>NC_092590.1:69800833-70131666 GCF_047663525.1 Anas platyrhynchos
GGTTCATTAATGTAAAAAGAAGTGTGTCTGTTGCATTTTGTCTTGTTTAGCTTTCTTTTCATATGGACAGAATTCTGTTTTTTTCTGTCTACTTTAAACAAAAGACACATTTGAACAATCATAATGGGAAAAGTTTAGCAAAGTAGGTGTCATGCACAGAGCCAAAACTCATTACAGGGAATTTCTTACATGTTGGAAGTCTTGGAAATTTGTTTTGAATGAGTCAGTTTTCTACTCAAAAGAAGAATCAACAAGTAATATTTTCTATCCATTTGTTTTAGCTATGGGGCTTCTTTTCCCTTTCAAAATTTTGAGTAAATAGCCTGTTTTAGACTACCAAATTTCCAGAACTCAGAAAAAATTGCATAGCCTTCTTAGGAAATAGTTATATAGGAATACAGAACATGGAAATATGTATTAGTGAAAGTGATATTTTTTAAGAAAGACACTACTAATTTTCTCCTTGGGGTAGAGTGTTATATGCCACACACAATAAGTTCATTATTAAATATTTACTTTTTTTTTTTTTATAATATAATCATTTTTCCTCCTGCTTTTTGGCGGCTGTCAGAATAGAGAAAGAATAAAAAGAACTCAAGATCTATAGTATTTTCCTGAACTCTGCCTGTCTTTGCATTCATCTGGAATGTGTAGACTGGTTTTGGCAAATATTTTCTGGCTAGCTCTATTCAGATGATTTGTTGGTGAGATTTCTAGTCATTTATAGGCTGGTATGTAAGATGAACTTAAGAAGTCTTCCATACATGAAGCAGATCTTGCAGACACCCTTCTTTCTATGGAGACTCTGTAGTGTTGGATAATTATGGATTATTGGTATGGGAGCCAGAAGGAAAAATAAAATAAGCACATGAAAAATAAAAGAGATTAAATATAGATGGGTTTCAAAATTAACTGTCCTTTTAAATAATCTGTCTTTAACAAATATCTTGATGATTCAGAATGCTGTGTAATACTAGGTCACTGCAAAACTTTCACGCTTACCTCTTTCATCCCAACTCCTTGTCTATCTTCCCCACATGTGCTATATTTAATCTCTGATTAGATGTAAATGATGAGAATCAGGCAGGGGTCACCTTGAGTTTGTACAGCACCTAGTTCAAATGAGTCCTATTCTTAGTGGCAAAGTTATTGCTGCATGTCATAAGATCACCCTCAAAATAGCACTCCAGGAAATCAGTTTCGTGGATTCCAGTCCTGTAAAGAATATCCCAGTATTAATTGGACCACTGGAGAAGTATGACGTAAAATAAGTGCAAACAAGTCTTTGCGGGACCACAGATGCACGTTGGAGACTGCAAATATATACTGTGCTGCATTTCAGAGGCAGAAGTCTTAGCATATGGAGCAGGTAAGATGAACTTATGTTACTTAGCATTTATAGAATGAGCAACAGTGAAAATACTGTGAAAATGTGTGAAGGAGAGCATTAAACTTTTCTCATTACAACTTTCACCAAACAATTCATTCCAGACAATGGATTTTGTTTAGTACTAAAGGCACAAGCTATGCTGTCTTTCTTTATTGAAATTTTCAGCTGAGGAAGAAAAAAAGAAGAAAAATAAAAATAAAAAAATAAATAATCACTTTCAGATAGGGAAATTATTCCTGGATGTGGGTGTAGGTAGAAAAATAAGGGTAGCACTTAAGATTAGGCAAGGAGTAGGAGGAAATGTCTGCAGAGGGGAAAGTAGAGTTTTATATCCCTAAAGTATAAAGACATTTGAAATACATCTGAAATATCATCAGAAATACCATCAATAAAGAGAATACAGAGAATACAAAATTATGAAGCATACCTTGATCATTTGTCAATAGAGGTCAACTTTATTTTCTTCCTACTGAAATTGAGACTATTTTCTTTTCATGGTAAAAAACAAACAAACAAACAAACAAAAAAGTTCCATTAACCCAAATAACTTTTTTTTTAGGAGTAGGAGAGAGACTTTAGAAGAAATACACTTGAGAATCACTAAACTGTTGGAAGTTCAAACCTATATTGCCTATATATAGGCAAACCTATCTTGCCTCCCAAGAGACCTCAGGAGCTTTCTGTTTTTTTGTGGCTTTTTTTGGTGTGTGTTTGTTTTCTTTTCTTTTTTTTTTTTTTAATTTGTTTGTCTGTTTTCTGTTATCATTCTTTTGCTTGTTTGTTTGTTTGCTTGCTTGTTTGTTTTTAATTGAATAGCTTCACCAGAAAGCTGTTAGAAGGAAACCATAAAATTCTCTTTTTGACAAGTTAGGAGACCACCTTTTCAAGGAGTTAAGAGACTTTAATTCAATTGCTTCAGATAGCTAGGCCAAACAATAACTCTAAATACGGTAAAATATAGTATTAAGAAGTGAACTTTTAGTTATAACCATACATTAGCAAAATTTAGTAAATCAAACGCAACCCATCAGGATAAATCAGCTATCACCATTTTTCCTTATGGGTACCCATAGCAGAAACTCATATAACCCTGCTGTGGGGAGTCAGATGGAGACAGCAGGGGGTACGTGAGAGGGAGGCAGGCAGACCAGGAGGAAGGTACTGGCACATCACGTACTCCCACCTCCTCGTCTGGCCAGGGAAACCTCTGACAGGGACTCATCTGTGTACTTGGCACCATCACTCTTCACTTGTCCAGCTCCTGCTGTTGTAGGAGCAACTTCCCTCCTCCTTTTTCTTCCATTGGTTTCTAGAATCTACTGAGGTTTTCCAACTGGTCCCTGAAGTTGACCAAGCTCTAAGCCAAGCCTTTTCTGGCTGTCTTTGAAATACCAAAGCTCTGGATGCTTCTCAGAGGGGGATTTCAGCAGTGTTCAGCTACAGCCACGCAAAGAGAGGAAGGAAAAATGTGTGTTATGGTAGGGCCTCTGGAAGAGATGGAATTGTCTTGGGAAAGTGAGAACAAAATTAAACAAGTGTGCCCCCCACACAACTGTGGGGGTGTTTTGAGTGGTTTGCTTCTGACTTCAATCTTCAATAAAATCATATGTGCAAAAGAACAGAGACTTTTTCGTCCTAAGTATATAATTCCCATCGTCAGTAACCATCATAATTTTCATCCTGAAGTCAGTGTGATGTTGTCCATTCTGTGCATTCACAACCATTTTATCCGACTCTTAGTTGCCCTAATATAGACCAAGAAATATTCCATGGTTAGAATCAAAATCTGTCTAAGCCAATATCTTACTGTCACGCTTTTGGTCTCTTTCCAGAGAAGCCAGACTTTGCCCAACAATCCACCATATTTCAGTATTCAATTTGCAAAGCCAAAGGAAGTGCAAACAGCTGTAAGTTCATGTCTTGCTGCACTGTCTTCACCTTTGAGGCAATCATCACAGACCACTTTCCATCAAAAGTGCATCATGATAAACTGTGCAGAGAAAGGACATGAATTAAGGCCTGTTTCCAACATCGTCAGGTCAATGTTTCCTTAAGTGCAGTGCTAAATTAATTTATAATAACAGACAGCTGCATGCACTAACCTTTCCTCTATACATTACACAGCAGCACAAATCTGACAAATAATTCACAAGGAATTATTTGTAACATTCATAATCATACTTACTCACAAATACACCATAAAATGATCCCTAGCTGGCAGTTTAATAGCTTTATCTCTGATTACTGTTCCCATAAAAACCTCAGAGAAAGAGAAGAGCCTGCGTTTGGATGACAAAATCCCCAGCTATTTCAAAGACAACTGAAATTTTAAAACAATAAAGATGTTTTTATTGTTCCCTACAGTAAAAGCATGACAGACTAAATAACGATACTAGCATAAATTCAAGGAAAGTCTCTGTCTCTACCAGAGGCTGAGGCTGGCTTCAGGCATTAGTGCAGTCAAGTACTCAGCAATCTTCATAGCAATTCTTATTTCAAAGTAAAAACAGTCCATGTTAAGATAAATTTGAGATACTTTTTCAGTTTTAATCTGTTTTTTTTTCCTTCCAGATATCAAAGGTGTTTGGCATCAGGTTTTCAAAACAGTTTTCTACTCTCAGTGCATTCTCCACTCTGCACAGACAATGTAATTGCAAGTAAAACACATTCTCTGTCATGCAGCTTTCCTTTTATTCAAAAGTTGCAACTTTGACCTCCATCCCTTCCTGAGTCAGCTGTTATTTTTCTTCTGGGGACTACCACTTTCCTTCCATACAGGATCTTAGTCTTCTCCATGCCCAGATAAAGAGGGAGGATGCCCACCAAGCTGGGGGCACAGCTCCATACTTCTAAATCCATCTCCAGGACTTAGTAGGAGGCCACAGCCCACACATGCAGGACCCATTGCTGGTTCTCATCTGCAGGGCGATGTGGAAAAAAGTTGCTCTGGGGTTGTGCTGAGATATGGGATCTGGCTATGATTTACACATGCAAAGTGAGAAATGTTAAATGATTATATGTAAGACTCAGTGCTGTCGTTAGTTATCACTCATTTTTACTTTCTGACATTCAGATTGAGATTCATGTCTCCAAATGGAGGTTTTTACAACTGCGCTGGAGTTCTGGCAGTCCCTATATAGCCACAAAAGAAATGGGCACTTCCAGGGTGCCCACAGCAGATTGGGTAAAATATCATTTTTTCTCTGTGGTTCACAAATGCAGTTTGTACAGTTAACTCAGACATCTGCATTGCAGACATGTACAGCAATGGGGAAAAAGAGAGATAAATCCCAACCTGTAGTTTCTTCTATAGGAAAAATAAAAAAAATAAATAAATAATAATAAAAAAAAGAATAAATAAAAAATGCATTAAAGCAGTTGTTTTATAATGATTAAATTTATTCCTTTTTAATTGATCATCATTGAGCTAAGCAGAGAACTATTGTTAGCAAAGGATGAGGAAAGCTTTTCTGTTCCTAAACATGACTAACCCAAACACAGTGAAGATGCAGCAGAGTTCCTTCTAAGAGGTCGTGTCTGTTCTTCACAAAGCCAAAACACAAGTATATGTATGGCTTCCAAAAATTTTTAACATTTCTGTAACCATGTTGCATAGGCCATTAAAATAACAATGATGGTTGCTATCATCTAACATGTGCACAAAACAATACTTTACCTCCAAATCATATTATTCCTACATTTCCATTTAAAGAAGTGTCACTGGAGGAATAGCTTTTTGTTGCTGGAAATCAACATGTATCAATCAAATCAAATGTATCTGCTCTGCTGAGAATCTAAAATATTGTTGCTGTTAAGGTTTTATATTCAAAGAGGAAAACAGGATACCAAGTGTGATCTGGGCATAAAAGAAAGGGATATGAGCTTCATCAGTGGTTGCAGTAAAAGTGTTTGGAAACAAAAATTGGTTTCCCATGGGAAATTCTAACACTTTAAATGTTCTTCAGTCTAAATTTGAAAAATATTTACAAAAAGACAAAAACTGAAACAGCAAAAGAGAATAAGGAAGTGATTCATAACTAGCAAAAGACTTTGTTTCAATAAGGTAAAACCACAGGAAAAAATAATTAAATTGAAACAACAAAATGAATATATATATATATATAGCTGGTGGAATGAAATGAGCTAGAAATAATTCTTTCTACTTCCACCTAGGCACAGTTTCATATAAAAGGATGCTCATTTGTGAAGCTTTTCAGTTGCTAACTGTCCTTTCTGATTTTTTGCTAGATGGCATTTTCCAGCAGCAAAATTTTCTGTCCAGTTTTTCACCAATTTTAACAGATCACACAAAACGTGGCTAAAATCCCCAGGAGCAGTCTAACGTTGTTGGAGCCAGATTGATCTAAGAATTCAAAGGAGAGAAGGTTTGCTTAGAGGTCATAGGTTTCAAGAGGCCAACTGAGGTAGCCATAAAAACAGGTGAGTTGTAAGGCCTTCTGCAGCGTGGAAGTAAAAATAGCAGTCACCAAAGATAATTGCATTTGTGGACAATTGCTCTAAACTGAATTTAGGCTATTTGAGAGAAAAAGTAGGCTGTAAGTGGGACAAGCAGTGGAGCATTAGCTACAAAGTGAATCAGCTGCTATGGTTTTCATCCCTGGGAAGGGAAGAGATGAGGGATTTTTCATATGTGTATCCCGAAGTTGGAGAAGGACAGGGGAAAGGGGAGAAAGGGGTGAATGTGGTGTGCCATAACGCTGTTATCTCTGCTAATTTTTATTTTCCAATGAAGATGTAAGCATTACTTCCCCAGCCTGCTTTTGGAGGTGCTACATAGGCCCTGTTGTGGACCAGGAGGAGAAGTGAGGCAGGGTACTATTAATTAATCAGTAGCCATCTCCCATCCTTACTATCCTTTACTGGTTATCCATCCCAGCTCAGACAAGTGCACAGTGGTCACTGTGCTTCAGCAGCATGCTTGGCACCTCAATGTTCTCAGAAATTTACGTCTGATGTTTAGACCCAACCTGATCCTACTCAGTTCCTGCTGCTTCAGGGGAGGTTTGCAAGGACTGTTGTCAATAAAGGGTGAAATGCAACAATCACAAGCTAATCTACTGGTTTCTTATTAGAAATCAACTCCAATGAACTCCAGTAGATAGCAGTTCAATTCAAAACCAAACATTTGTGCTCACAAGTTGAGTTCTCACAGGTAAAACCAGCATGTTTTTAGGGTTCAGTGTTGTTTGAAAAACAGTCAAAGAAATTAGAAAAGTGTTTGGAAAACAGCTAAAAAAAATAAGCAAGTTTGGGGAAAAAAGAAGAAAACAAACAAACAAACAACCACCACTTTTCTGCCATATTTGGAGAATGAATATTTGCATCCAGTTCAGTCTAATATTTCTGTTAAAGACCTGAATGAGGAAATACAGTTTTCTTATGTTTTTGCACATCTTACCAAAAAGGGCTAGATGTGAGTATTTGGGAAAAATAGGTTCTGTTTCAATATATGCTTGATAACTTTGAAAAAAAAATGGTCTGAAACTAAAAATAGTTAATTTTAACAAGAACCCATTCAAGAAAAAAAAATAAAGATGCATACAAAACAAATCAAAATCTTCTTAGGTGGCTTTCTAGTAGAAAAAGAACTGGAGGAGGTAACAATGGGTCACAAAGTGAATATGAGTTAATGTGATGCTCTCAGTCTTTGAGAAGTGTTTACACAACCACTGGAAGAGAATCAGCAATGATGATTAATGTATCCAATTTTGAGTAGTGTCTCCAAAGAGGTAGACTGAAAGAGAGAGAGCAGCAAGAATGATAAGAAGTTTGGAACAAAAATATTTGAAGAAAAGTGGATGCTTGGCATCTAAATATTTTTGCTTAAATACTTAAATTTTTATTTAAATAAGTTTTGCTCAATATGCTTATCTGTGTAGCTCAGACTCATCTTAATTGCCAAAGATTTATGGATTACCAGCTTCCAATTGATTGTACTGACTTGTTTTTAATCTGAGAACGGTTGGCTTGAAGTCCTAACCTATGCTGAGGGGAGGATTTTGTTAGTGAAAGGCTTATGCTTAATGCTGTGGATGACTACTTCAGTAATATATATATATATGTATATATATATATTATATAAATATATAGGGACATAAAAATGGAATAAGTGTCAGTTTTCTGACAAAAAAAAAAAAAAAAGAAAAAGCTAATAAAAAAATTCTGACAAAATTTCCGACAAAAGCTAATTGTCTTGTTTTGAGTGTAAGGCAAGAATTTCAGCAGTTTTATTTGTAACTTCTGACTACAAGCTCCTGTGGCAGGACATTTTTCTTTGATGCTAATACAGCACTGATAAGTGAGCACTCTGACGGTGCTCAATAAATTATTCTGCTTTGTATTGAGTCAGACATCAGGCAATGTAGTGATAAAATGGAGCTTAGCCAAGTGGACAAAACCATACAGTCTCTGACTTAATTTTTATTTTTTTTTCCTTTAAGGGGAAAAATGATATAACAAAATGTGTTTGTTGGCTAAATGGACCTTATCTTAGATGGTTGTACCCTATGGCACTAAAACTGGGTACAATTAACCTTATTCCAGACATATGATAGCAAAATTGTCATCAGAAGTAGTACTCAAATCTGGGGCTATTCTGCAAGATAATGAAACCAGAACTAAAACCACCATGTATAGAACTTCTCTAAATTACTGACTGAACCAGTCAATGATTTGGAACCCTTTTATAGCCAACTTCAAATCCATTTTTGAGATTGATCCATCTTCATAGAACAATAGCCTCTAATTAAGGCTATGCAAAGATTGTCTATGGATTTTTGGCATATGTTTAACCTTAAAAAAAAAAAAAAAGAAAGAAAAAAAAAAGAGAGAGAGAGAGAAGGAAAAGGGAAAGGGAAAGGGAAAGGGAAAGGGAAAGGGAAAGGGAAAGGGAAAGGGAAAGGGAAAGGAAAAGGAAAAGGAAAAGGAAAAGGGAAAGGAAAAGGAAAAGGAAAAGGAAAAGGAAAAGGAAAAGGAAAAGGAAAAGGAAAAGGAAAAGAAAAAGGAAAAGGAAAAGGAAAAGGAAAAGGAAAAGGAAAAGGAAAAGGAAAAGGAAAAGGAAAAGGAAAAGGAAAAGGAAAAGGAAAAACCACCACCAACAACAACAAAAGCTAAATGTTTCCATTTCATGTCCATGTGTTAAATTGACAATTATCACAGTATCCCCTAGCACCAAACTTTGGCAGCTTTGTCAGATTTTACCAGCTGACAGCGAAGATAACCAGGTTAAAGGAATGTCTGCACGTGTTGAATATGCAGCAGAGACCAGATGGAAGGACCTGAGTAATTTGGCACTCTTACTGCTGACCTACATTATGCAGGGTTGAGACCACCACTTTGTAAATGAGATATATGAAATGACAATGTGAGAGTCAAGGCTCTAATAGGTTTACATAATGCTCCACAGTTTGGAACATACGCAAAGCAACTTCTTTTCAAAAGGCTGAAAAGAATTTGGTCTGATAGATAATAGAAACTGACAATTTGCAATGCCACTATTTTTGCTACAGATTTGCTTTACAATTTTGTATTGAGAACAAAGATGCAGCAGGAGAGAAATCCACTCAAATATAAACAAGCTTCATGCATAAAACCCTCACAAATATTTAATGAATTGAAATTATTTTGTTTGTAATTTGTGCATCACAGTTACTTTCTGCATCTTCTGTAACAATTCTCCACAGGGAAAAAAAAAAAAAAAAAAAAATCATGCCTTTATCTAACATATAAGTAATAACTAATTTTTCTAATTTTCTGATGTTCATGTACATAATGCTACACAATAAAGCTGGGATCTGAATCCTGGATTTTACACAGCAGTGCAAATTCTTTCATGTCACAATTTCCTCATTGGTAAAAATGGAACAGAAATGATACTTCAGAGGGTCACCAAGGTATCAACTCACCAAGTATTCAATGTTTTGTACTAAGCTCTCTGAGAGACATAGCTAGCTAGATACAATTCATAGCAGCATCAAATATTAGACACATTAACATAGTGTAACAAATTCAATAATTCCAGTGCTTTGCAAGTAAAGATTTAGAGCCTAGACATCTTGCTCAGATACACATATTGGTTGACTTTTTACTAGGAAAGACAATGACAGGACAAGGGGAAATGGTTTTAAACTAAAAGAGGAGAGATTTAGATTAGAAGTTAGGAGGAAATTTTTTGCTCAGAGGGTGATGAGGCACTGGAACACGATGCTCAGAGAGCTGTGGATGCCTCATACCTGGAAGTTCAAGGCCAGGCTGGATGGAGCAACCTAGTCTAGTGGGAGCTTTTCCTGGCCATGGCAGAGGGGTTGGAATTAGATGATCTTTAGTGCCCCTTCCAACTCAAGCCATTCTATGATCCTATAATTCAATTAAATAAAAAACTTGAGTTTTAAAGACATAAATGACCAGTAGTGTTACAGATTATGACAATTTAATTTAACTTCCCTGTCTCAACTGAATTGTCTGTAATGTCCCATGTTTTCTTGCACAGAACTCCTCATCTTTTGGTGAATTATATGTCTACTGTGGATCTTTGTTACTGATACATTCAAGAACAGAACTGAAAAATTATTTTTCTGTACTCAATACATAGTTGCCAGATCTCATTACATTGATCACCAACTTGTAATAATTTACTTTTCTTAGAAGGTTTTTGGAGAATAAAAGAGAGAAAATCTTTATCTAAAGGGCTAAAGAAAGATAACACAGCTTTAGACAGCACAGCCTTTGCAGGAAATACTACTATGGCTTTTGTTGAGCTTTCCAATTAGCATTACATTTCCAAAAGGGAATACTCAACCAGGAAGTACTAAACAGCTATTAAATGAGAAGTTTTTTTGTGTTTTTTTTTTCTTTTTAATTTTGACAACTTAAAACATCAGAAAATGTAGGTCTCCCTACTAAAAAAAAAAAAAATCCCTAACATTATAATAGTTTCCTACTAAGTTCTATTATTAACATTGCAGAACTGGGGCTTGCATATCTATATTCAACTCCAGATAAGATTTGCAGTATAAATCACTCCAATCAATTGCCTTCATAAATATTTACACTAGATAAGATGTACTACTAATAGCTATACTAATGGGAGTAATAAGAATATCTGGAAACCCATACATTCAACAGTCTTATTGACAATCTTACAGATTGCAATTGAAGGCTTATTTATGCATCCTTCCTGCAAATACACAATGAAGATTTTGTATGGAGGATGCCTGGATCCACAGAAATCCTGTCTGAATACATTCAGGCATTAGCAGAAATAAGCTTTTAACTTCTCTGTGAATACATTAACTTTTAGTGATTCCAGCAGTAGGGATTAGTATATAGGATCACAAGCCTCAAATATGGGAGAGCTTATACATGAAAAACAATTGCAGTAGACATATAGAAACAACTGCTGTGGTGGGGGGAACACAATATGTGCAACAGTGTAAGGCATTCTGGGAACTGCATGTGGATCTAACAAGTCTAATCTAACAAATCCAATACTATCTCTGTGAAGGTTACTCAAACACCAGAGGTAAAAGTACCCCAAAAAAACAGTATCTGTGTAATGCTTTGGCAGTTACACAGCTAGCTTATTTTTTAAGTTCTTCTGTCTCTTCCTGATCTCAATCTTTGATAAAATTTTAGAAGTAAATGAAAAGAATTGAAACCATTACTTGGAAGAGATAGCATAAAAGATGCTTTGCGGAAAGCCAAAAGATGAGTACATGAGTAAAGCTCTCCATAAAATACATTTCAGGTGCACTAGGTAGTAAGTAGCTCTTTTCTGATATTTGGGGAACATCTGTTCTGAAGGTATTTGTGCAAGCTGTAGCATTATCACAGTAGCTGGGGTACTCTACACCTGCAATGGAGATGAGATTAACTGGAATGAACTGCAGGATCAGGGCTTTCAAGCCTTTTTTCAGCTGAGAAACTCTCTGTCCTTGCTACAGAGTGTTGAGTATACTCATAAAAAAAGTGAGAGTGGTGAAGTAATAGCAAAAAATAGTATACACAATTACATATAGGCTCCCAAACTCTTATAATGCTGCTGTAGTCGGGACAGTTTCTTTGATTCTGGCTGTATGAGTAATCTGGTGAACAATTCAAATGCATATTTAATGATAATGCATACATTCACTTGTGAATATGCATGAATCCCAACAAAATTTACATATTCCTTGGCTAATTTGTTTCCTAACAGAATACAAGCAGTACCATGCTTTGTCCTTGTCCCTGTACATTCAGAGTTACTGATCATGGACTTTGAACAAATTATACTGATGCACAGTTATTTTAGGCTGAAATTAGACAAGTGGATTTTTCTCTGTTTGATTTACTTATTTTGGAAGATGTAGTTTTTACTGAAAGTGGACAACAAAGAATAATATGAATAATCATATGTCATTGAGGAGATTGTGACAAAACAAAAGTCAGGTTTTCATTCTCCTCTGCAATCCTCCAAACAAAGCTGTTTGAAGAATTTGAAAGGTTGTAATAATAAAGACAAGCAAGACCCATGTCTGACAGTCTTTATGAAAGATATAACAATTCACTAATAAAAGGAAAATTAATTTCCTTTTATTAGTGAATTTTCACTTGAAGAAAAAATCTTCTCAATTGAAAAATTGAGAAGAATTTTCACTTCTCACCAAAAACAAACTCCACCTGAATAAAAACTACTTCAGATATTTAATAAATTAAGGAAGTACTCACCATATTTCTGCATTTAAAAGTGTGTTGCTTACCATTTCTCTTACTAAAGCAAGACAATCTTGTCTCTTCTTGGACAGACCATGTCTCTTTCAGATTGTACTCAAAAATCTGGCAACACTTGAGTTCCAGACCAAAAGTGATCTAATTTCCTATATCTTCCAAACTAAGACAGGACAACTGTAATTTTCATCGTCAATATCTAATTCATAATTATGATAGACTTGATCTTTTCTTCACTTAGAATGAACTTTTACAAACTGGACATTAATAACTCTCTGTTGTACTTACTGAAAATTAGTCTGAGATAGAAGTTTCTTTATTAATTGCCATTGCTGCAAGAGGGCACAGAAATTACAGTGTTAACAGATTAATGATCTTATACTAAATAGACATAATTTGGTTTAAAAACACTGACTAACTTAAGTGGTGGCTTTCAAGTAGAATAAATCAAAAGGTGTACTTCTGAGAGTAAATGTGAATAAATGCAAGCACTGTTAATGTACTTGCAGACTTAGATAAGAAGCATCATCAGTATTTTCTATCACATCTATTTTACAGGTTTAAAAATATTTTGTGCTAACTTGAAACCAAAAATATCAATTTTGATGAGTTTCCCAGATCTCCGTTTGAATAAAACATATAATGCCAAGTTAAAGTTGGCAGTAAATAAATATACAACAATAAAGTTGTTAATAGCATGTCTCGAAGAGGGAAGAAAAAAAAAAAGGGAAAAAAAAAGCTCAGGAATCTTTCATTCCACATATACACACATATCTAAACCATATCTGTTTTTTATATAGCAACACTATGCTATAAAATACTGCATTGCCCTTACGGTCAGTAACCTTTCAGAGACTCAACGATAATGTTCACTATCTAACACATATTGAGTGAATTATTTCCAACAGTACATAACAGGATTGAATTTGATAAGAATAAAACCTTAACAAATTACAAAGAAACCACACTCAGCATTCTCTTCTGTCTTGCCAGTGTTATCTTGACTTTTCTGAGCCTGTTAAGCTCTTTGAAATAGAATGTCTGTCTATCTTTGGCCTGTTCAGTACTAAGAATACAGCTAATGTTTTGGAAAAAAAATAATAATAATAATATATTGGGTTTTCAGGAAAAAAAAAAAAAGTAATTTGGGGTAAACAATATCCATCCCTACCACATAAGCAGAATATAAACACCTATAATCTCCTAAAGTGGAGAGCACTGCTCCACACTGAGAGGCATTCAAAGATGTATGCCTGTAGAATTTCAGTATAAAAAATAAATTTCACAGAACCCATATGTTTTTGTACCACTCTACCTTTGCTCAGTCACATAGCACGTTAGTGGTCCATGCCATGCTGAGAGAGCACTGCTGGGCACAATGCCTGAGTATGCCTTCTGCTTGCTTACTCCGTGGCAGTTTCTCTGGCTGCTAGTAACAGAATGACTTTCTTGTGGTTGGTACTTGTGCCATCCCTCTAATCTTGACATTAGTGTGTAAGGCAACTTAAAGGAAAATCTCATATGAAAATACTCTATCTGTGATAGTTGATCCTTAATCCTCCTGTGAATCACTCATGGAAAAAGAAATTCTGCTTCTCTCAGGTAGAATCAAATACACTTTAATTGTCCCAAAAATAATACTGAAAAGGTAACTATTAGGAAATTATCTACTTTTAATCCAGAAATTAAATTCTTTATTACTTTTCCTGGTTTCAGTGAATTTGGGGAAAATTAATTACTGCCCTACTGGTAAGGTCTTCCTGCTGGGAAACGAGAGTTCCTACTCTGAATTCTCTTTCTTGTATTTGTTTGATCCTCTGTCACTGTATCTGATATACCCTGGATGTAGATTTAAAGGCTACAAACAGCATGAAAACCTCTTGAAAAAACGGTCTTTCATTTCCCAAATTAATAAAGTTAAATTAATAAAGTTAAATTAATAAAGAAAAACTTAACTGGAAGAAACAGGACTTGTCTAATGGATAGTCAGCTGAGAACATAAATACTGATAGAAGTGAATATGTACTTGATTGCTGGAATAAGGGCCCCCTAAATTGTTTCAAACTAACATGCTATTACAAATAACTTCATGGTCTGAACTTGGGTCATGGTCTGAACTTGGGTCATGGTCTGAACTTGGGTAGACCTGTGCGGTGTCAAGAGTTGGACTTGATGATCCTTAAGGGTCCCTTCCAACTTAGGATATTCTATGATTCTATGATTCTAACTTATTGCACGATCATTGCTAGTGCCTAGCCATTAGTTACAATGCATGCTGAGGTCAAAGAATATTTTTAGTTGGATCTCAATAGTACTAATAAGTTCACTGCACAAAATGAACTCATCATATTGGGGGAGGGGGTTCATTTACAGGGTACTGAAGGTTTGTGAAACTTCCTAGGGTCTGCTCATTTTGTCAAGGAAACGTATGATATCTTGTTTCTCACATTGTGCTGAGGACCAGCTGGCAAGCAAGATCAAAAGCACAAGACAGCGCAGGTACAGATGTAGCCCAAGATCTGGAGTGTTGTTAAAAGCGTCATTGCACATAAATGTTATGTTCATGATGTCAGAATTACATTGCCCGTGTAAATGCCAGGCATCACTAGTGATGAATCAATTGTCAAGGGATAAAAACAATTAAGCCATATTGAATGATTCAAAACTACATAGGCCAAGAGGAAGAAGGGAAGGGAAGGGAAGGGAAGGGAAGGGAAGGGAAGGGAAGGGAAGGGAAGGGAAGGGAAGGGAAGGGAAGGGAAGGGAAGGGAAGGGAAGGGAAGGGAAGGGAAGGGAAGGGAAGGGAAGGGAAGGGAAGGGAAGGGAAGGGAAGGGAAGGGAAGGGAAGGGAAGGGAAGGGAAGGGAAGGGAAGGGAAGGGAAGGGAAGGGAAGGGAAGGGAAGGGAAGGGAAGGGAAGGGAAGGGAAGGGAAGGGAAGGGAAGGGAAGGGAAGGGAAGGGAAGGGAAGGGAAGGGAAGGGAAGGGAAGGGAAGGGAAGGGAAGGGAAGGGAAGGGAAGGGAAGGGAAGGGAAGGGAAGGGAAGTTTCAAAAATCTTTGCAAAAATCCTGTTGTCCAGACAGCTTTATGAATGTTATTCCCTAGTTTCATGGCATAGAGATGAGGGTTCCCATCCATAGCAAGTAAAAACAATATTTCACCTTGAAACTAAGGCTGTATTTGCCTTCTGCTTCTCTTTTACCATAATTTGTGCAGCAATATTTTTCATGCATTACTAAAGGAAGATTTACATTAGTTTACCAGATGGTGTTTCCACCATGCAGTGACCCAATGCAAAATCAAAGGCTAAAGAGAAGCCATCTTTACTGATGACTGTTCATTGCTCACCCACACCTGCTGGAATGCACAACATAAGCCTATAAGACCAAATGCCAGTCAGCTCAAAATGATTATCAAGAAAAGAAATCCAATCTTATATCTCCTTATTGTGAAGCAAGTTAAGCCAGTTGAGAGCAGTGAAAACATAGTAGCTACATCCTGCTACCCAGCAGCATGCAGGGTGCAACAACTGATGGTGAAGTCACACAGAAGACTGCAGAAGCCAGCACAGCTTTGAAAAAAATCACACTTCACCTAAAGTCAATGCACACTATGCAAGTGTAATTACCATTCTTCTCTGTCAATGTGAAAAAAGTTGCCATCAGTGCATCAATCATACATATGCTCTCTCATTGTGTCCTTAATATTAGTAGTTCATAAACACAGAGTTCTTAGGGAATTGAGGGCTCACAGTTCTTAATGCTTTGCTCTGGGCATCTGATGTGTGCTGAGCAAAAGATTTTCTGAGACAAATTAAGGTAACATGCAGATCAGAAAAAAGATCAGAAAAACAGATTAGAAGGATATGATCATCAGTCATATAAAAGTGTCTCTACAGCACATAAAAATATAGATAGAGGCTATCTGCTATGGTAATATCAGTGTTTGAGCATGTTAACTAAATCAACTTGAAGTGTGTAGTGCAAAAGGTAGCAGAGGAAAGGGAGAATAGATATGATGTTATGCACTCGGTGGGACAACCAATATTGTGCAACAATGTGGATCTGTTAGAAAAAAAGAGGAGGATCATGAAGGTGATCAGAGGACTTAAGCACCTCTCCTACAAAAATGGGCTGAGAGAGCTGGGGATGTTCAACATAGAGAAGAGAAGTCTTCAGGGAGATTTCGTTGTGGAATTCAGTACTTAAAGGGGCTTATAAAAAGACAGAGAACAACTTTTTACACAGATATATATTGCTAGGACAAAGTAAAAGGGTTTTAATTTAAAGGAGGGAAGATTTACATTAGATGTTAGGAAGAAATTCTTTACTTGGCAGGTAGTGAGGCACTGGAACAGGTTGTCCAGAGAAGATGTGGATGCCCTATCCCTGGAAGTGTTAAAGGCCAGGTTGGATGGGGCCCTAGGAAGGCATCCCTGCCCATAGTAGGAGATCTAGAACTAGATCTTCAAGGTCCCTTCCAACTAAAGCCATTCTAAGATTAATTCCGTGAAGATTCATTCCATAAAGAAGGTTAATTTTAAAGCAAATTTTCATACACTTTCCCTCATTTGTAGGTTTTACCTATTAAAAGAAAAAATCTACAGTAGCTCAGAGCTAAATTCCTGTGTCTGCAAACACATTTTACTGTAGAATAAGTACATAAACAACTTCAAAATATCAGTTCAATAACCTAGTAAAAGTACTATTAAATTATTCATTATGTTAGAGTTCTGAAAGAAGACATCTCCCCAAAAGACCAAAATGATACAAAAAATACAGAGGTTTCTACAATATCAAATTGCTGAAATAGATTCCAAGCATTCCAAGTATGGTAACAAGCATTTAAAATGAGGTTTGTACAAGATTTTACATCATTTCTACATATGAGCTCAATACCCACATTCACACTGGAATGCATATTTTAAAAAGGTTGTTATAGCAGAGCTTGTTCCACCTTTAAAATCATTTTATATTTGTGATTAAGAAGTGCAATTCAGCATGCCACTTGGCCTCTATTACATATTCAGGACAGCAATGTGGATCTGTAGAACTAAGTGCAGTATAATTATTTATATTAGTTTTAGAGTCTTTTCAAAGCCTCCATGATATGCTGATCAAATTTCTCAAAGCAATTTACCATCACAGTACTGTTATATCAAAATTTTAAAAAGTAGGATATCAATTTAGATAAAAATGTGTTTTGAAAACAGTGGAGAAAGCTCTTTGACAGTGTTGAAAAATCTTGTTTTGACATTTCAGCATAAGAAAGTAGGAACATGAGTTTGCTAAGCAGGAAGAGTGCTAAACGACTCTGTACAGTTCCAGAATCTATTTTGATCATTTCTAATCTCTGTGTACAGTGGCTATTATTTATGCTATATTTCTGCAGTGGGGAAGCTAACTCGCAGTTAAATTAAAATGTTTTGATATGGACATTAAAAAAGCATAATCTTAACCAGTTGACACTAACCATCCATGCATGCTTTAAAAAATCTTTTGCAGGAGAATAGCAATTTGCTAGTTATGGCTTGTCTTTTTTTTTTTTTTTTCTTTGACAGTGGAATTAACTCCAGCTGATACAGACGATCATCTTTAAGTCACAGGAACAGAGGCTCACCTTCTAATTGCTATACTCCCTTTTGTGGACTATAGGGACCAATTTCTTGCTGTATTTACAGTGCCTGCTTGAGTTCAGAAAGATATTTCAGGTCAGTTGAAATTCTGCTAATTCAGTGTCACTGATTATATCCAGCTTGCCTTGGAAGGAAGAAGTTCTGGCATTTGTTTGGGGGTTGATTGATTGGTTGGTTTGGCTTTGGTTTTGTTTTCTGTGTGCTTGTTTGTTTATTTTGCAAACAACAAGGTCCTGGAATAAAATTTCAGGAAAGAAGGCATTTCCATCAAGGCATGGAGTAGCTCTGTGCCTGTGTGCCAATAAAAACAAATGCCAACCAGTAGCACAGCGTGGACTTTAATTCAGGGCTTGTGTTAAGGAAAAAAGTAGACTTAAACAATCGATAAGACAAAGTGGACAATGAAACAAGAGGTGAGAGAAAGATAAACATTCCTCCAGAGTGTATAGGTTAGACTGGCCTGAATTCCTATAGCTATTTCAGTTCCTCATCAACAAGCTCTGGAAGTGTGGCCTAGCTGAGTGGACAGTGAGATGGATTAGCCATTGCTTGGATGGCAGAGCTCAGAGGGCCATCCTTAATGGTGCAGAATCTAGTTGGAGGCCTGTAGCTAGTGGCATCCCCCAAGGGTCAGTACTAGGTCCAGTGTTGTTCAGCTTATTCATCAGCAACCTGGATGATGGAACAGAGTGCACCCGCAGCAAGTTTGCTGATGACACAAAACTCGGAGGAGTTGCTGATACCCCAGAGGGCTGTGCAGCCAATTAGAGGGACCCTGATAGGCTGGAGGGTTGGGCAGAGAGGAACTTCACGAAGTTCAACAAGGGAAAGTGCAGGGTCCTGCACCCAGGGAGGAATAACCCCAGGCACCAGTATAGTCTGGGGGCTGACCTGCTGGAGAGCAGCTCTGCAGAGAGTGACCTGGGAGTCCTGGTGCACACCAGGCTGGCCATGAGTCAGCAAGGTGCCCTTGTGGCCAAGAAGGCCAACAGTATCATGGGGTGATTAGAAAGAGTGTTGCCAGCAGGTCAAGGGATCCTCCCCTTCTACTCAGTCCTGGTACAACCACACCTGGAGTATTGTGTCCATTTTGGGGCTCCATCATACAAGAGGCACATAGAACTACAGGAGAGAGTCCAGAGGAGGCCTACTAAAATGATTAGAGGACTGGAGCACCTGTCATAAGAGGACAGGTTGAAAGAACTGGGCCTGTTTAGCCTGGAAAAAAAAAGAAGACTGAGGGAAGAGCTCATTAATGTATATAAATATCTGAGGGAAGGGTGCTGAGGATGGAGACAGTCTCTTTTCAGTTGGCAGCCCAGTGACAGGGTGAGAGGCAACAGGCACAAACTTGTGAAATGTGTTCATCTGATTCGTGTCAATATGGAACAATGCTAGGGCCACATGGTATGATGAATGTGACCTTCTGTCTTACATACCCTTGTATAAGCACAAGTCTAACTAAAACAGAGTGATTAATGTATATAGTTCTTGTATCTTGCAAAGGAATGTTTTAGCAATTCGTGTCAATAGAGAGCTTGATGGGAAATGTATTTGTAGGCTTTTCCTTGAAATCTCTGCTATCTGAGGGGGATTCAGAATAACTGCTAACCATTATGACTATTGCATGGGACACTATGCAAGTCTCTGATATCTGGCCAGGAGATTAAGGAGAAGGGAAAAGCTGAAGGATGACTAAAAGACAAAGCTTGCAGAGGACGCTGCACAAGTGTGACATACAGCCAAGTTGGACAAAGGAGAAGGACAAGAAAAAAAGCCAGGGAGGAAGACTATGAGCCTTCAGCACGAGAGACCCCCAGAGACCCTCAGAAGGACCACCGGAGACTGATACGCATGCTCCAGTAGGAGGGTTTGGATTCTGGAAACTAATTATAATAACCCTGTTTTTTCTAGAAGTAGTAATGAATATGTGTTAGCCGAGGAGCATAAAAAACAGCTGCTTGATGTAACCAGTGTGCGTCTTGGTGGAGCAGAGACTCCCAGTGCACCCAGCACTGTTTGCTTACCTCTATTCATTTAATAAATTGTAAACTTTGATTGTAACCCTATTTGGGACTTAGCCATTTATTACAAACTGAAGCACAGGAAATTCCAACTGAATATGACTTCTTTACTGTGAGGGTGACAGAGCACTGGAACTAGGTTGCCCAGAAAGGTTGTGGAGTCTCCTTCTCTGGAGATAGTCCAAACCCACCTGGATGCAATAGTGATCTAGGTGATCCTCCTTGGGGGGGGGGGGGGGGGGGGGGGGGGGCTAGGGGGGTGGATTAAATGATCTTCAGAGGTCCCTTCCAACCTTGGCCATTCTCTGATTTTGTCATTCTGTGTTCTATCTGAATTCTTATGGTTTTAGATCTCTTCTTGCAATTTATGAATGGACTGTGCAATTTATGTCATGTGTGAAGTAAGAGATAATGTCAGAATTATGTTGTGCTTGTAAGAATGATGGAATAAATTAAACTATCATATTAAACTTAATTAGCTACAAGATCTACAGAGGAGCCATTTGCCCTTGCAGGCACAACACTGTTCAAACTAGAGTTCACAATAAACAAAAGATATTAAAACAATGATACAGTGTGGTTGACAAGATATTGTTATGATTTGTTAATGAAAAACAAAAACAACAGCAAAAAAAAAAAGAACAACAAAGATAAATATATTTATTTTATACTAAAATGAAGGTCTGAAATAACTACTTAAAGTTGCTGATATTCGTACGGTAAGTCTTCACGCTTGGACGATTTATTTACAACTGAAATTCCTGACTCATCTTGAAAATATCAGGATTGCATATGATATTTTTTAAGAGACATAAAAAGAGCTGAGACAATTAAGTGTGCAATACAGAGGTTTATTAACAAAAAAGTTCTTGTCAAAGGCAATTTCAGATGAAAACTGATTCAAAGCATTCAATTTGGCTGAGTTCATTAGGACTGCCTAGGAAGTTTCATTCCCCCAGATCAGCCAAAGAGAGACACAACTCTTTGAGACTGTGCAATTAAATTGACAAATAATGTAATTGCCAGGTCTCTATTGCCTAGGCATATCTAGCTGTCCTCCACTGGCTGCCTTAAAGCCAATGAAGGACAGAGACTCCATTTTAGACAGCACTGATTCTACACATCTGTGGTTAATCTTATGCTTTGTGTTTGCTGTACTCAAAACAGGAAAGATACACAAGTCTGATTACAGAGGATCTATACTCTGGAGAATACCTATGATCTAAATGCCGTATTTTATAATTCTTTGTGGACTGTATTTTTTGTTTGAATCCTCTGTCAGTCATTCCTGTATCAGCTGAACAAACTCTTCTCACAGTAACAAATCTGGTTGGAAGGAGATTCAAGGACCTTCTAGATCAAGTCAGGAGACATCTACAGCTTAGACAACAACAGAAAGGAAACAACTTATAATCTTGTCTGATACTTAACTAGCTTTTCTTGTTATTTATATTCCAGCTCATATAGAATTCACATATAGGTCAGGTTATTAAAATGCACTGGTAGATGTTAACATAGAAGGCTTATTCGGTTGTCCTAAATTAATCTAAAAAAAAATGGCTGGATGCTGTTTTTTGGGATGCCAAAAAAAGAGAACTGAGATATACCCATGGAGCTGGCAGAGATAACACATACATGGCCTGAGGATGAGATCCATTCAAAGACTCAGATGTCAAGATTTAGGCATCTACAGACAAATATGTCTGCTTGAAGTGTCTGAAATTCAGAACTTGTTCTGTGGCTTGGGACCTATTTGTTCTCATTCTATGCAGCACGGAAATCTGAAGACTTTTTAATCAACTTCAACAAGTGTCATTTTTCACCAATTGTGATTTTTTTTCTTTTGATGCCACCAAAAATAAGCTGGCAGAAGTGTTTATGTACTACCTGAGTTTAAGAAGCAGCAAGGGAGGATTTTTTTGCATTGACATGACAAAACGCCCAACACAAAAACACTTTATGTCAAGTGCCTATCAATTCTTCTTTGCATTTCAAAGGTAGGCAGGTGCATCTGCATCTTTTCTGGAGTATATTCATCTTTGCTGACATATAAATAATAGTGAACAGATAATTTCATTGTATCATTGTGATTGAAAGTGACATGAAATCTATGAAGCAGTAAATGTAAGTTAAGAACATCAGGTATGTACACATTATTGAAATGTTTGGATATGTGATGGGAGGAAAGCATAAAATAACTACTAATTTCAGAATTAATTTGGGAGGCAGCAGAACTGAATTTACAGATGCAAATTCCTGGAATATGCTTACATTTTAAGCTAGACTGTTCTGATTATTATAATTATTTTTTAATGACAGTCTTAGGAGAAAGGAACATGGCAAGTCCTTTTACTCAATCACCTAGTCTAGTACCCTAGTCTAGTCCAGGGTCAGGCTCCCTTATAAACTATTTGATAACCTGGTAGTCAGGCCCTCTGTCAATATATGTGCTTCAGTGTCCTTTCAATAAATTGTGCCTAGAATATAGGTGTCCTGTGGGTAGGCAATCAAACATGTAGACTACTAATCACATGGTAAAGTATTTAGTCAACTGAATATAGATGAATGTGAGCTCTATATACCCAGATCCTCTGCATGGATAGGTTACAAGACTGATACACTTAAGGAACCTACAAGTTAGTTATTGACAGTCAGAAGCTGTCAACTAGCCTAGGCAGTCCTACAAAGGAGATGACTTTGATTGTTGCCTGGCATTTATGCTTCACCTAGGTTTCAGCTAGTATGAATACAGTCAAGGTAGAACTGCCCCAAAGGTGATCAGAGAGGCAAAAGATGTCGCTCTACTTATAACTAAGATCAGGATTTACCAAGCTTACTGAGATGTCTACTTTGTCTATGAGGTGTCCAAGACAAACCATAACACCTGCAGATATCAGCAGAACCTATAGATCTGTTGCCTTCTAGAAAAACATCTGTAGAGCAGGCAATATTTCCTAGAACATCTAAAACAGCAATGGGCATTTATGCACAGACAAATTAATTCAGCCATAGCTGTCTCCTGTTATTTTCAGTGGGGATCTAATCAGAGTCTGAGTCCAGAGATCTTTTGAGCTGACCTGACTCAGGTGTCTACTTCAGGGTGAACTAAACAGCTCTTCATACTCCACTGTCTACATTGACTCTATCAACTGTGATATATATTTAGACAACCAGTTTATGCAGATACAATTAGGTTTGAACAACTATATGTAAGCATGCTAATCCAGAACTCAGTCCCACCTTCAATAATTTATGAATATTGTTTAAATCTGTGACTTGTTAATTTACTCTTCAGCATTAAAGCAAGAACAGAAAATACACAGATTATTCTCAGTAAATTTAGGAAAATATGTTTTTTTCTTCATGTGGATACTATTTGAAATGGCATATGGTATAAAGGAAATCACTAAATATAAAACTCAGAGATAATATGGAAAAAAAAGATAATGACTAATCTTATTGTTTCAGTGTCAACTGCCACCCACTAGTATTTATGAGGTGAATAGAATAAACATCAGCCTAACTTTCTGTCCAGAACTCAGTTACCCAAATCTTTGTTTAGCTCTTTAAAAATTCAATTATCTTCTAAGTGTATTCCAAATTAAGATGTTATAGAAATGGTGGGATTTAGAGATGGAAATTACTCACTCCTGTTGTGTTAAGGCTTTAAAAAGCTTTGTTCTTTGTCCATCTTGAAACAGTAAAAAAGATTGGTTTTTTTCTCTACTCAGTTCAGAACTCCCTGAAACCCAGTTACAACCAGCTCAAACAGTGGCTAATGGTCAGGTTCAACTACACAAAAACAGCGTTGGTACAAATCCCCCCTTTCAGTAGCCTCCCTCAGTCTAGCAAATTAAAATAAGAAAGCACACGCAAACCTAATTATTTCAGAGCTCCTGAACAACTAAATACATTGCTCATAACAACATACAGTGATTTGCCAGGAATAAATGCATGACAACAAATAAAATCAACAGTATCAAAGGTAGAACTATCATTAGAGATAAATAATCTTTTTACACCACTACTTGGCCCTCATCAGTCCTCACAATACAGCACAATACAGCCAGTCTGTTAGGATGATAAACTACACTTTTACATAGCAAAGATTAGAAATCATGTGTCTTCTTGTAACAATTTACTCAGTCTTACCAAAACAACAAAACTGACATCTAGGTAGCAAGTATATACTTCTACTGCTTGAAAATGAAATAATCAAGATGTTGTACCCAATAGATCTACCCATGCTCTCCATCCCAATGCTGTGATGATGACATTGCTGAAGGGAACATTGAAACCTAATAGCCATATAAAATGAAAGACAGGGAGAAAGAAAAATCTGTTTGTGTAACATCGTTTAATCAATTGATGTTAATTCTGACAAGTAGAAGAACTCAAACAGTGAAGGAGGAGACTCACCAGGAGAGTGGTACAGCACTAGGACAGTCTACTCCAAGGGTCAGTGGAGCCTCCAGTCATGGAGATTTCCAAGAATCAGCTAGACGCTTTAAGCTGGTTTTTGATGCTAGGTAGACCATACTTGATCTAATGTTAACTAGTCTCACTTGGAGTGGGTGACTGAACCAGACAACTCCAGAGATCTTATCCAGCCAACATGTGTATGTTTCAGAGAAGATATTGGAGATTGAGGCATGTATGAGAGAAATTCAAACCACTCACAGCAGTTAATGCATGCAATACAAAATATATGCAGGTCAAAATAAAAGACTTAGTCTAGATCATCTAGATCATTGACCTCTCTACCACGGATCACAAATCTCTGTAACATTTCAGAGGTGCAATCAGAGAAGTATTAATACATTTCCTTGCATCTTGTATAGATTCTAAAACAGGGTTTCAGTTATTGAAAACAATCATGCTGAGACTTTTAGCTTTGACTTAAATTTTCTTTTGCTACAGCTCATCTCTAACAAAACGAGTAGAGGGAAGTCACAAATGTGCAAGGGGATACCTGGGCCTCTTTATTAATGACAAAAGGCTGAAAAGAGCTTTACAAAGATTCATGCAATAACTCCATTGCAAGAGCTATGTCCTCTGGACTTACTTTTCCTTTATATGTACCTGTAGACAGACCATTAACATTTAATAATAAAAGGAGACAGATTTTAGTAATAGGCAGTTGTTTTACTACAATATAAATCCTTTTGCTTTCTTACTACTCACATTCTGTTTCTCTCTTTTTTTCCTCCAGCTGAAAATCATTTTATCTAATCAGGCAGTAGAAGATAGAATAGGAATCAGTGACTTCAGATACAGCAGAAACAATCTGCACTGAAAACAAGCAGCTTCAGCAAACAGCACAGACTGAAAATTGTTTCTACAGTCTTCACAGTAAATTCTTTTCAATTATTTCACCATTCAAGGTCAATTCATATAATGACTTTGCAGGCACATAGACAGACTATACTTGCAATGTATGTTATTTACAGCAGATAATCTGTCCAACTCCCCCTTAAATTCAGATGTGTCCATTTTATCAGTGGACATTTCATAGAAGGTTCCTTTTGTAGATTACAAGTCATGTATCTGTACTGTGTCTGCTGTGTCATTTAAACTCATTTTTTTTTCTTTTAATATTTACATTCTAAAGTTTATTCTTTTGCCTACATTAGATGAATGGCTCTCTGGCTAATGAAGTGCTGCCAAATGATCTGTTATGTTGCAAAAGGGGCACAAAGAGGTGGACAAGATAATTACATTCATCAAGTGACTTTTCAATCAAAGTCAAGGAGTCTTAGTAAACCATAGGCAAAATGAAAAATAAATACATAAATAAATAAAAATCTTTCTGTGCATGTGAAAAATACTCTGTAAACTCCATTTGCTGCTAGGGAGAAAATGCGAGAACACTACTCGCTGAAAAGAGCTGAAATTTTTTATATTTTTCTAATTATATACAAATAAATATATTTTTATATATCTATTTCTGGTTTGCCAGATAAGTTTGCTACACAGGTATGAAGGTAGAAGCGTATTCAGCATTGATATTACCAATGACAGCATGTTCAAAAAGTGTCTCATCCTTTGTTGTATTCAATCTGCATTTTATATCTCAAAAAATCTCAATTTCTTCTGACTCATATCTGTGCAAATCTGAGACCAAATTAATGGAGTCAATTTTATACAGACAAAAACCTGGTGTAAGTAAGACCTGAATAAGCATTGCATGCAATTAACATACAAACAGGGAAAAAAAATGGGTTACAGTAACATTGCCTTTAATATTAAGTCCTAATAAAAGCATAAATTCATTTTTTAGATTGAATAACAATCCAGCAAAACTAGCAATCTCATAAATAAAAATCTGTTTTTGATGATTTAAAATCTTATTTCAGCTTCTGAGTGAACTACATATATAATTCAAATATTTATGTAATCTAAGTGTAAATTCCAAATAGGACAAGAAAGACATTTTTTTTTAATATTATTTATGTCCCTCCTTCCCATCATTCTCTCTTTTTATTTACTTTTTAGACTGTCATCACTGAGTTAGCATAATTTCCCCAATGGGATGCAGCTGAATTTGCTAATAAACTACATCTGTTGTTGATAACTCTACCAAAAGTCAGGCAAGGCAGGACCTGACAGGCTGGTAACAATATGCAAATATCTGTGTTGCTCCAGTAAAAACTGAATACATCATACCTGTATTACAGAAAGAAAAGACTCTGGAAGCTTGCTTTCTATTATATATGCCTGAGGATGAGTAATTTGCAATGCATTATATTTTGGAATTTGTATTGGGCAACCATATTGCAATAGGATGGTCATGAGTCATGCAAACAATGTTTTATGGAGGCAGAAAGCAGATTAGTGATGAAAGCATATTTATCTTTGAAGTTACATTTTGAATAGAGTGATTTGTGGCTGCTTAAGAATCATACAGTAAGTGGCCGGATTCTTTTAAGCTATTCATAATTCAATGAGTCATTACAGTCTGAAATTCTATTGCGCTCTACATGAACTTCTACATGGGCAAAAGTTAGAGAGCTTCTGTCCATTTGTAGATGCAATTGGGGTTGAGGGGAGGGCCGTTCTTGTAAAATCCAAGAAATAGGGCTGGAAAAAATCCTTAGAGGTCATTTGTTTATTGCACCTTGATCATTTATACTTAACCCTCAAGCTAAGGCAGAATCAAGTAGACCTATGTCATTACTGAAAGATGTTTTTCTAGCTTCCACTAGAATACTTTTTCCCTCCCAACACAACCTATTCCTCTCCTTCACAAGCATAATAATTAGAGAAGTTTTCCCAAAGTTCACTATAATTGCTCCTAAGAAACTCCAAAGAAAAATCAAAAATATATTTTTTTGCCCTGACCATTGTTGACAGTGGGAATGAACATTATTCCTTCTCTCCTAGGTAGGTATTAGAAATTATTACACGGCCAATTCTTCAGCTGAGAAACCTTAACTGGCTCCCATGGCAGAAAGAGAGTTTCTGATGAGCAAGACTTATGGCAGGGCCACAAATCTTAATAGAGTTTCCATTAATTTAAGATGTATGCAGCATCTGGAAGCCATCATTTGATGCTAGTTCCTTTATTAGTTTAGAAATAATAGACCAAGGGATGAAATAGTAATTATTCACTCTTTTGATAGTTTGAAAAATTTCCCACTGTACTTTCTGGATGAAGGTCAACCAACAGCAAACTTGCAAATATCTCTTCTCAGTCTCTGTCTTGAAACATTTCAAGTTCTGTCTTTGTTTTTCTTAATTGCACAACCATGAGAAAATAGCTGTGGACTGAGATATTACAGATATTCCAACTATTTCACTTTCCAGCTTTGATTTCCAGAATTTGTTTTTATCACAGGTAGAAATGCATGCATTTTATTTGATAATTATGTTGTTACATTTTCATATGCATAGTACAAAGAGACATAAGAGTTAAAGCCCAAGGGAAAGAAAAAAAAAAAGGAGGGGGGGGGAATAAAGCGATTTAAGCCTCTGAAATTTTTAGATGAGCATTGGGTAATAGCTTTCAAACAGCTCAATAGTATGTTTTCCAGAGGGAACCATGGTACTTTCTATTTTATTTCAATTTTATCTGTAATATTTGATCCAAATATTCTTATGCTATAGGGCATGTGTGTCTGTGGCATTATACCTGTGGAATGATGCTTAAACTGAATCTTTAACAAATTCCTGCTAAATCTCAGCATGAAATGTATGTTTTAAAAAGTTATCAGGAAAATGCAATGTTCGCCCAATATAATTTCAGAAGTTCACATTTATCCCACAATTATATTTACTCTATGCATGGAAAAGATAAAATATTTTACTATACCATGCATTTTCAGTTGGCACATAAAGTGTTCTGTTGACGTACAACTAGAGCAGAGTGATGATGGCAAATGAAAATGTTAGATAGTGTGATGACATGGTTATAAAATGAAGGTTAATATAGAAAAAATGATTTACACATGCAAAATCAACCATATCTCTTACTGACAGTATGACAGAATTCAAGATGCAAATAAAAGAGAATAAAACTATGAGAAGGGTGTTCAACACATAAGGTACAATGAAGAGCAGGGAGACAACAGTAAGAATTGTGGATGGATGACTTTTGGATGGATGGATTACAGTTGGCAGTATGGATGGGTTATGGTTTGGCAGTAATGTCAGAGTGTAAGCAATCTTTGACACAAGAATTGAATTGGCCCCCTTGATATCAAGAGGAAATTCTGTAGGAAGAGGAAATATCATCAGATGATGACCCATATTCAAATAAGCAGTGGCCAATATGGAGCAATCATTGGGAAAGTCAAAAGAGATGAGATGGGACTGAAATGCCATGAAAACATCTGTGCTGTCTGCCCTGAAAAGAAAGGTTGGCTTTAACAATGCCTGCTAAAAGAGAAATCATCAAAAAATATGCACACATTTTTGAAATGTTAGTTGGACTCTAGAAACCAATGAAAAACACCTGCAGGCCAGCTAGACAAGCATAATGAAGAGCACCTTATATTTTTCTCATTATAGAAACTTCACTTTCATTGTAATAGAGAGTTGTATAAAAATAACAGAGCAGGAAATTATCTCCACAGTTAAAAGGACCTCACTGATGTGAAAACTGATGTATGTTAGAAACTTTCCAATGGTATAACCACTGTGTCAGAATAGAAAATATTCTGTTCTGTATCTCCCTTAAATTCACCATTACAGATATTTGAACAGTCTAGTAATAAAGTTTTGGAGATCATAGACAAAAAACGAACATAAACTGTTAGTGCTATTTACTAAATGCTTATTTCATAATACACTAAATATTCACAGAGCTTAAAAGCTAGACATGTCTGCAGGCATTTAGTGAAATATCAGCATTTGGAGAGTTAATGCTCTCTGATCTCAGGCCCTCTGGTGAACAATTTCTTCAGCCAGTGTCTGTGTTTCACTGAATACCAATACTAAGTGTTTCCCTTTTTATTCTGAGACTAAAGAAGACATGTACAGAAGGACACGATTCCTAAGACAGGTCATGCTGCTATATGCCCCTTCATCATTGCTGAGGCCTTTTTTCCCAGCCAAGTTGTGTTCTGTGCCACTCATGTTCTTACCCTGCCTATTTCAACATCGCTTCATACCTAAAAGGTCTTTTATATAAATAGCATTAGAGAATAGAGAGAAGAGTATAGAGAGGTACTAAAGCACAATGGGAAGTAAATTTTAATTACTGACACTGAACACACAGGCTCATTCATCACACTCAGCACATCTCCTATAAAAGGTCTGCATTGACCTGATACTGAGTAAAGGCTACTGAAGGATATATGTCCCATGTTTCTTCTCCTCTTTCCTTTCTGTCCTGTAGATAACTATTCCAGATTTACACCCTTTGAAGGAGGACTATGGCAGGAATTGGCACTGTAAACATTCACATGCTACTTCACAAAGCTTATGCCAGTCTTTTCTTTACATCACCCCACACCAATCCACATTTTTGTTCTGAGAAGCCACAGTACTAATATAATCAACAATGAGACAGTATTATCACCGAGCTGTTCTAAATCTTTCCCAGCTTATGCTCATTACCTTTTCCAATGCATTTCCATGAAATACATCTCTTTTGTGCCTTGAGGTACTGCTCTCTTTATCTTTGGTTCATGGATCATTATTGCCCTTTATGTGGGTGAGATCTGGGTGAAACAAGGTTGATCACTGCATTCTTTGGACTGTTCTCTAACTGTCCATCTCCTGAATATTTCTTAATATCCATCTTAAAAGCTGGAGAACTCTGTGCCAGAGCAGTGCTTTGGAGAGCCACCTCTGGGATATTTATTCAGCCGTTAGAGCACAAAATCTGATTCCTAGAACAGCTCCCAACACATAGGTATCCTTTTACACAGCTAGGATCTTGATATAGGGACTCAGTATATACACAAAATTTATCTCATTTTCCGTTCACTTCAAAAGGTGCTTCAAAGGACCCATATTTCCAAACCCCTTTTTCCTATTTGTTTCTTTAATCTAAAGAAATGCAGTATATTAATGCTAGAGTGAACTGATACAAAAAGGAAGACATTATAAATATACTCAAGCTTCTTCAGAGATTTCTCAGTATTTTTTCCTCTACCTCTGTTTTATGAAATGAAAGAAAACATTGCCATTACCTTTTTTCCTCTAATGTAAATAAGAAAAGACAATTTCTTCTGTGTTCTGCTTTGTGTCTCTGCTTAAAGCATTGATCACTAATTGGACTATTACTCAAATAATCTAGCAGACATTATGAAAATTTTCCTGTCTTGAATCTGCATATACTATATGAATCTCCTGGTTTGAGAACCATAGTCAAGCTACATCATGCCAAGTACATAGAGAGTTGTAAGAAATGTAATAAATGGTAGTGCAATGTATAAAAAGGACTGTGACTTGTGGGGCAGAGGCAGTAATCCTTCCACACTGTTCAACCTGAAACAAACGAGGAGCCCAGTGGACAGTAATGGGAAACAAAAATGTAGAGAAAAAAAGTCCGTTGAAGAAATATGTGATTGTTTAGAAGCGACAAAACTGGGACAAAAACACTGTAGCCATGTTCATGTAAAAACATTGTTTAAGTCCATTATAGACATGCTGTGAATAATGTATATATATAAATAGTTCTGTGATAATCAGGATACAATAAAGATGGTCAGGCTCTGAATACATTGCCTTGCAAGAATGTGAAATAGCCATCATTAATCCTATATTTCAACTAGAAAAGGAATGGGATTATAAAATAATCAAAAATAGTATCTTGCTTGGCTAGTTCTTTGCCCACCTTTTAAAAATGGGATACCAGCTGCATGAATGCATACCAGTTTAATTTTGGCACAAACAAACAGTTCAGCTATGGGTACAGTGAACAGGCAGGTTTGTAGCAGCAAATTCGATTGGTCATTTCTCCCCTCTGTGGTATTTCTTACAAGATGAAGAGTAGCATTGGCAGTTCCTAAGTAGCAAAGGAGAAAGAATTACTCCCACTTTCCAGGAGGTGTGATTAAATAGTTCTAAAGAGATACTGACAAGTCAAGCCCTGAAGTTGTAACATATGCTATTCAACTACCAACCAGATCCCTTCCCAACTAGCCAATTCTGCCTGTAGACCTCATAAACTTGCCAACCAAAAGCCTGCTGTCTAATTTACCAAATTTATCTGAAGGATGAGACAACTGAGGAGACACCTGTCAGCTTGAGGCTGTCTAGGTGGGAGGCAGGCTGTCCTTACAGAGGCTATGAATGATGGAGCTAAATTTGGGGAGATAAATTCTTCTGATGTGACAAGTAGTCGTGTGTGAGATATGTATTGTTGGCTTGTAACTGAGAATGACAACAAAATGTAGTGGGAGTGTTGTGATAGAGATGCACTGAGCCAGGAGCTGGAAAACTCAACCATGTCAGATGGATTAGAGTCAACTGCTCCAAAGGCAAAGCACCATTTGTTGCTCTGTGCATTCAAGAGGACTGTAATTAACAGATCTAGCTCATTTTTAGTTCATTATCAGCATCTCAGAGGTTATGACAGAGATAATCAGAAGGCAGGAGGTAGAGGCCAGTTGCCTTTAACATTGAGGTGGACTTATTTCATTTTGGGCCTTCTGCTGTTGCCATGATGAGTTGCAGTGCTCTTCTTCCCTTAGCATTTACAGGTTGTCCCATTTACCCTGATGCCCATACAAAAGTAAATGGAGTTCAGAGTTTTGCACTTCTTCTCACATTTATCAGAAGTCACAGAGATGTTTAGAAATTGGGGGAAAAAATGTATAAACGAGAAAATTTGCCCCATTGCTTTGGGTTCTTCCAACACCTCAATTCGAGTTCAGCACACCAAAGCATAACTCCATACCCTGCAACACTACACAAGTAGGCTTCATGACCTTGTGATAACACTCCTAAATAGTACTGCTATGCAGTGCTGCCTGGTTAGCAATGCATACATGTGATGGATTTTAAGGTCCCTTTCACAGAGTCATGATCCAGCAATTCCCTAACGTCTTTATTGATGACTGTCAGTGCATCATGCTGCCCAGATGCATGCTCCATGCAGTGCAATGCCACATTTCTCTAGGCAAGTAGACAACTCTTAGTGGAATGGTACACTGCCAGTCTGATACGCCTTCACATCTTTGTTTCTTCTGAAAGGCTTAGTGAGTTAAAACACCTTCTGCTTTGATTTGACAGCATGCAGTTCTCCCAGTTTGGCTTTCCACATCATGCATGTACCTCTGGCTACACTGAACAAATTGCACGTACATTTTGATCAGCTCTTTTCATCCTCAGAATTTCGTGTTCTACTACTTTAATCCTCTCTTGGCACCTCAACCTCTTTGTTTGCTTTTATTTACTTTAAAGTGCAGTCTGCACAGTGTGATCAAGTTCAAGCTAGGTACCAGCATTATTTCGCAGAAAATCCATGAAAAAGTTGGCTCTAATAAATTAGCTGTTCTGGATGCCATGCTTTTTTTTTTTTTTTTCTTTTTTTTTTTCTAGGTTTTCTGGGAGAAGCATGCTATACTTGTGAATTATGACTAGTTTCTTTAAATAAACGAATCAGTTTCCCAAACTTTTCTTTATAATGTTTTGCGCTCTTCTCCCATTCAAGTAAAAAAAAGCACTTTTTGTGCCTCCTTTCAGAAATGAAATGCAAGCATGCAAATGCAAGTTATCTAATAAAGGTTGAGTTCACTCTCCTCAGCTAAGATGATAGAAAAGTTTCTCTCCAGCAACTAAATTTCATTAAAAGTGTAGGAATTTAGATTTGTAAGGTCTTCATTTACCCTTCTATTATATTCATTTCATATTCACCATCACTTTTAAAAATCAATAGGAGGACAGATAATATCCACACACAGAGATGTCTTTTCCTCGGGAAACTAATCTAAGTACACTGGTCCTGCTCCATGAGCAGAGATAATGAAAGAAAAGATGAGTAGGAAATCAAGAAACAGGAAGGAGAAGACAGACAGAATATAAAAATGTGAGTTTTTTTTTCTTCCCCCCGTATTTCCCTTGTTCATCTGAGCCTTTTTTCCACTTCTTACAGATGTGTTATAAATAAGAAGTGATGCTACCTATTTAATGTTCAACACCTGCTATGTTACAAGCAGTAGTCTCCACATACAAACACAGTGCCTAGTAAATCTTTAGAGAAGATCGACCTCTTATGCCACAGAAAATTCAGACATTTTGGTAACCATTTTCATCCCAAAATTGGATCCTTTAAAAGAAGATCTTGGTACTTTTCACCTACAACCATCCTCACCAGGGAGAATGTTCCTTCCCAGGTACACAAAGAACCACCACTTACCTAACCTTTCCTCTATGTCCCATCTTTAAGTTTTCCTCACTGTTGGTACTTACAGAGCTTACTTGAGCCCCATGGCTTCATAAGACCAGCCACACCCAGGTCAGCACAATCTCTGTGGTGCAGTATTAACACATGTCATAGCAATCAACTTTCTACTTGTAAACCATTTTGCTCCTTTACTCCACTCCACTGCTCTCCTCTCTTCTAATCCTTCATTAAAACACACTAAGGGCCCTCAGCCTTTAACCAAACATCTAAAACAGAGAAGTTACAAGTTTTGTACAGAAAACTGGCAAAATGTAATTAAGCTGCCAGTGGTGCCTATTTTCTATACCCCCAGCAGCTGCATTGCACATCATTGCTCTTCTTCTGTCCATGCTTTGCTGCCCTATAATCTACCACGATCTATTAGGCTGAAAACCATAGTCAACGTTCATCACCAAGGCAGAGCACATTGGCTGTGCAGTTTAGGATTGCAGAAACCACTGAAATTGTCACAGTGAATGCAGAGTACATGGCTCTCTTGGGGGGCCTATACAAAAACAGAGGTCAAGCCTTATTATACAACCGTACACCTGTAGACAGTTGCATAAGACAGCATAATGGTTTGGAGGATTTTTTTATTGTTTTTTTTTTTTTTTTTTTTAACATCATGGATTTTAGTTCCTTTCTTCATGTGCAAACAGGTATTCTTTTGCCTCTAAGGCCATCATTAATTTCTAATTTCAATATTATATTGTGTTCCCTGTTCATTTAATTGGGAGCACCTTGTTTAGCTGTCTTCTCTACATTTCTAATGTGGGCTTTCTATTTTTAACGTTGGAGCAGTCTTTCACAAAGCCAAATTACACACTTCACAAAATATCCAGTTTATTTCCACTTTTATTTGTTGTACCTTAATTATGATAGTTCAAGAGAGCATATATAATTACACTGAACACCGGTTATCTCCACAACATGTTGCTCTAACTGAAGTCTTTGAACTATGCAGAGACTATCAGATATAGTACTGGCTCTCTGCCCAAACTTTTTTCTGTGTTCCCAAATTAAAATTACTACATTGTAGCACATAAAACAGTACTCTGTACCACTGTACCATACTACAGAGCACAGACAGTAAATTGAAGAAAAATCTAAGCCATTCTCTTTCATCACAGGGCATACTTATATTTGACTTCTTAATTCTTCCATTCAACAAAACGTTAGAGAATCCAAGCATTACACAACATTTATGTGTTTATCTTTCATTAGTTAGCTATAAAAAAAAAATAAAATGTTTTACATAAAACTGTAGATATGAACTTTCAGACATCTAAAATTATCCCCACAGCTCTTTTCAGTTTCTGTCGAGGTAAACAACTGATAAACTGAAAAATCACAGTTCCTCCACACTATAGTCCACACTTTGAGAAACTGAATGAATCTGCTCAGGATGAAGAGTTGAAGCACTCACACTGGGAAAAAGGTTTCGATTTGTGTCTTTCCTTTTGCAGGTATTCTTCTCAAGGCATTGATAAACTTAGTATAAATGACTGTTTATTTCCACCACGGAAATATATAACTTGTTCCTTTTCAGCCAGGCAGAGGAGTGTCAGAGTCTCACTTAATCCTTTAACAGAAGAGGTAACTAACTGTAGATTACTGTACTGGGTCTGGCTGGAATGTTAACTTTCCCGGCAGCAGCCCATACAGTGCCGTACTCTGTACTTGTAGCTGGAACAGCAGTGTTATCACACCAGTGTTGTGTCTACTGCTGAGCAGCAGTGGCACAGTATTAGGCCTTTCTCTAACCCTCCTAGGGGGTGGGCAAAAGGTGAGGAGAGAAACATCACTAGGGCAGCTGACCTAAACCAATCAAAGGGATATTCCATACCATGTGATGTCACACTCAGCAATAAAAGGTGGAAACAGGAAGAAGAGGGGAGGGGTGGGCTCTCATTTGGAAGACGTCGGTCCTCCTCTCGAACACCGGCTGCGTGCGTTGAGGCCTTGCTTCAAGGACGTGGTCAATCATCGCTCATTTGTGGGAAGTAGAGAGTAATTTCTTTCCTCTGCACTTCCATATAGCCTTCATTTATTTTGTTTGTTTGTTTTCCTCCCTTCTTTTTATTTTCCTTTTTTCCCCTCCCTTTCCCCTTTCCCTTTTTATTTCCCCTTAGTTAAATTGTTTAGTTCATGGTAGTCTTTATTTAATTATTATAATTATTTCCCTTTAATTAAATTATCCTTATCTCAACCCGTGAGTTGTTCTTTGCTTTACTTCTCCCCCTCCTCATCTAAAGGAGGGGGAGTGAGAGAGCGGTTGTGGGGTTTAGCTGCCCAGCACGGTAAAACCACCACAATTACGTTGGTCACTGCAACTCTGGATACAATGGGATACATGGTACATAATATACATGATACATAGATACATGATACATGATAAAGACTCGGTTTCCATGCATTTCCTTACTGAACATCTGTAGATAGCTGAATCCATGAAATTATACATATTCCTCTCAAAGCTCTGATTTCACTTACCACACACAGTGCATTGTAATTACTAGCTCAGGTAGGAATGCCTACCTCAGAAAGGGAATTATTGCAATGCTCAACATTTAAACACCAAGCAACTTGACTATATCCAGTCTTTATTAGTCTAGCTGTAGAGAGTCACATTTGAGGTTGCTGGTACCATCAAAGACCTATAACATATGAATGATCTTTTCTCAGTGAAAATAGTCTACAAAAACAAGAAACATTTCTCACTTCAGTCTTTTTCACCAGTTAAGTTTTTCGCAGTGTTCATTTTTCACGATCATTTGTAATTTTGCTATCTAGCATAGTAAGTTCTAGAGGTTTTACTCAATGATTATCAAAGGATTGGATCTCTCAATGAACTTTACAGTATTGTACTGATCACTCTGAAAAATATAGGCAGGGAACAATCACATTTCCTGCCTTAAAATTTTGTATTTTTGAGAAAAAAATACAAATCACAAAATTGCAACTAACATCCAGATTTTAGCCTTAGCGATTCAAATATAAGATTCACTGTCAACAAAAATTAAGTTGACTAATTTAAATTCTTCATAGCAAATTGTGTATGGTGCAATTACATTGCAAAACCAGTCATTTCATAACATTATTAACAAGTTCTGGCATTTTGAAAGATGATTGGCATTACCTATGTTCTGTGACAGTATTTGAGTGTCTTCCTGAACACTGTCTCTAGATGAAAGCAAAGTAGGCATCCTGTGTTGCTCATGCTTTGTAAGATGTAGCTGTTTTCTGCAAGGAAATATAAAATCAAGAGATTAAAAATCTCTTTTGTTGCACCTTCACTCTTATACAAAAGGACTAATGCGTGTCATTTATTACTAGTTCATTTCTTCCACTTCTAGCTTCTCTGCTCCAGAAGTAACTGCTCTTCTGAAATCAGGTTAATGCATTGTGTTTTGGTTTTGAAAATTTTTTCGTCAACCCATTCTATAGTCAACATTACTGACACTCTCTTTGGAGTCAACTGCTACGGTTTCTGCTCCTTTCATCTCTCAGAAAGGTCATTCTTCAGGGGAGAGGTGTCATATAACCAGATGTGCAGGAAACAGGCAGTCACTGACAACGAATCCTTTTTCAAATTTAGGGCTCCTCCACTCCCTTCCTAAGATTATAGCTGACTTTCATCTGAGCTATCTGAGTTTCCTGAAGCTCAGTGCCTGAAATCACCATGTACACTGGACATCAGAGAGACCATGAGATTTTTGTTCAGAAATCACAAAGTTACTTAGATGTTGTGTGGAGTTGTTTCTGCCAAAACCCAAAGGACCCCAAAGCACAGCAATCTCTCTATAGCCACTTTCAGGTTGACTGCTTCTGTTACAGCATGCTATGACTGACAAAGGTTAATCCAGCAACACACCATCCAGACTGAAAAGTGCTTTAGGGCAAAAAGCCTAGATTTATGGTGCTTGCAAGGTAGCTACCTGCATGTTTAGTCACACCAGTACCACTCTGACAGGTTGGAATTATGCTACCATTAGTAAAACAGTCCTAAATTTGCCATTCACTTGACAATTCTGGGATTGAGTAAAAGGAAGGCATTGCCTGGGTTACAATCACAAACAAGCACTCATATTATAAGGGGGACTTAGCAGGAATGGCATGCTGTCCACCTTTCTTATCCCCAAGTATTATTGCAGTTTAAGGACCTATAGCTAAAGGAAGCCTGATGAGGATGGGCACTCTAAAAGAGACAAAGTAGAAAAATGCCTTTAATTCCCACAAAGTCAAGGCAGTCCTCACACTCAAGAGCCTGTGGTATAAATACATTTTAGATATGAATACACAAGCAAACAACAAAGCGTCAAAGAAGTCCAGTTGCTGACTACTGACTCTCTTCCAAGAAGTCACAAGTATTACTGTAGCTTTATCATATAAGCCTAAAAGAAAAATTGCTTTCAATTTTATTTTTTTAAAACCAGAGATTAAGCACACAATATCATCTAACCAGTAGACCTGATTTCACACTAGTACTGAAACATAAATAAAAACTAACATTACAATCCCAGACAATTCATCGTCCTCTGTTTTGTGCTTTAAAGAATAAAAAACAGCTAATGGCTTCCCGTATATCTTTCTGCAGCAAGAGACCCTCTCTGAAAAATCAGGCTGCTGGAAAATATAAAATCAAGCAGCTGCATACTAAATAGCAACAGCTGCAGCCATTGGTAGCATGTGCCACTTACTTTATGTAGATGTTTAGGAAGGATATTTGTGAGGCAGACAGGCTACAGAAAGGGAAACATTTTCTTTGTCGGTGCTGTTTTTAAATCTCCTCTCCCCCATACTTCTGTGACTCCATTTGCTTTTTCATGTTAAACAATGGCAGAAATTCATATGATAATATTACTGACATAAAATCTACAGAGGTATTTCCTTAAGTCCTTATTTGTCTGGAAAATCCCTCCCTCTCCTCAAAAACAGTAATATGTAGGATTTTCATCTTCTGAAACTTGCACACATGCAGACCACGCACTCTGTGACAGTGATAGTTGTCCTGCGTACATGGAATTGTCAGATAAAATTCACCACCAGTTAGGGGTGAGGACCTGCAGGAGTCACCTGAAAAGGACAAATCCAGTTGCAGCCTGGGATTCCTGACAGCAGCAGCTCAAGACTGCGGTGAACAGGAGCTACCATTCGTGCAACAGAAACAACAGTCATTTCAGTAAGCTTCCCCTCAATGCAGTGATTCCAAAGGAGGCCAGGGAAAATGTCTTGATATCACAAAGTCCTCTAGGTCCCCTGCTTTGCTGTCTGTCAAAGAGCTTCCTAGTTAATAGTGACCAGTGGAGAATTTTCAGAGATCCCCCACTCACACAGAATCTTGTAAAGTGGACATTTGCAATGATATGGGGATCTAAGCCTTTACTAGTATTATCCCAGTCTCAAAGTTTGAGGGAATGCCAAGCCTTTTGTAGGCAAGTTATCATAAATCATCTTTAACTCAAGGTGGATTATGGAAAAAGCAACTTTCCAAATTCAAAACAAGATGAGACAAAAAGAATTATAAAGACTCAAGCATACAAAACTGAAAGAAAATAAGTCTTTCTACTGAAGATTTAGATTAGGATTCTTCTGTCTCAAGTAGTTCAGCTAACAAGTTGACAGGCTTCTCACAATCTTCCCAGCTGAGCATTTCTCATGTAACTCAAACATTGTCTTTACGGAGGTACTCCACATTTGAGAAAACCACTGGCTAAAAACCACTGATGTTCAAACCTCTGGGTAAATCTTCTGCATAGATCAATCATTACTGTTTTTATAAGCCTGTTTAGTGGCAACCAGGGTTTAGACACCTTCTAAATGAGACACCTTCTTCTAAATGGCATGCCATCCTCCACAAAAGCAGGATTTTCATCACACAAATTTGATAAGATAGTGTATTAATCAAAATCAAGGCAGGAGTGATGAACTTGCTGAATCCTCTGGGCACCAAACCAAGATAAAACTAGATTTTCTCCCTTCATTCCTGAAATTTTCAGCAAGGGAAGATCTTGCCAGATCTATCAGAAGACTACATCCCCGCTGTACCTCAGAAGTGTTACATGTCAATTCTTGGTGGAAGGACTGGGAAGCTAGTATGATGTCCCGAGCCCCAGAGTGGAGAACATCACTGCAGCCTGGGCTGAGCTGAGCATGGACTTTGATGAGCTGTCTTGACCTCACACTGATAACAGAAGACAAACTCTCTGATTCCCAGACCTTCTGAATCAAATTCATATTGCTGGGAAGTACAGTGTGAGTACAAAGCATAGCACAGAACTACTGATCCAGGCCTTGTGAATGTTTTCCACAGTGTCTTGTTCTTTTCTGGCCAAAGTGAAGGTATAAGTAGAAGAGAAAGATACAATACCAGTGAGGCAATAACAGGGAAGATTTGTCCAAACTTCTGAAGTGATGATAATAAACTTCCCTGCCTAACCAGACTTAACAAAACTGCCCTTAAAATGGATAAGGCATCTTATCCTTGTCCTTATGAGAAGGATTAAGCACAATAGTCATATTTTAATGGGGAGAATCTTAACAGTTTTATTTCTGTAATACTGAAATCTCTGGTAATTTCTATGTAGTTTTCCAAGCAGAGTACACACTTATTGAACAATACTAGTCATATCATCACAGATACAGAAGTGGAGAATTTGAATTAATATTTCCACACTAGGAGTGACTTATGGGAAGCTTTGACAGCTTCACCACTCCTACCTGATTTCTTGGGTTGGATAACCCTTGGATCTTTGGTTCTGATATGTAGTGAATTCCCATACAGGAGACTTATTTAAGTGGGATGAACCCTGATTAATAAATGCTAAAAGAAAATGGAAGTGGCACAGGTATTTTTAAAAGCATTTGTAAAAGAACAGAAACTGGATATGTCTTCCTCCAAACTTTCTCCCTCACAAAGGATATCAAAGTCTCTTTTATATACTGGTGTGTAAAAGGACTTGATTTTGGTAGACCACAGAATAATGAAATCATGTTACAAGAAAGTACATTCTGAGAACTCAAGTTTGTTTAGGGGTTTACAATTCTAATGGAAGAAACTTGGTAAAGCTTAAAGGAAAAGACAGAATTCCATTTTCTTCAGAAGTTTTCTGCCTCTCCTCAGTGGCATTGCTACTAGCAGGAAATGTAGAGTTCTAATAACTTTTCCAATTCTTCCAAACACTTATGGTTAATTAATCCACCTTATATCATCTAAAAATGTCATACTCTTTAGGTGTTTTGACAGTGCTCTTTTTATGAGTGCTTTATTTGCAATAATCTTCATTTTGATAAATAGTTCTTCACTTAAATATTCTTCAAACAGAGAAAGGGGTTTGAAAAGTCATCTTAGTATGCAAATCACAAGTCTGACCACTGCTTCTGTCAAGAAAGTCTCCAATTACCTGGTTGGTACACCAGATTAAATAACACAGTGCCAGGCAGATTTTAGTCTTCTGCCTTCCAATGAAGTGGAGCTATTCTGGATTTATAGAAGTACAGATCTGATCAAAACCAGACCCTGTCCTCTATTCATACTCCATATATTCCCCACAGTTGTCATGCATCTGAATCACGCCCTGCCTTGGCTCTTCCTTGCTAATCATTTCAAGATTGTATGTTTAAAAGCAGCAAGCATAGTTTGTGTTGCTATGTTTTTTCCTGTATCCTAAAGATAAATTTTTATGCAATGCAAGTTCCAGAGGGTATTTTTCAACTTAAGAAGCAAAAACTACTATGCAAATCAGAATGTCAGGGATGAAACCTTCATAAATCAAGACAGATAGAATCTTGAGCTTCAGAATCATGTCAGGCTGAATTATAGCATTTATCTAACAGTGATGTCTGCTGAGTAGTAACAGACAATGGTGCAGGTCTGACAAAAAGAAGACCATTAAAAATGGTCTCCTCTCCAAGTGCTACTCTCCATAATCTCTCTTTCTGCCTGTCAAGTTTTGTAATTGTCACATTTGTTAACTTAAGAAGATATAGAAATAAAATAACATTCTCCTATTTATGCAATAATGAAAATAATGGCATTACTTGAAAATGCTTGGATCATTTTTTCGATAGAAAAGTTTCAGGTAAAATACAATGATTCATATATTTTCTATAGCTCAAGGTTCAATGAATAAACAGATGGTATTGCTATTACAGTCATCACAGAGGGTGTAACAAGATGGAGTCCATTCAGGGGACTTGCCTTGCACAGATGTTATTATCCACTTTTCGGGATCTTTTGTCCTTCATCTATGAATAAAAACAAAAGATTTCATTGTGCTTCTGTAATTTTCTCCCGGGAGTTTTCATCACCAGGGGAACTGCAGAAGCACATGTAACCTAAGGGTGACTTTAAACTATCATAGAAAACAGAGGAAGTAATAGCTGATGTTTTGACAGAGCATAGTCAAACTGATATCATGATAAACTCCCCCACCCCAGCCCATACCCTTACTCACCAGTCTGACAACGAGTTTATTCCTGAATTTGGAGACAAAGTACTAAATCTGCACCCAAGCTATAAAAATGAAAAGAGAAAATATACCTGACAAAGATACATTAGTTTTTTTTCTTCTTCCAAAAAATATATTATCTGTCCCTAGCCGGTCCTTCATCTTCTAAAAAGAGATACTTACATGAGCATTTTCTGTTTCCATCTGGCTCATTAAAGACATCTCTGTATTCTTTCTCCTCCATCTTTTTCCCAAAGGCTGTGAAATTTAGAACTTATAAAATTCTGTCCAGTTACAGTATGCAAATACAAAGAGTGACACATATGAATTCTTCATTTAAAAGAAGCAACACCTTGAAATGTCAGCCACTTCTTCTCACAGTTGCTATGAGATTATCAAAACATCTTCCTCTGGTCCGTCCTCATGGCCAAGGCATCACATTTAATGAAGCATACTGTTTGTTTCTTAAAGCTCAGCACTGCTAAATACTTTTTTATCCTTCTAATGAAGCCCTGACAAATGTCAAATGATGTAGTTAAAGGTGAGAAAAGTTGGACAGAAGAGAGAAGCAAATAAAGGGAAGCTGTCTTTACTGCTATTCTTTTGCCTCCTTAGTACAGAGTGCTACTTATGAATGTGATTCCCTCTAAATTCCAACTGTCACAGAGCCATCAGTGTCTTTGTATTGAATTTGAATTTTCTACTAAACCACTCACTCAACTCTGTGCTGTTCATGTCAATAAATGGCTGCATAAAACAGCTTCTTTAATACTTGTGAATTAAGTGCCACATTTGGAGCAGTACTCCTGCAGAGAAAATCTGAAATTTGTTACCTTAGCAACAAAAACATGTTAATTTAATATGTATGTGTGTTTACTTTCACTTATTTCTTTAGAAGTTTGCCAGAATGAAAATATAATGCGAGATATTCCCAGATTCTAAACCTGGGATTTTGAATTACATGAGTAAATCACGATAGCTAATAATACCATGAATGGGTCACATTGCTATTCATTTCCAACTCACCTAGCCAGAAACCTCTCAAAATGAGGCAAACAGAGGTTAGTATAATTCACAGTTGATGAAAATGGGGTTTGTCCTTCAGTGTGATTCCCGGATTATCTCTGCTTCAGGTAGTTCTGGTAGTTCTGTGCTGGGCCAATTTGCTGCAATCTGTACTGAGTAACTGTCCACAAAATGCACTAAAATGCCTCTTCCAATTGTGATGTTTTCCAGCACCTATAAAGTAAATTTAATATAAAACTTTGCAAATTAACAATTTTGTTTTGGATCTGGATTAAGAATAAATTAATGTTAATGGCTTTATAGCTTTAATACCACCCATAGGGTGTCTGGGCATTCATTCAACCCAACAACACAAATCATCTCAACATACAGATTATGTAAGGATTCCTTCTGCAGGAGAAATCCTTGCAAATATGAATAGTTTAAACTGTATCTTAAACATAACTGAACCAGTATTTCAAGACATGGAATAATACAACATACTTACCAGAAGTATGTTTCAAACTAATAGTTCAATTTTACAAATAATGTTTGTAACTCTGGTCAAAGCAAAATATTCATTCTGTACTTTCTATTTTTTGTGAAGACTTTAGTACATTACTTTTTACTGTAAAAATGTACTGGGATGATCAGTCTGTTGCAGATGTCTCAGTAAGCACCAGTTATAATATCTGAATTCAGAGAGAAGATGTGACACCAAAAGCAGCAGAAGCATGTTTTCACCTGCAACCCAAACCAAGTCACATATGGCTGAGACCCAAGGCTTCTGAGAAGCACAACTACGTGGTTGTGCCTTGCCTCAGTTCTGTTGTAAAAATGTAACTGGGCTTTGAGAGAGTACACAAGCTAAGGCATGTTTCATAAGAAAAGTAAAAAACAAGAAAGGAGGGAAACTGTTGAAATAATAATAGTAGCTCAAGTGATAAATCCTAGAATCATAAAATCACTGAAGAGTTTGGGTTGGAAGGGACCTTAAAGATCTTCTAATTCGAACACCCCACCCCGTCCTGTCAGGAGTGGGGACACCTCCCGCTAGACCAGGCTGCCCAAAGCCCCATCCAGCCCAGCTTTGAACACTTCCAAGGATGGAACATCTACAGCCTTTCTGGGAAACCTGTTCCAGTGCCTCACCGCCCTCACAGTAAATAATTTCTTCCTTATATCTAACCTAAATCTACCCTCTTTTAGTTTAAAGTCATTCCCCCTTGTCCTATCACTACACTCCTTGACAAAGAGTCCTTCCCCAGTTTTTCTGTAGCCACCCTTTAGGTACTGGAAGGCCACTCTAAGGTCTCCTCAGAGCCTTCTCTTCTCCAGGCTGAACCCCAACTCCCTCAGGCTATCGTCATAGGAGGTGCTCCAGCCTCTTGATCATCTTCATGGCCCTCCCCTGGACTTATTCTAGTACTCCTGTGTCCTTCTCGTGCTGGGAGACCCAGAACTGAACACAGTACTCCAGGTAAATGATGTGAAATGGCATAAAACAATTAAAATACATTGGAGTATCAGAAAATGGTATTCATCGGATGAGCATGGAGACCCACACCTCACTGCCCACCACCTGGTCTATGGAGTCTGAGTGCTGGAGTCAGGAGTGAGCATATTAATGCTCAGCTTAGTAACATGTTAGTCAGAGATCCTACTGTGCATATCACCCAATATGTAGCTGTTGGGTAGTTGCAGGTTTTAGGGCATGGTAAGGATGTCCAAGCAAAAGTGATAGAGTAATGGAAAGGCCAGGCCGTAGGATTCAGTAATAAACAATGACAAGGATAAAGGAGGGTGGAAGGCCCCCCACCATTAATGAACTTTTCCTGTTTTGCTTATTACACCTTTTGATATCTGGGTCAAAGATTTTTACACAGGAGTATAGTATTATTATAAACTGTTCAATGACCTTCCAAATAAAAAAAAAAATATTCTAAGAATAACATTTTTAAAAAATCTCACAGATTTTAGAAGTGGGATAGCTAGAAAAGTGAGGTTTTGTTACACTGGCTTTGTTGCAATTTGCATATGAAACCTCACCTCATTTGAGCCAATGGCGTTATTGTCCCCAGGTTACCAGAGCATTATTCCATCTAGCACACTTTCAGATGGTACATATCAACAAATCCCTCTGGAATTGACACAATGCAAAAGTTATATTGGGTTACCCTTTTTTTTTTTTTTTTTCATTTTTGTTCTTTTTTTCTCCTAAGTGGTGCTTCATTATCTTTGGGGAAAGATTATTCTTTAGTTGGTTTCAGGCAGCAACCTGTAGTGCTCTGTTGTGAAGACAGGAACAAAGGAGAGTGAAGCCAGAACACAGGCAAAAGGCAACAGTGCTTCAGTGACTGTCTCCAAGTCATTTAATTAAATTTTGCACTGGCTTACCATCATGTAATCTTAGTAACCTGAAGCACTTGAAACAATGGAGCAGAATTTTGTGCTCTCTTCATTTTTGTTTTTACATTGGCGATAGTATCAAAATGGTCCCGCATGGGCAACCAAGAGGGACAAAGACTTTTGGCTTGAGCTAACTGGCAGAGAAAGAAGTGAAGCTCAGACAGGATATTCTTTGTTATCAGTGTGTTTTCTCACAGTGTGTAAATGATCAGCAAAAAACAGCAAGGCTTTCTAGCTCACTTAAATGAGGTAGACAAAGAAAAAGGAAGTATCACTGCTTGGAAGCAGCATTTCAGTCTGTGAAGGACAGATTCATGCTGTTTAGCAAGACCATGACCTCTCCACCCCACTGCAGAGGCAAGGAGTCAAGTGCAGTCTCCAAAAAAACACAACATCCAGCATAGCCATAGTCTCTCTTTCGTGGGGTTGGACATTAAAACAACGCCTCAAAAGATGGTATTTGTCTCTTGAAAAAGAAAAAGAAAAAGAAAAGAAGAAAAGAAAAGAAAAGAAAAGAAAAGAAAAGAAAAGAAAAGAAAAGAAAAGAAAAGAAAAGAAAAGAAAAGAAAAGAAAAGAAAAGAAAAGAAAAGAAAAGAAAAGAAAAGAAAAGAAAAGAAAAGAAAAAAGAAAAAAGAAAAGAAAAGAAAAGAAAAGAAAAGAAAAGAAAAGAAAAGAAAAGAAAAGAAAAGAAAAGAAAAGAAAAGAAAAGAAAAGAAAAGAAAAGAAAAGAAAAGAAAAGAAAAGAAAAGAAAAGAAAAGAAAAGAAAGGAAAAGAAAGGAAAAGAAAGGAAAAGAAAAGAAAGGAAAAGAAAGGAAAAGAAAAGAAAGGAAAAGAAAAGAAAAGAAAGGAAAAGAAAAGAAAAGAAAGGAAAAGAAAAGAAAAGAAAAGAAAAGAAAAGAAAAGAAAAGAAAAGAAAAGAAAAGAAAAGAAAAGAAAAGAAAAGAAAAGAAAAGAAAAGAAAAGAAAAAAGAAAAGAAAAGAAAAGAAAAGAAAAGAAAAGAAAAGAAAAGAAAAGAAAAGAAAAGAAAAGAAAAGAAAAGAAAAGAAAAGAAAAGAAAAGAAAAGAAAAGAAAAGAAAAGAAAAGAAAAGAAAAGAAAAGAAAAGAAAAGAAAAGAAAAGAAAAAAGTACAAGGCAGTTGAATTTTTGTTGGTTGGTTGATGCTTGGGGGGAGGGAGGAAGTTGATTAAATATCAGGATATTTTTAGATGCAGTGCATGGATGAGGGATGTACTTAAAGTTTCTTGCTACACATTGCATTGTATTAGTATCAGAAGAAGCAGAGAAGATACAAGGCTCAAATCCAACATCATGAGCAAGATACTTTGTATGGGAGTAAAATCCAAACCCACAGCTCCCATATAACCACTGGCCTCATAATCTGTCACAGAAAGCTGGACTGTCACTTTGATTAAGAGGGACAAATCGAGCAAAATCCAGAGCAAAGTAACAGCTCTTTTTCAGCTTCAACAAGAAACAGTAGCATCAGCAAGTCCTTAATGCCCCATTGACTTTGCTTCTGCATGATAGCAATGCAGATGGTATAGTGAAAAACCAGCAGTGAGAAGAGCTACACAAAATGCAAAATTTCAGGACAACTCTGCAGAGTGCCATCCTGTTGAAACACATCTGTTCATCTATAGAGACAAGCTGTGCTAGCTGCAGATTAACCTAAAATAACAGTCTTAAGAAGGTACATTACAGTCTGCACTAGTGCAAGTGAGGGGGCCAAAGCAAACACAGAACAAACTAGCAGCAAGTTTTTAACTTTGGGATAACATTGACTCACACTAGGAAGAGTAAATCAGAACAAGAAGCCTAAACTGCATAGCAGAGTGCATCTGCAAGAGTTCAGCCATGAAGTGTTAGTCAAGTCATGGGTTATATAGGAGGTCTATCATATTCATTTAATACCTGTTTGAACTCTACAAGACTTTCCCTATAACACTTTAAAAGGTTGTTTGTAACCTCACAAACATTTATTAATGAGCCATATCCTACCAGTTATTTGCATGATGAACTGCTTACAAAGTTCAAAAATTTCACACCTGAACTTGTGACATGTTTAGGGCTCTGAATGTGACATTAGAAAAGGAACACAATGGTGAATCCCTCTCCTTCAAGGAGGAAGACTATAAGTGACTACAGATGGGTCCAGCAAAATGCAACACCTACACCCTAATGCCAGTGCTGACTGTAAACAAATGATGTAGCTCTCTGCCTTCTGTATAGAGAGGGGCTCTATGTTTGCATCTGTTCAGCAGGATGCTTTGCTGACCTCTAAAATCCTCTAAAATCTGCATGCAGAGCTGGGCAGATCAATGAGTAATTCATAGGAAGATCTAGGTAATGAGGCCAGAGCTAAAATGTCATAAAAGGCCTATCTATGACAAAATGAGGGAGAAATAAATTCCTTTTTCTGGGAGGGGTAATGCTGGAGAAGAGAGTGTTGCCCAAGCTCTATTGCTGTGCCAGATTTTGTCATATTAATTTGAAGTAAAAATAAAAGGTTTAGGTAAAACTGCATGAAAAAATACACCAGACAAATCAAAAAGTGAAGTCTCCCATCACCTAGTGCAGATTAAAAACCAGTTAGAAGCTCTGAAAACCAGTAAGAACAAGGATTCGATTTTTGGTGGTATGCATTAATATCACACTAATGGTAATGAGAAAGGCACGGTAAGGGTGTTTAATTCACAGTAAATTAATGGCTTTAAATGTGTTTATTAATGATCAAGAAAAGGACAAAAATTATGAAATGTGGAATCTGTACTCTTCTGAAAATCATTTAACACAGCGGGAGCCAAAGGAGGAGCGGAAGGGCTCCTGCTGCAGCTCAGAATGATGAGATGTAATGCACAGAAAATCCAGAGCAATCTATACATAAAGGGGTGATGTTAAATCCTCATACATAAGGATGAGTGTGAGGACTAAAATGGTACCAAGAAGACCAAAACATCCTTGTGAAGAGTCAATGCACCACATCTCAGTTGAAAACAGTAATTATAAAAAGGTGATATGGGTAAAATATACTTATACATACACCTCTGGGTAATATACTCTGGTTTTATACCATCATTTAAGCCGTTCATATAGCTTTATTCATAATCATGTGGTCAGTTCTAATCTCTTCTTTCTTCAAAAAAATTTCAGTTGAAGATGCAAAGTATGTAAAAAAAAATAAAAATGTATAGAAAACATTAAACATGTCTGAGAGAATCAGTGAACATTACAGGGAAGGGATGTGTCAGATGGTTTCAATTTTTACCAAGAACGCTCATCTTCTAATAACTTTCTGAAAAGTAAAATAAAAGGCAGTTATTCTGGAAATTTAAATAATTTTATTTCAAAATCAGATTAATCCTGTGCAGTTCACTACTACAACTCAAAAAAGTTTGAATTTGTAGGACAAAGAATATATTGATGTATTGGTCTATTTAAGGATTAAGGGGGGGGGGGGGGGGGCAGGACAGGACAGATATTGGTCAGAGCTTTAGACATTAGTATCATTGAGGACTGGGAAAAAAACTTGTAAATACGTTTTTAATTAAAAATTGTCCAGACAGGTTTTCTTATGTTTTCCTCTAAATAATCTGGTTGCTTGCAGAGTAGGGAAGAAGAGTGACAGGTTTCCCCTGAAGTAACGTCTGCTCTTTTTGCTGTTGTTCCTAAACTATGTAATTGGGAAATGGCATCAAAGTCTCTGACATTAGTGATGAAGAAAGATATTGTATATTCTACTGGTTTCTCTTAGTGATGAATACAATCTGTCAAGGTCATGGTCTATACTTGATTTTTATTCCCTGCTGCTTCTAGAACCAGAATAAATATACTGATTCTGCACTGGACAGTACACTGGCCTGAAAAGTGTTCCCCTATACACTGCAGCAAAAAAAAAAAAAAAAAAAAAAAAAAAAGAACAGCTTGACTCCTCCATGGTCCTATATACTGCACAGGATGCATGTTCACTAAGGAATTTTTCACAGTCATCAGTTTCAAAGATACCAGTAGAATACAGGTGCTAATTTATAGACTGTAATAACTTGCTTGATATGTATGATATTTCTTAGCTTTCTAATTTAAAAGCCAGCTCACTTTTCCATTTATTTAAAACTTCTTAAGAATGCATTCTCATTTTCTTTAAAAAAAATAAATAAAGCAAGTGAAAATTAAGGGTAAAAATCTTCTGGGTAATTCCAGATGAAAAAATAAAATAAAATAAAATAATAATAATTATATAGAGAGACAAAAATTCTATTAGTTGCTAGGTGACAACATTTTTATCTTTTCTGTCAGGGTATTTGCAAAATACAGCCAAGAACATGAATCTCGTCAATCCTGAATCAGGTGAATATATGCAAAAAGAAAGAAAATCATGTATGAGAGGCAAGCCAATGCTGCAAACACCAGAAAGAAAAAGCTAAGTAATTTAGGAGGATTCTAACTTTTTAAAGTTAGAAATGCAAATAGATGATTATGAAATGAGATTAAATTGATTAGCATGTCTTTAATATTGTGGGAAAATAATCAAAATGAGAGATAAAAGATAGAACTGAGAAAGACACTATGGCCACAGATTAAAGTGCCTTTACTGAGTGTGCAGTGTGAGATGGTAGCAGAAAAATACAATTTCAGGTTTCACACACAAGTTAAATGTCCTGAAGTTAGATGTTAGCTGTGCAGCAGGTAAAATACAGGGCAAGGTTGTAGGAACTACTTCACCTGAAACAAAAAAAGTAGCTGGAGGAACTCTGGAAAAGAGCACGCACACACACACACACACAAATAAAATAAAAGATACAATGGATATCAAGCTGGATTTATGCAAACAATTTTTTTAAAAATTATATATACCTTGATTAAGTTATTACTGAAGTGAGATGTAGTGAAATATTAATATATTAAAGTACAGAGATTGACTAGAAATACAAGAGAGTATTTTTCATGTGAAATGTGAGAATTAATCTCCAGACCTTAACCTCACTTTGTGACACCTCTATTCCATTTCTAAAACTATTGGTATAGAAACCAAAGCCAGCATGGTAAGAACAAAATAGCACCACTGCCTAGCTCTTAGCACAGGAGAGGTCACTGATTGGGTGGCAATTCCCTAAACTATAGATACTAGAAAGCATATATTGAATAATTATGTTCCTTGAAATAATTTAGGACAATTGTGGTGGTATTCTTCACCTATCAGCATGAGTTATATACTTGGGGGCTACAGGAAGATAATTGGATTCTCTCAACTCTCCAAAGGGAGCCCAAATCTGACTAATCATGAACCAAGTATTAAGCCTCATTTAAAATAGCACAGTACATTGGTGCCTGATTGCTTTCTTAATTACCTCTGTTCTCTATAGAGCATCATTCTTAGTCATTCTTTACCCCTATATATAAGAGCCCCCATATAATTATGCTGCTTTAACGCTATACTATTTTAGATTAGGAAAGATCTTCCTCTGCTCTTAGTGATAATTATTATACTCTGTAGAAAGAAACGGGTTACTTTTTTCCCAACTACAGAGCTGACGTCCATTGTGAAATCAAATACATTGTTTGATTTGTGGAATGGTGATCATTTTCAGAAATCACTGTGTAATGATTATCTACCTTTTGTATACCGTGCTTTTCATGGGTTTGTCTCCATATACAGTATCTGAGAATTCCTTCCTGGGCTTTAAAGTTTAATCTTAATAAGGTCATAGAAACTATACTAGGTGTTTCTGCTTGACACAAAAATCAGATTGGTTTATCTTCACTGTCACCTTCTTAGCTTCTGTGAAAATGTCTGCCTTTGAAATATCCAACCTGTTATTTCTCCATACTCAAATGCAATTTGTTAACCCTGCTCACAAGACCTTATCTGTTTATGCCTCCATTGAGGCCTAGGCAAAACAGGACTGATGGCTCCAAGTAGACATGCATGCATGCTGAAAATGCACAGTGCCAATAATAAGAAAACCCTCTGTCAGTATCAGCAATGAAAAGAAAGAATGATGCCTAGGCTTCTCTTAGCTTTGCAGATTATCTGTGTTGAAAAACCAGGAATGCTGTAAAGTCTGCATGGTAATGACAGCAGAGACTGCATTGCTACTAACTGCACAAGTACTCTGCAGCTAGAGATCCTACACTCTCTGCAGTGCTTTTATGGGTGAAAAATGTAAATTTACTTGCAAAAAATAAAAATGCTTTTACCACTTACAGCAGATATGACCTAAATTTCAAAAAGTGGCAAACCATGAGTTCAATATTCCAAAGGCTCATAAAAGCTTGATCATTATAAAATTTGAAATATGCCTCCACCGTTTATTTCATTCATCAGTAGACTGTCTTCAACCTTTCATTTAAATCTCATTGTGTCACCATGTGCTGGTTTCAGACTTTGAGTTGTGACTTCCAGGGATTGAAAAGCAGTGGTTATTCATGGCTGAATAACACTGGTTCAGATTAAAACAAACACAGTACATGTAAGTGCTGCTTTTTCTTGGTAACATACCTGCAAATCTTGCTTTACGGCTCCTCTAGAAGACAATATTTCTTCTTTGATGAGAAATACTAATATACCAGCAATGGGACATTTAATGCTGATCTCTGCAGATTATAAAATTTTAATGTTCAAAGAAGTGGGAGGTTATTTCAACAAACTTTAACTGCTGAGCTAATCTATTCAATGATGCATTCAAACTTAATCTGAGATGAGATGGAGCTGTAACAGGAACCGTTTGTTCCAACATCTGTGTTGCTGTTCCAAGACTTCATCATAAACAAATATGCACAGTAGAATCTCTTTATGTCTATGTAATTATTTCTTTTTTTCTTTTTTTCTTTATGAATTAAGCACTCAGTGTGTCAGACTGGGTCTGCCAAACTAATCTTCAATTATAAAAAATTATAAATTAAAATGAAAACATTTTCATTAATTATAAAATTAATTACAAAATTAATGTGCTGATTATCAGCAAAGTTAATTGTGACAAAATTACCTTTTAGTTTTATTTCTTAAAAAAAAAAAGATGAATTTTATTGTTCTTAGGTTCTACCTATCTTTATGTTAATTTTCTTAGCAACTTTAAATACCTCATCAGTATTTTTCTGCTTACAGAAATTATGCCACTTATATAACCTTCAAACATAAGCTTGTTGTGAACATAAACTTTTTTTTCTCTCTCAGGGATTTCATGTTTATTATTCATGTTTATTATCCCACATTTGAAGCATCCCTGGGATTCTACTTCATCTCTCAGAAAATTCTTGCACTTCCCTCAACTTCTTCATGTCTCAACATTATTTTTTTTTTTTTACTTATTGGCCTTGGAAAATCCAATTTTGACATCCCCTGGACAGAGCAGTGTTGTGTCCAAACCATGCTCATGTCTCATCTCACTCCATTAGGTTCTCTGTCCCTCTCTCAAACAGGAAATAATATTCCCAATTGCTTTCCTGCAGCTGAAAATGTTCCTGTCTAAAATCTCCCATCTTTCAAAGCTGGGGGCATACTGCATGTCCCTGAGAAAGCAGGAACCAAGGGTGCAGACCTTTTTGAAGTTTCTAGGTGAGTAGGAAGCCAAGTCATTCAAAACTGCTTATTGAAATTGTCCCATAGTTTTCTTTAAGGTCTTTCAAAATCCCAAGATGAACAAAACAAATCTGTCATCCAGTTACATATTTCTGACAGGACCCAACAGCAGAATCTTAAAGAAAACAAAAAAGAAACAAGGAATAGCACTATGAAGTTTCCCCCACTATATACTCCCAACTTCTAAAAAAATGAAATTCAGAGATCCCAGAGTATCTCTAGACTTATTTTTAATGATTCTTTTTTTTTTTTTTATGAATGCATCTTTGAGCATTTTTAAGCTTTCACAGTCCACATCATATAGCAGCAATGCTAGAATGACAGTGTTTCTGCCCGGCAACAGCTTCCTTCCTTGTATGTTCTAAAAACCCCGTGTGATCATTTCAGTTGCTACCCTACAGGTCTCATCCTGGGAGAAATAACAAATAGTTGTTCCTTACTCACTTTCCCTATGATATCTGTAGTTTTCTGTTTCTTTCTGTTCATGCTCCCTTTAGAAACTGTGCTTTTGATCATCTCCAGCAACCTTCTCTGTATTCTGTACCTAAGACAGATGATGCACTATTCAAAACATGAATACACAGTGGATTATCAAGTGACATCGTGATATTTTCTGATTTTTTCACTGTAACCTTCCTATTAATTGCTTAATATATGGTCTGCCTTTTTGACCACTGCTGAACACTGAGTTGACATTTATTTGAACTATCCAAATGCCTAACAAAAGTGCTAAGATATTTCTCCCAAGTGGTAAAATCTAATTTACAGCCCATTTTTCTGTAGTTTAGTTAGATTCTCTCCCTTCTCCCCTTTTCTCCCATTATTTGGCACAAATCAACACTGAATTTTCATCTCTGTATTAGAGATCTTTCAAAAACATTACATTGTCTTGCAACCTCATGGCCAACTACTGTGTTTACTAGCCAAAATAATTTCATACTATCTGTAGATGCTTTCTTTTATCTCCTTATTCTTTTTCCAGATTCTTTGTGATTTTTTATCCTTGCCTAAATGTTTTAGGTAAGCTTCAGAATTATAACCCTGTGTTTCCAAGCTTTCCTCCACCTATATCTGGATTTATAAGTAACAGCATATGTGATGTCAGATATATAGTAAATTTAAAGGAATATTTGGAAGGAACTGGAATAAACGGAAGTGCTCTGTGTGAAAATGCTCATATCTGAGATTATACCTGAAAGTAATTTCAGATCAAATTAATCTGATTTCTCTTCCCTCTTTGCAACTGGTGACCCCAAGTAAGTCTACCAGAGTCAAATCTGTTGATAACTGTGGGATCTGAGAGAAGAAAAAAAGTAGATCTACTCATAGGAAATTCACTGCCATCACAGCACCAGCTCCACGCCACCAAAGTCTGAGATAAAGAGAAGGGGAGAGAATCAGGGCAAAATGCTGCACACAGCAGTAGGTTTGATCATCAGGGACTCTGGTGTTTGGGAGACCAGAGGCACCTTTTTTCATTTAGCAAAAATGATGCCATTAAATTAATGTTAGAAAACTATTTTCCTCTTTTATTTATCGCTCCAGGTACATTGTTCAGCATGTGTAAATATTCTTGTGAAAGTAAAGGAGGATTTCTTTTGTTTCCCTGAGCTTTTTAAGTGGCACATCACTTACTCTGATACCTGAACTCCATTCCCTGTGAACGTTCGTTTTATAAAGCACACTTTATTTAAACAGTAATATACTATTCCCCTTCTCCTTTGGATACTTGCTTCATTGCATGCAGAATACTTTGATGCTTCAGCAAAGAAGCAATATGCACAAGGCAGTGACATTTTTTCTTATCCTTCCAAAGCAACACTTCATATTTTCTGATTTTCCTTTATAGATATTTCTGTAGCTTTGAATACCATAATCTGTGAGCATTTCGTGAGCTCTAATGAGTTCTCCTAGTATCATCCTGGGAGATGCTGTAGACTTCAGACTGCCTCACCAACCAATCCCTTTCAGGCTCCTAACAAAGTGAACAAGACTGTGAAAAATAAGGTAATTAGATAACAGCAGTTCAGTATTGTACAGCATGTTGTAAAAAGGAAAGAAAATCTATAACATTCAGCTCTTTGGTGTTCTGCAGTGAAGTGCATAGTAATTGTAATGCATAAGACAGGTACTGTCATGTTCTCAATACACAACTTTGAATTTGTTCCAGTCCTCACTAATCAGAACAAATATTCACATTAAAATCCATTAATTTAATCCATTAAAGGTTATAAAAAATTCAGAGGATGCTGGACCATTCCAAACCTCAGCACTTACAGAAGTATTGTAATTGGGAAATCCTCACAGTTCACTGAAATGTTTTGTACTAAAGAAGCTTTCCACCACTGACATAGCAGTTATTTAGAAATATTCCTTTTATGGCTCATTTTTGTGCCTTTAAAAATGAACTCAGAACAAAAACACTTGGCCATAGTGTAGTTTTACAGGTGAAATATATAAACTTGTGGGCAAGTCACAACAAATAAAGTCTTATTCACTTGGATCATGTCTGAGTAACTCTTTTCAAGACCTGTTTTGATAGATTTATAGGTAGAGAGTTGTGTATTGCTGTCTCTGCTTGTGAGCGCAACTCTAACAGTACAGATGACACAGGTTTTCCAGGATGTCAGTGCTATATTCCTGCATATAAACAATCAAACAAATATTATTATTCTCACCCTTTTAAATAAGTTTATATGCCTACTAATTTTGGACCTTCTTCCTCTCATACCCTCATCTACTAAAAAAAGTGCAAATTATAAATTTTCAGCTTGTATGTCTTATTCAAGACTAAACATTTGTGTATATAACATACATATGAACTCTGGCATTACTTGTACCCCTGAGTAGCCATCTCCACTGGTGACCTATGCTGCTGACTTCCCTGCACAGAAAGAGTGAAAGAAAATGATAAAATGCTTCTCTCTATTACATAGTCTTAGATCAAACTCAGCAGCCCATGGGTATTATAAACACTGTTACTTAGCAAGGATGAATCAAAAATAATAATAAAAAAAAGTCAATTACCTCTTTCTCTGAACACATTAATGGTAATATGTCTACTCTCTTTCATGGCTTTGGAATGGACTCTTCTAGTCTTATTATTTTTACTGTAGGATTTTTATTGGGTCTTACTTCCAGTTAGAAATGGGATAGAAAATGAGTAGAAAATGCCATTGAATTAGCTCATAGATGTTTAATGCAGATTAACTTCTACTACATTAAATAATAATAACTTTTTTTAAAATGCAATACTCTTTATTTACATGGTACTGTGAGAGTCAAGCTTGTAGGTTAGCATTGAGTTAGCAATCCTTCCTCAGTCTGCAGCAACATGTGTTTCCCCTTACTGAGGTAGTATCAGTCCCAGAACTTGACACTCCCCTAGCAGCTGAGTGGCTTGTTTAAAGCTAGAAAAGCTATATTTTAAGGAATATAATTTATGACTGAGGAGAAAAACTGCTTATCTAAGACAAAATATCTTCTTGTGTTACCTGTGAAAGTACTAGACTATACAGGAGATTTTTTAATGCAAACAGTTCGTTGTCAATGACAATGGAATAAAACTTAAAGGATACATATTCATACATATAAAGGATTTGTGCATGGTTTGGTTTTCAGGTGAACCTCTGTGGAGCCAGGAGTGGCACTTCATGATTCTTGAGTCTCCCTTCCAACTCAGGACATTATATGATTCTATGATTCATACTAATGGACCACATTTTTTGTCTACCTTTGTAAGGCCAACAGTGTTAAAATCTCCCAAACTGAACTAGTTAAATTCAGAGAACAGAAGGATATTGGTCCTCATGAACTTTAGCATACACAGTAATAACCCTTTTTAATATAGTACTATGATTTTTATTTTAAAATGGATCCCTGTCTAGACATGTACTAAATCTCTGAAGCAGTAGTTAGTAAAGCATGAACAGTAAATTGCACAGTTCAGCTTTGAGGCTGGCCATTTTCCTGCGTTATTGAAATACTGCAATGTAGAGAGATACAGAGAGTAAATGTGAAACACTGTAGTACGAGGAAAGAACTCTGACAGCCTTATTGATTCCCTGTTTTTTTCTCATTCTTTTATTATCCACTCTTGAGCAGTCTAGTCAAAGGTTCTTAAAATTGCAGCAGGTTCCATAATACCATAGATTTGTAACGTTTACACTATAACTGCAAAACCAATTTGCTTCCCCCTCCCTGCACCATCTGCTTTCCCCCCCCCCCCCCCCCCCCCTTTATTCCTCAGGGCACAATTGTTAGCGTCATATCTTCAATATTCTGCATTAAAGACATGAAGCTGATACCAAGCGGGATATTTGGGAGCATAAATGAACAATACAGCAGCTCGCTCACTTAGATTGAGATCTGGGTCTACCAGCTCCATCAAACTCTAGCAACTCTAACAAAATCCACCTCCAGATTAGGCCAATTTGGGAAAGAAGAGTAGGGAGAAATCTGGTGGCAGCAGGAGCAAAGATCAGGTTAGAGCAAGCCCCATATTCCCAGCTGCTGCATCGTGTTAGTCTTTCAGGATGATCCCAGGAGGAGATAAAATGGATCAAAACTGGCTTCCCACAGATTTAGCTTTCAGAAGCTCAAATTAATCCACCTGCCCTTCATCACAGTCCTTGCCCTGATAAGCCTGTCATTACCTGTACGACAAATAAATAAATAAATAGATAAATAAATAAATAAATAAAATGTTTAAAAGTTTCACTTTTTCCATGATCTGGGAGCTAAGTAACTATTTAAGGGCCAAATCTATCTCTGCCAGATTAAATGTTATATGTAGAGGTCTCTAAATGCCCATGGACACAGGTAATCTGTGACGCAGAGTTTACCTAGGGCTGGCTATTAAGTAAAAATAATGATAAATATTTCCTCATCTTTTTATTTGGAAACTTGGGAGAAAAACAATTACAAAGAGAAGCAGATTTTGATTCTTCTCTGTCTTCTTCTCAGCAATAGAATTGCCTTTTAAGTTCAAGTCAGTTAAAGCCAGAAAAAAACACTGGAGTGCTGAGGGCCAAAACTGACATGTAACACCTTTCTTCATCCAACTGATGCCTGAGTAAGTGACTTTGTAGAAGACTGCATGGAGCAGAGAAGTTGAATTTGGAGGGAAAACACAATCCAACCCACTATTTCTGTGAAATCCAAGCAATTTTGATGAAGGAACCACAAAAAGTGTCATGAGTTTAGGGCTGTGATACATTTTCACACAGTATATTTGATAAAACCAGGAATGTCACAGACATTAGGTTGCTTTGATGGAGGTATTTTGTATTTTCAAAGGGCATGCTCCATACCTGATGCCAATGGTCTGTCTCCTGACAGTGGTGTGGGGCTTTGGCTATTTATGGATTTTTTGTGTACAATTTAAACATAATCTTTTTGTTTGAAAACTTATTAGGAAAAGTGTGTATCACCAAATAGTGTGCATGTACACAGCCTCCAAACTGGAGTTACTGGACAGCAAACTCCCACCCAGCTGTCGAATTCTCCCAGCTGCTTTTGCTGTTATTAACCTGGAGGTTACCACCATGACAGGTGACTTTCTCAGGAAAGTGGGAATCAGCTTTAGTCACTTCAGAGAAAAAATTAAGAACTACAGAACAAGTCAAGGTGGTTCAACTTAATGCTATTAAGAAGGCTTAGGAGAATGTTATAAAATTAAATATACCCAAGGAGACTTGATAGGAGAGGATGTCAGTTTGTAAACTTATATCACTTTCGGATATAATTTGAGAAGCTCATGCAGCCAGCCTTGCACTAAAACAGGTTTTGAGTAAGACACCATCCTCTGCATCTGAAATTCAGGCCAGTAACCATCTGATCATGGGGCAGCAGGGAAGGCAGAGGGACTACTTTTATCTTGGGTCATTACAGCTATTTTTCTGCCGTGACTGTGCATTTTAATAACTGTTCTTTTACAAACAGCAATTAGTATGCTGAAGAGCTTGACAGACACATAGAGAATCAGTATTTTTCTTATCTGTCTGAAGGAGAGGATGGCGTGATGAGTGAGTTGTAATCTTGCAGACAAGATGGACAGACAAAGGTATAAAAGAGAGAATTTTAAAAGGTACCAGGGAATTTTAAAAGGTACCACAGATGTAAACCTCTGAAAGGCAGGAAGAAAATGTTGTAAAAGAAAAGATACCTAAGATAGCTAAGATAGGTTTAAAAAAAAAAAGTCTGAAATCTGCGAGAAAGTGATCTAGTAGCCACCTTGAAAAAGTTCACAGACCCAACCTAATGGAAGCTCCTAACCAACATGACAGCAGTGAAAGAAAGCAGTGTGCAGGGTTTTCTTTATGCAGACATCTTTCTCAAACAAAGTGGCAACAGTGTTTTAAAAATCCTTACAAATGTGTCTGTCCCTCCATTTGCTTACATCTATTGGAAAATCCATATGTGCTATGCTACATATATACATATACTACATATGCTATGCTATATATATACATATACTACATATGCTATGCTATATATATATATGCAGACAGGTCTTCCCAACCTGTCTGGGGTGAAAGGAAGCTCATATTAAAACACTTCAGGAGCTCTCTGATAATGTAGAGATGAGGTAGTTGCACTGGGTTCTCCAATTCCAGGAGCTGGTGTTGGTGGTGTAACTGCACTGCCAGCCTCCTGCTCCTTCCTCGCCCTTATTTTCTGTGTGATTTTTTACTTTTGCAATAGTCAGGTGTGCAGACCTGTTATCAACATTTCCATGACTCATATGGTTTACAAATCCCACAAGCTGATATTTTGAAAACTTTTGATGCAGACAGAGCTACATAATACGTACACAATAACAAGTAGTAAAAATGTTGATTCTAAATGCTACATCCTGCCTTTGCAGCTCAGGAACACATATCTGAGGCTGCTCTTAAAAGTCCTGCATATACTTAAGTATGCACCCAGTTTTACCCATGTGGACCATCCTCTAGAGTGCACTTGCACTAGTGGTTTCATTCAGACTAGGTGTCCTAGGTGTCCCCACTCACTGTGCTTTGGTTCATGCAGTGGAGAAATTTTGGAAAAGTTGATCTGTGTTCCTGACAGGTGTACTGAAATCTAACACCTATTGAGCCCAAAGGAGCAGAGCTGAAAAAGAACAGCCCTCTGTGCCCACCCATGGTGCCCCAGGTGTAAACCTTCATTCCCACCCACCTGTTCACAGAGGTCCACATTCAAACCTGGCCACAGCAGCATCTCCCTGGCTGTGAATGGAGACTGAGACATTCATAACACCAGTAAAGCCTCCGGGCTGTAACACACTAATTTCATAATTCCAGTACGAGTTTTGCTGAAATAAGGTTATCTGGAACTTGGATGGAGATGGACACCACTATTGGTTTGTCATGGGGAAGATTTCAAGTCCCACCCTTGATTTCTTGCTTCTCAGGCTATGTGTATTATTATGCACAAATTCCCAGGTCAGGAGAGAGAAACCCAGCACTTAAGCATTTGCACTTTGTGCTCTGTTCCCTGTCACTTCACATTCTGTGTCCTATTTTTCACACCTGCCCATTGCTCTGCATTTTCTTTAGGGCTGATGTTACAGCAAACCTCACAATACTGTAAAAGTATTGTTACAGAAATATTACTGGGATGAAAATAATTATGCATCTAAAAACCAGCACATATATGCAAGAGTAAGGTTCTGTAAATTCCAGCATTAATTACATGGGATTTTTTTGTTTGCTATATTTTGTGTAGTCACAGATTTTGTTTTCATCCTTTACTGTTTAAGCAATAATTTTTAATTCTATATATTCATAAGAGAGAAACCCTAATATTCTTTTATGGTAATTTTATGCCATTAACAATCCCATTAAATTCATATGGTCTATGTTGCCTTCAGGGGGCAGCGGCGACCTGGTTCAGAAACGGCACGGCGACCAACCCCAGGCCGCTCGGTCCATCGGCTCACAGACACCAATGTGGTGGATGGCAAATGGCATTTATTGTCGAGTCACATGGGCTTATATACCCGAGGCCCATAGCGTCACTTCCGCTTGCTTACATCACAGGCCACACGCTACTGTCCATCAAGGGAGGGGCTCCACCTTTCCGTACATCGCGACATCTTCCGGCCGCCAGACCCTAACTACCCACATTTCCCCCCTCCCTATGCACACCCAAATTAGCTAACATATAACAATCTTAAGACGTAGACATCATAACTTAACTAAAAAAACATAAGGCACAATAACCAGGAGAAAACTAAGAGGTAACTGGTAACCCTGAGTAAATACACTCTTAAAGTAGTTGTTGGTGTTCTACCAACATAATGTTAACTTTCTCTAACCAACTTTTAACAAACAACACAAGCATATTTAGTATACAAGGTCCAAAGATAAGATCACACAAACGCATTGCAGCCCCCCACCCACGGAGGCCGCTTCGCTGGTGTCTGGATTCTGCCAGTGTGGAACTCTCAGGCTTAGACAGGATGCCTGCTGACTTATTGTCTTCTCATGTCGCCGGGGTATACAGATTACGGGGGTGCCCGATGATCCATTCCTGTGAACAGAAACTCAGTTTTCATTAGTTTTGTTCTGAAGTTGGGGCGTCGGCTGTTTGGAGCTTCTCTGGACGTACGAGTTGCCATACCTTTGTGGGCCCTCAGGCCCTGGACTTGCACCTGGGGGGTGATCACTGTTGGGTCCATACCCATTAGCCGCTGCAGGCTAGAGCCATACAGTGTGTGATCCGTCCCAGTTACTTGGGCCAGTTGTCTCATACAGTTGTCCCCCCATTCTCGTTTAAAAATGATCATCCCACCCCCGTCAAAGATCAGTCTACAAGTTTGTTTGATATCAAACGGGAGCATGTTGTCTCCCCTGACAACACCATCTATGAGGGTGGAGACCATTGCAGAATGAAGCCCTTTATCCACAATGGCTTTAACAATCGCTTGTACATCCTTAGGGTTTGTTGGTGAGTGAACCCTCTGCCCCCCGTCTGTCACCCAGACCAGGAACGCTAGCACGGCCGATAGAGCCAAGATGGTGCACGCAATCTTAATTTTCCTCCAATCTGTGGGAGGAATTTCTCTGCCTCGCGGTGCAGCTTTATTTCGGATGGGGATATTTTTGCTATCTGTCCCCATTTCCTCCTCCGAATGTGAATCGGTATCTGACCCGGAGTCGGAGCTTGACTGACTGCTCACCTCCGAGTTCCGGTACCCTCCCATCGAGTTCCGGCCCCGCCCCCCACCCCTGCGGGGGGGCCGCTCCCTGCCTCGTGGCTCGCCCCGCCGCCTTCTCAGCGAGGCGTTTGCGCCACAGGAGCGTTTTCTCGGATGGCCGTTCCGATCGGCTCTCTGCCCCTCTCTCACGCTTCTACCTCCTCCCCGGTCGTCCCCGCAACCGTTCTCTTTTTCGCATTTCCACGTGTTAGTAAAACCTAACGCTTCATCCCCGTTCCCGCCGGAGGCTTCTTCACCCAATTCTTCGTCTTCTAGTTCAGCACCGTACTGGGGCGCACATGGCCGTGGTCTCTCCCAGATTTCCCCAGGCTCTGGTTCCCCACCGGCACCCCTGGCTTCCTCAGCCGAGCCACCCCACAGCTTCCACAACTTTGATACGACCTTCACAAGGGTTTCCATCTTCCTTGTTGGTCCGGGAGCTTCCTCCCCGCCGGGCTGGTCCCGCCGCTCCGGCCGCCGTTCACCCGAATCAGGAGTTTTCCCGGGTTTCGGCACCACTTGTTGCCTTCAGGGGGCAGCGGCGACCTGGTTCAGGAACGGCACGGCGACCAACCCCAGGCCGCTCGGTCCATCGGCTCACAGACACCAATGTGGTGGATGCCAAATGGCGTTTATTGTCGAGTCACATGGGCTTATATACCCGAGGCCCATAGCGTCACTTCCGCTTGCTTACATCACAGGCCACACGCTACTGTCCATCAAGGGAGGGGCTCCACCTTTCCGTACATCGCGACATCTTCCGGCCGCCAGACCCTAACTACCCACAGGTCTAAGATAAAAATCTTCATGGAATAAGATAAAAATAAAACCAATCATCAAGGTCTTTTCCTTGACATATCCCTTTTTTAAATGAGCCAGGCCACAGCTATTCTTTTTATTCTAAGTTTCTTCCTGGGTCATATAGTCTAAGACAAGTAGGTAAGAATGAAAATGGCAGCCTATGCTATCTTCCACACATTCTTTTGGAGTAAGAGAAGTTGTGTTTCCTGCTGCTTTCCTGAGGGTCATAACAAAAGGTCCATGATAGGGCCAGCCTCCCAGTCTTTGCATTAAGTTGTTTGTTAGGTGTTTTACTTCACTGTTCAGGGAAATTGTATATAGCTGAGAAGTGTGGAGGAAAAGTCTTAATAATGACATCTTCATTTATGACAAGGAACAATCAGCACCTGCAACACCTGGTATTTAGTTATAAAACTCACATTTGCCTTACAGAATTGCACTAAGGTCAGCCTCTTCAAGATTTGAGTCCTATTAAATGCTGAAGTGGCAATCACAAAGCAAGAGTTAACAAAAAACTAATTAACAGTAAAGAACAAACATAAAATCCAGCCCTGGATCCTAGCTTTTATTTTAGGAACCAAAAACAAACAAACAAAAAAACAACCTAAGATGAACAAACAGATAGGAAATGATTACTGATTTAGTTTCCCCAAAACAGTGAGAGCATTAAACAGCACATCTGCAAGGTGCTTTAAGGATTGCAGCATTCCAACTCCCTTATCTCCTAGTTTAAATTTTTACACTGCTTAAATCCCAAGCCTGCTCTTGCAAAGCAACTGTTTGGACTTGGGTGGTTTTCACACCAGTATTACAGAGCAGAAATTCATTTAATAGCCCAGAAGACATCCAGTGTTCTTACTTTTTTTCCCCCTCTCTCAGTTTAACTGTACTGAGTAAGTTTGGACATTATAATCAAAATCCTGTTTGCCTTTGAGCTATTTGAGATGGTGAATGACTGAAAAGTACTAGGGCATGGAGTGCCACCATAGAAGAACTAACCTGACAGCAGTTCTGGCATAATTTCTTTACAAGAAGGACATTATGGAATAAATTGCTTGGGGCACTCAGGCAGCGAAGTAGGCAAATCTCATAAATCAGCTCTGAAATGTAAACTGGGCATCTGAAAGCAGGAGTAATGACGGGTTTGATCACACTGGTTAGATATGTCATTTAAGTCCATGATAAATAAATGGGCTGATCTCAAAGTGCACAATAGCAACTGGGGCAGCAGAAGGAAAACCTGGGGATGGCAAGAGGAGGAGGAAATAACAGTACTCCTCTCTGAGTCTGGCACCCAGCTGTGAAACAATCCTGTTTAAATACCGCCAGCAGCCAGCTCTGCAGTCTCCAGATAAAGATAACTTGATTTTACATGCTTCTTTTGCAGGGGGCAGTTTTATGCTTCCTTGCTCATTTTTCGTCTTACTGGAAAGTTAAGCTAGAAGGAGAGGTTGTTGGTTTTTTTTTGTTTTGTTTTGTTTTGTTTTGTTTTTGTGGTTTTCTCTCCTTCTCTCTCTCTCTTTTTATTTATTTATTTATTTATTTTTACAAAGTTTGAAGGGCATCAGTTCTTGCCCTTTTAGCTTGGTAATCGAATCTCAGAGCATGGTACATTACCTTTCTGACTGCACAGATAGTCTGTGTGGTCGTGGTCAGATATAGTTGTCATCTCAACAGTTCAGCACCTCCTCAGATGAGTAATGGGTGGGTGTTAGGAAGAAATCGGGATTTTTACTGCCTGTGGAGCATGGTCCGAAGCTTTAGAAAGGAGCCAGGGAAAGACACAGGCACAAAAAGCAAATAAACTCTAACTGAGAAACGATCTGAAGTGTGTTCAAATATTTGAGTTCAAAATGATAAGAGGAATGTGTGGACATAGAAAATATATGGCAATATTTTATGACAATATAAAAAAATAAACTGCTCTATGAAATAATATATCTCCATGTGGTGGTTTTACCTTGCTGTGCAGCTGAAATCCACCACAACTGCTCTCTCACTCCCTCTCCTTAGAAGAAGAGGGGGAGAAGAAAATATGCTGGAAAGAAAAAAAACTCACATGTTGAGATAGAGATCATTTTATTAAAGGGAAAATGAAGAGGGGGGAGGGGGGGGAATAAAGCAAAGGCCACATGGAATGTTCAGTGGCATCCTGGGAAGGAGGGCCTCAATACATGTTGTTTGGGAGGACAGACCTCACCTTCCCCTTTCCCACCTCTTATTGCTCAGTGTGACACCACATGGTATGGAATATCCTTTTGGTTGGTTTAGGTCAGCTGCCCTGGTGATGTTCCCACCCTATCTCTTGTCCACCCCCAGCCTGCTGGCTCTTGGGGGGCTTGGAGGGAGTCCTGATGCTGTGCCAGCACCGCTCAGCAATAGACACAAAACCAGTGTGGTACCACTGCTGTTCTAGCTACAAGTGCAGAGCACAGCACTTTATGGGCTGCTTCAAGAAAAGCTAACACCATCCCAGCCAGACCTAGTACGCTCCAAATCTTAACTAAGCTCTTGCACCATTAGAAGCCTTTTGCTTCAATTATATAAAATCAACTCAAGTATCTTATTTTCCTTCTACCAGTTTATTCTCTAGACCACAAGCTGATTCCCTTTTGCCTGTCCTCTGTAAGAGAAGTATAAATAACTTGAAGTTCTTCCCATTTACTTAGTGATTTACAACCCTAGCCCCAAAGTGTCATTTGCAACATAGCAAGGGCATTTTTCAGCCTTTGTAGTTTGCTCTGGATTTTAAATGTCCCCAAAGTCTGTTTACATTATTTGTTTGGATTTGTTCTTTTCAGAACATAATGCTCTTTGGATATGTCAGTTTCAGAGTGAAATTCTCATCCACTTTAAAATTCAAACAAGCTATTTTCAACCTTAGCTCTTGATTACAATCACTGAAAACAAAAGAAGCAGCCAAGGAAGAAAACGTAAGCTCTGTTGCTTTAGTAATGATGGGTAATTCTCCTTACCCTCACACAACCCATTGCTGCTTGCACCTATTCCTGCCCAAGCCTCTTTTCCTGCTTCTTTTTTCCAGCAGCCAGGCAGCTCAGTCTCAAAGTGCTCATTCCTAACTATGCTTCAGGAGGCCTGCTTCGTCCTCCCTGCTGCTCAAACATTTGGTATCTTCAGCTTTCCTTGGAGATTTTCCAAAGACGCATTTACATTTCCTAACACAGTACTTCCAGCTCAAGGGTTTTTCTCATAGGTCACTGTCCTTTTAACACTGCTACCACATAGCACTTTCAGCATGAGAAATGCAGCACTTACACCTTAACTCACCATGCATATGGAGCTCTTCCACACTTGCCATATTAGTAAAAGAGAATTGGCATTCAACTGATATTCTAAATTATCTTCTTTTCCCTCCACCCATGCACTCATACTATTATTGTTGGTTTGGAGGAGAGAGAGAATTGTTGTCACACAGGATTCTGATGGTAATAATTGTGGTAAACAGCCCCACGGTGAGGTCACAGGATCTGAAATCTGCTTTCCCCACCTCTTCCTTCCTTGTCCCCAGGGTGTGCTGCTAAGTGCTGGCTGCTAGATGAAGTGTAGCATGAGAAGATCCGCATCATGATGGAAATGCATCTCTCTGGGAATTAGAAGATTCCTCTTCATTCAGCTCTAGGATATGAGCTATAAAATGGTGATGTTTGAGTCTCATCCATGAGGATGGCAGTGAACAGCACACACAGCCAGGAAAAGACATTTTTTTAATAAATACTCTATTTTGCTGTAGATATATGAGAAAATAAGTAGTCACAGCTCAAGGGCTAAAGAAACACGTTATAAATTGTTATAATTATTTGCTATGACAGTCAGCAGAGAGCAGCTTAAACACGGGAAGTATTTATGGGGAAGACAGCACACCAGCTGGAGCATGCTCTGTTTCACTGAATACTCCACCCTCGAGGAAGGAGGCATCTTCCCTATGTACAAGCACTCTTTGGGAAGAAGACATGTCTTTTTCTTTCCTCTGAGATGAGGATACGAGCACAGTCAGGAGCTTTCTCCCTGTGACCCTGTGAGCATCTCTCCAGCTCCTGCCCTGTGCATGGCACCAAGCACAGAGACCTCTTCCTTGCCCACCTCCCATTCCAGCTCACCTTTGCCTCCTGCCTCATGTCCCTTCTGTGCTGCAGCTGCAGTGTTGCCACCATCACCATAGCTCCGTAACTTCTTCCTTATCTATACGTGCTAAAAAAAAAAAAAAATAATAATAAAAAAAAAAACGAAGGAAAAGAAAGTAATCCCACACTGATGATCTGATGATGCAGGAGCTAGGATGTGGGGTGAAGGATTCCAGTTGTACACTGGTGCTAAATTCAGGTACCAGAGCAGATCCAGCCTGTAAAAGAAGCTATTTATTATTATTTTTTCAATAATTATTTTCAAAATAGTAATTTTAAAGGAAAAAAAAATCTCTTCTCCCTGTTAATTGATCAGTTATATTCATGTAGCCTACAATCAGTTTCAACAATTCTTAACATTTTAGAAATACACTGATCCCAGTTTTCAAAATGAATCCCTTCTTCAAAATGGCTTGGGATTTGGGTTTTTGAGGTAAAGGGGAAATAAAGGTGAGTATGCAATCCAGAGATTTTTAAAGATTTAAACCTTACGTTTGTATGATGCTGATTTCTTTTTGCTTTGGATTTTTGGTTGATAAATGTTTATGAGAATTATGAGTCCTTTCCTTCAATTTCAGACAGGGCAACCCTCAGCATTTTAATTATGCTTTGTTTGAAAATATTAAGAGAACCATTTTCTCCCTGGATTTCCCAAGAAGGTCCTTTATATGATAGGGCAATTAAAAGGGAAGTATTTGTAACAAGGATGCTCATAGTTACAAGCAATGAGCTTCATTAGGCAATGAGGTGACTGAGTGATGGCTGTCCCAGCTAGCACTGCACATGGAAGAATGAATTGCCACTGCATCCAGAGGTATTTGAGGTATCACGGAGTACAGCAACAAGCTGAATAAAATTTAAGTCTCCGGGGAATGATTAGCTGCAGTTTTTGTCACATTAGTTCCAGATAAATGGAAAATATTTATATGTGTGTGTGTTTTACATAACCTTCTATATATATGTTTATATAGCTAAAATCTATGATACATGTACCTGCACTATGAACACAGTAAGCACTTTCCAGCCCCTTAAATTATACCACTACAGAGCATGCAGAGATCTACCTTTTTATGGTGGATTGACAGCAAGATTAATTGTATATAATTAACAAAGCAATCGTACTGCTGCCAGCTTAGAGATTTTCACACTTGCAATGCAGAAAATGGGTCCATATAGGGCACCAAAGAACCTGGAACAAGGAAAGCAATTTGGATTTGCAGAAGAAAGAATGGCATTTATTTACATTGACAGGAGAATATAGCAGTCACTAACACGCTTCTGTGCTCATGGAGGCTTGCTTTATTTGAACATCAATGAATTTTAACGTGAAGGCAAATTTAAACAGTGTAACTTTACAGGCACAGCAGCTGAGCATGGTGCTATAACTTGCTGTGATTTATTGCCATGGTGGGATGGAAACCCCTATCTTATTTACAATTTCTTTCATGGGGTGGAGATTTTGTTTTCAATATTTTGAAAACAGGGAAAACAAAGTCCACTGGGCAGGAAGAGGCCAGCTGATGAGACTTCCCCAAATTAGTGCATGGCTGTTTAGATTGATTTGGTATTTGTTTTATAATGGGACTGCAGAAAATTTCAAGCTAAACAGCAAGATCCCTGCATGAGAAGGCAAGTGAACATAAACTAATAATAATAACGATAATTACATCCAGCTGGAATTCAAATTCCCTTCTGAGCTCCATCAGTGTTGTTCATTAAGTGATGTAGAGTTACAGCTTTTAACTTCTTCAGTTAGGCAGCAAATGCCAGTGCGACCTCAGGAGGATACGTGAGTATCGTTACCTCTTGAGGACACCAGCTTTTCACAACACTCCTGAAACATGTGTAGTTGCAAAAAGACTTACAGCTTTTAATTTCTGATTTTCTTAAGGCCTAATCTGCTTTAAAATACCTGATTCTTCAAATTCCCTGTATAGCTCTCTCATACATAGCTAAATATTAGGAATACAAAATAATCTTAATTAGCTAGTATGCTAATATTCTCGTAGCCCTTTGTAGTCACTGGAAGGTATTTGAAAAAGAAAGTATATGCATACTTTCTCCATTAAGGTAGCAAGAAAAGCTGTGTGAAAGTAAATATGAGCTCTCAAGACAAAAATGATTATAGTTACATATTAATTTGGTCTTTTTTTTTTCCATGCCAATGACAGTGTTTCATTTCTGTAAGTACATGTCAAGCATATGAGCGCACAGTGGAGAATCTTCAGCTTTCCTGGCAAAAAAAAAAAAAAAAAAAAAAAAAAAAAAAAGACACTGCTAGCATCTCCCCATGCTCAGGGAGATGACTAGATGGACAGTCTTCCAAAGCATTCCCATTGGTAATTTTCCAGTTATCCTTGTTATGTAGAGAGCAGGCATGTATGATAGAACTGGGACATAACCTATGTAACGCAGAGCTTTTGTAGATGCCATTTAAGCAGCCATTGAACAGAATGAATGAAAATGGTAAATAAAATTTTCAGACCATCTTTTTTTTTCTGTTTTTTGTGTTTTTTTTTTTTAACTTGATCGTTTTCTTTTTTTTTTTCCTCTTTTTTTTTTTTGTATTTGTTTTTCTGATTAATTTAGGTAATTGCAGTTCAGTTAAAATGTATGATTGGATTTTGAGGCATATAAATCACATTAAAAAAAAATCAAGGCAATGTTGGCTGCAGTCCAGTCCAGTTGGGTCTCTATGATCTGATGAGGAAAAATGATGCTATGGTATTAAATTCAACAGAACTGAAAGCAATACTGAAAATTCTATGAACAATGCACTTTTGTTTGGATGGAAATTAAAAAAAAAAAAAGAGAGAGAGAGAGAGAGAGAGAGGCGGACCACAGATAATTTTCTCTTCACATTTTTGTCATATTATAAAGCTGAAAAAATGTTATTAGCTTCAAACCTTTTATAAAGGTTCTTGTTTTCCAAAAAGAAAGAAAACTACAACCCTGCAGTCATTTGGCTTAAAAATACTGAAATTCTTGAATTTGTGAAATATTTTAATGTGGTTAAATCTTCCAGCAATACACACACTTAATATATTAACTTTAGATATATTCCACAGTTGGGTCTAATAACAATATTTGCCATAATACTAAGTGTCTAAAGCTACAAGAGCAGACACAGAGTTGTGATCCAGATCACAGAACCTTTTACAGGGACTTGAGTTACACTTCACACAAACCTATTCACTTCATATAGCTTCATTTTCAACCACAAATCCTTATACTTCAAGTTGTCACGCAGATATCAACAACACCATGGCTGTGCCACAGTGCACCTCTATAGAATCATAGAATATCCCTAGTTGGAAGGGACCCATAAGGATCATCAAGTCCAACTCCTGGCAGTGCACAGATCTACCCAAAAATTTAGACCATGTGACTAAGCACACAGTCCAATCGTTTTTTAAATTCAGACAGGCTTAGTGCAGTGACTACTTCACTAGGAAGCCTGTTCCAGTGTGCAACCACCCTCTCAGTGAAGAACCTCTTCCTGATGTCAAGCCTAAACTTCCCCTGCCTCAGCTTAACACATGATAAGCTGAGGCAGGGGAAGTTTAACCCATGGGTGCTATCACTGGTGTTTACAGAAAACAAATATAGCAGACTATAAATAATATAGGGGACTGTCAGAGTTACTACCCCTTCATTTCTAAAAGTCACACTGGATGAAATAAGAGAAATACAGTAACACTGAGCAGGGTGTTGGACAGTGAGCTCGGAGCTGGAGTAAGGGATCTCAACAAGCTGCTTCAAAGGAAAATCATAATTATAGACCCTCTGAAAACATAAACACCTGAAACAACCCTGAGTCCCACATCAATGTTTCTTATAGTATTTGTTTTATAATCAGTAACTGCTTTTTAGCAGCAAAACAGAACAACATGCGACAAGACTGGTAATTATGTTCTTTTCCTTCCCATTTTGTATACACAAAAAAAAAAAAGTTAGGGAAAAGACTATCTTCTTAATGCCTACAGATAACCTACTTTTCTTCAATGTCACAATAAATCCATAGAAATAATAGAAAAGCTAAATAAACTCCTTGCTGCAAAATATATGGTTTATGAAAGAGAAGTTTGGCAGGTTCCTTGGCTATAAGAAGTATAAGGAAGTACAGAAAACTTTGTTGAGTACTGGAGGATATTTAGTCTAGGAGAACAAAACAAGAGCCATTAGTTAAACTGAAGCCAGTCCCAAATTCATATGAGATATTAGGCAAGCTTTTGTAATAATAAATTCACATTCTGCCTTCAGAAAAGATGATTTTCTGGAGGATATACTTCAGAAAAAGAACATGAGTTAATAATGGAATAAGGTGTTTATTAGGAGAATCTCAGTGTCCAGATAAGGTGATGTAAAGGTCTCTTCTGATCTTGAGTTTATTACTTGTAATATCAAAGATATTGTATAAATATTGAATTCAACACCATCCATTTTGAAGGAAGGTGATCTAATTTCCATGGCAACTTGTAGGCAAGCCAATAGTTGTTCACCACTTCTTTCTCAGATTCTCTCTTTCCCCTGAAAACTGCAAATGTGGCCTTTTACTTTAGTTCCACCAGTTTTAGAAACTACTTAATAAAAAGTAAAATCTATATTTAAGCCAACCATAACAAATTTTCCGTTTGCATGAAATTTAAGAAGACCTATGCATTTTCACTTTTTTCTTGAGATGATTCGTTTCTCTTTTGTGATTCATAAATTCCAGCAGATGCAGCAAAAAGTTACATAAAAAGCTTTTTAGGGTAATTATGTCTTCAGCTGGAAATTTTGACATTTGTGATCTCTCTCTTTGATCGCTGCTATTAATATCTCCTTAGCAGATATGATTTGCCCACTGCTGAGAGTTAACTAATTGATAGAAAAAGCTGCTTAGAGTTGCAAGAGTTTTTGCTTCTTTATTTCAGTTTAACTGACAAGGTTGCACTGAACAGAATCATTATATTTCCAGATAATATGATGCTCAACAGATGGTGGCAAAAATATGCCTGTGACAAGCAAAAAGCTAGGATTTTTGTCTTTTAGCTAGTATTTAAGTGTTTATTTAGAGTGTACAGTTATTTACATTAATGTAGTGCCTGCAGCTTCCATACATTTCACCATCCTATTGCTTTACCAGTGGAAGAGGCACAATGTAAAAGCTTTAACATGAGAGAGCTGATGAGTTAAAGAAATGAGCCAGAGAATAAAAATGCATTGGTAGACAACAAACTGACGGAGATCAGCCCATCAGAGATTCCCCCATCCTGTTGCATGTTAAGAACAGCAGTGTTTTAAATCCAACATCCATAGCCCCATAGAACATCTATGGAGATAGCCAAGATGTACTGCCCTTTGGCAGTGTCATACACTCTTCATTTACCATATACATGTAGAAAGCTGAGGATATTTAGGTTTCCCAGTCGGCATCCAGAGACTTTCCCAGTATTATGCAATAAGTCCTTGGCTGAAATGAGACCTTTGCCCATACATATTCTGCTTCAAATAGTGGGCTGGGCTAAACTGTTGTGTGAAATTCTTCTTCAGTTTTCTTCTGTCATCTACACCCAACTTGTAATTCTGTTTAGCACATTAATCACCTCTTCTGACATAAGTTTTTGTAGAGCATTGTCTCCCTCAAAAAGCTACTTAGATTTCAGAGCACTTCACTGAGAAGCATCACTGTAGGAAATTGTCTCTAAGAGGTCTACATTATACAAGTGTCAACACTTAATATGAGGCAGCACTGTTTTTCTCTTTTTGGAGAAGAAATTCAACTCTTATTTGCCCTTTCCATACATAAATTAAGATGCATCTATTATGGCCATCAGGCATTGAGTCTAGCAGATGAATCCTGCTTCTGATTAAATGCAATCCATATGCTGCAGTTTGCTATCACATGAAGTATGCTGTGCACTTTATGTTTCACATATTCTTCTTGATGATTAGAACATTTCCTGATTAGCCTGAACAAGCAGTCTTCTTCCTCTGACCTTCATAGTGAAAGAGCTGCTATGAAGATAACCTTCCTGTGAATGCTGTGCTCTTTTCTCAAACTCTACACCTCCTGCATGCAGTTAATTTTCTGCTGTTCATAATCCACTTAGAAACAAAACAAAACAAAACAAAAAAAAAAAACACACCTTGAGGGTTGAAAACCACTGTATCTTGTTTTGTTCAAGCATTTAGGCCTAAATGCTAATAAGTATAGTAACATGTATTTAAATGGAGTATATAAATGATGTAACACTTTATTATATTCACAACACTTTATTACTTTTTGATGGCTGAAATGTCAGCTTCATAATAAAAGCTATACACCATGGATATGTTTATTTGCTTACACATCCAGGAAAATTACAGATTTCAAATCTGGTCTCACCATTGTATGCTATTTTTAAATACCAGGATATAACTGATTCCCATTTATATACAGAACAGCTAGGTTTGTCATCTCCTCCTTCACTCCCCTCCCCTCGCCCCAAACTGGGAGGGGAAAAAACATAAAGAAATGGAATTAAGAAAGATTTTGGAGGTGGGAGGTGGGGGGAGTATACAACTCTTGGGATTAGACAGGGATATAACAGTTATCAATGTCAGAACAGAGACAGACCTGCATTACCAGACATACCAGATCCTTCTCCAGCTGGATTTATGAGACCAAGCTAAATCCCCTCTGGTATGTGGTGAAGCACCTTCACCTGAGGCTGCCAGGCTCAACAGAGCTGTGTGTCATGAGCTGAAAAGCATCACCTAAATTCTGAGCTGCATCTGAGGCTGGATAGCGTTCTGGCTTCAGGTTCAGGCAGATATATATCCAAACACCCCTAAAAAAATAAAATAAAATAAAATAAAATAAAATAAAATAAAATAAAATAAAATAAAATAAAATAAAATAAAATAAAATAAAATGAATATTCATAATCTGACAGTCTGCAGAAATTATTTACATTACTTTTTTTAGCCTATTTTCTAACCTTCTGCTAAAATCCCTGTTGTAAACCTCCATCACTTTGTCACATTTGAGGCATGAAGAGCATAGAGCATCTTTTTCCACATACAAAGAGACCGTACAAGAAAAATGAATGCAACCTTGGAGTGAAAAGCCATTACTTGCTGTCTGATAAACAAAACAGACAGCTAGGAGTGAGACAGCTAGGAGACTGGAGGAACAAGGAGTCTATGCATTTTCCAGACTTCCCACCCTAATGAAGACCCTGATGAATCTTTGCTGGCCAGACAGGGAGGAATGTTTGCCTATGTCATCACACCTTGTATGGCTCATCTGCACTCCACTGAGTTTGCATGTCAGCTGAAAATTTGTATGACCTTAAAGCAGTCATATACTTATTAGTTCTTTTCTATAGTGTTGTTTTTTTGTGTGTGTGGTTTTTTGTTTGTTTGTTTTTTCAGTTCATTTCCTTTAAAACTTTAGTTAGGGTTGGCCAGGTACAAGACATTAGCTGGTCCTCAGCTCTTTTGACAGCCTCTCGGCCAGCCTGCCAGATGTCTATCCCACTGCCACAACAGACATCCCCACCAGAAACACAGCCAAGTCCCCACCACCTCACTTACAGGTGCCAGAAGTTAAGGAAATGCAAACTCAGGGCAACTCAGGTCAGAAAAGGACTGAGTGCATAACTAGATAAAATGTAAATCTTCCGGGAAGCTTTCAACAAATACAGAATGACAAACATCTGCCTCACCTGCACAGGGTTGAGCCTGGTTCCTTAAGGACCCATTGCCACTTTCTCACAGCACCAGCACAGAAATCTCTACCTTTACTTTTGTAACTGCTGCCCTGGTGCTGCTTAGCAATGCTTTCACTTCAGCAGGAGAGCAATCGCTCTCATTTGATGTCAGAGTGAGACAGCAAAGTGCTTTGGTTTGGAGTACAGCGCTCAGAATGATGATTACAAGCCTGAGAAACAGAGAGAGTGCTCCTGAAGTGAAGGGGTGTGCCCTCTGGAAATTTAGCAACTGACAGTTGTTAGAACACTATTAAACATACACAAGAGCTCAGGCCCTTCTTGCAAAGTTCATTGCACTATGCAAAACCAGCTAATTCAAGGTGGAATTGAAAGGCATATTTGCATGCTGCAATATGGGTTACTCCGCCTTATCTCATGTGAGCATGCTGGACTGAAATGTGAGTTGCCAATGATGACCTTCCAGGAATATTGGCCAATTAATCTCAGCAGTGGAGACTTTTAAATGTCATCCAAATCTCATCCATGTGGGCATGCCAAAAATGTTTTGCATTTCTACATGACCAAACTATGCTTTGCAGACAGTGCCTTCTTTCACATCAGAGCAATGGAGTTCGGCTGTTATCCCTTGTGAAACAAGCAATCGTTAATCAAGCTTGAAATTTTATTGACAACAGTCAGTGACAAGAATGAGATTCATGCAAAGTTTCAGTCACAAGAGACAACTAAATGGTCTGCTTTGGTTTTCCATATATTTAGTAAGCCTAGAAAAAGATGAACAGTGAGTCTAGAAAGATCAAGAAATTCTGATAGCTTCAATAGTGACTGCCTTTTTGGAGTATGAAGTAAGAGTAGGAAAGAAGTCCAGTTTTCAGACAGACTTCCCATGTTGTGGGAAATAGTGACTGGAGAAAAAGACTGAGACAAGAAAACTGAAGAGTAAAGACCAGGATAAGATACAAAAGAAAAACAGGACTTGCACCCAACAGAGACCAAAAAGAGAAAGGAACAGGACTTCATTGACTAGAGAATACACCCTGTGATACCAGAACCCAAGTATTTTTCTCCTAATGGTAAATATTCTATAACCCTTGACAAAGTATGTGTCTTGTCACTTATACTGTAGACACTGACAAAGCCACAATGACCACAATACTGCTGCCAGTTTTATAACACAGCTTCATGCCCATCAAAATTGTTACCCTGAGAATCTGACATTTTTGCACATGAGGTTTCAACATTAACTTGTTTTAGAAGCATGGGGATTTCACCCACAAAGTACAGAAGTATGCTGTTGCGTTTGCTCACTTTATTGTGTATAATTACCTCTATGAGAGAAGAGGTTATTATTAAAATCATAATAGCAAGTTAAACAGAATCAGTGTAACTATGGAAGAAGTTCTGGAGCAGAAGGTGCTGTCTCCAGATTAAGAAAGTGTTTTGACATAATTGTCATATTTATTGTTTGGGATTTTTTTTGATAGCTACTTACATTTCAAGTAATGTGGTACCTTCTTCCTAACCGTTATTTTTATTGTTGTATTTTTTCATGATCTTACTCTCTCACTTAGATTTTTTTTTTAATTAAAAAAAAAAAAAAGTGTTAGCCTAGCAGCTAAACAAGCTATTTGCATTAAGGAAAAGAGTATAATAGTTTTAAGAATTAGCTCCAATATTTCACTCCTGTAATAGCAATTGCTGAAAACACATAACTGTCTGTGCAAAAGGAGTAATGACCTTGATTCAAAGGGTTCAGTACCAGTTATTAGGGCACAAAATAAAATCATTTTTAGAGGAATTGGTCCTTATGTGGAGCATTTCTATTATGTAAGAAATGGGAGAAGAAAGGCAAGTTTCTGTGCACACCTTTTCCCAGCACAGCACTGTCAGCCTGCACAGCCTATTCCCCTTTCCTGTAAGGGGGATAACAGGTTCATTTTTACCCCTATAGCTTGTTCCCTCTCATTACCTCAGGAGAATCTTATTCCTACCTCAGATAAATTATACCTCTTCCCATCTTCATCAAACATCTCTTCTCCAGCTCATTTATCATTAACAATTCCCACTCACAAGAAGCAAAGTTTCCACTCAAATCCAACAGCATATAGAACATCTACCCTCACAGGAAGGGGCAAACCCAATTATTATACACACTTAATGGAGACAAATGAGCAAGCCCAGCCTGGGAGCATTCAATCATGATGAGGACTGGGTGACAGATGATGAAGGATTTGACACAGCTGACTTAGGCCCAATTTCCTGAAAGGTCTGCAAGAGCAGTGCAGTATGGTGGTGTAGTGGTGAACAAGCTCCAGATGCAGGAAGCTGGAGCAGTCTCATCACCTCTTTCAGTGCTCTTTCCATAGCTGAAGCACATCTGCTGGACACTCAGTTACTGCTCTGTTGGGGTGCAGCAGTGCATTTGGTAAAAAACTTTTTTTCTACTGGGGGAAAAAGACCTCAGTTTAAGCAACCTCAGGAATGAATTAAAAAAAAAAAAAAAAAAAAAAAGAAAGAAAATACATGATATCTCACCCAGCTAGAGTACTTTCTGAGGACAGTTAGGGATGCCTACTGAAGACTTTGTCCTCCACATAAGTGATCTAAAATAACTTATATTTCTTAGAAACTTGCCAGTGTGTATGCAGCAAGAGTCTCAGCAAGAGTCTCATTTATTATTTTTTTTCACTATATATTTTAATGTAAATTATAGGAAAATATTTTATCACATAGCTTAAAACAATATTATCAAAAAGTACTAAAGAGATAAAATACAACACAGAGCTACATGAATTACTAACGGTGGCATTACAGGGTTATTCCCTACAAACTCTAGTCAAGTAAGTAAAATAATCAATTATCTAGCTTGGAATTAACTAGTACCTAATTCTCATTTGAAATAATTAGATATGTTAATTTGATTTAAAGGTGTGGGGTTTTTTTGTTGTTTTTTTCCCCATCAGTGAGAATGGAAATAGTTCAGGCTGATTGTCTTTGACAGTCTGATGTTGTAATTCACAACAGAGATTTAAATAATCTTAAAAGTGATAAGATTCTTTATTATAAGCATAAAGCTCTAATTAACAATAGGCATCTGTTGAAGTCATCTTTTCCATATCTCTCCATGGCGCTCTTTGTGATGAATTGCAAAAATTTGAAAAATGATTTTTTAATATCTACATAGCAGAACTGTGGGATCATGTCTTTCTAAGCAAATCTAGAACATAAGAAGTCATGCCCAATTTTGATATTTCAGAATAGCTCAGTTCTTCCAGGTATTTCTTCACTCAGAAACATAGAACTTGCTTGCTTAAAAATTATTTACAGGAAAAAAAAAAAAGTTTTTTGCATGAAAAGACAATACAAGAGAACATATTTGCAAATGTGAAAACAGATTTTGTAAATGACACAAGATGGAAATTATAATCAACACAGTGAAGAAGTGGACTAATGTACAGAAGAACTGCATGACCTTGAAAATGAGAGTAATATTAAAAAGGTCATGTTCATGCACATAGGGAAGAGAAACAAATGGTTTCTTTGCTATAAACTACAGGCTTCCTGGCTGTAAGCAACAATGAATGAGAAAGAGGTAGGTGTATCAGTCAATCACGCAATGACTATAAGCTATCAGTGTGATGCAGACATGAAAAAGGCAATTGAAAATCTAAAATATATCAAGCAAAGCATGTTCCATAGAGACAGGGAGTTATTAATGCCTTGTATAAGGCACTGGTAAAATTTCATTTGCTATACTATATGTAATCCTAGCCACTGATGCTGAAGAAAGATGAACTGAAATAAGCACTACATGTAGGCAAAGAAACAAACAAAAAAAAAAATCAGCAGGGTTAGTTTAGCCTTACAAAACTGGCTGTGAGTGGTAAAGTATTCCCTGTTTATGAAGTAAAGAACAGGTAAGGGAGAAAGTTGTTTAAGCTTAAGGATAATGATGCTGGAAGAGAAAGATGAGCCTAAATCAGTCATGAATAAGTGTAAACTGGAAACTAAAACAAGGTTTCTAAACTATTAAAAACAAATCAAAATTTGCTTCAGTTACAAGTTTTCCCTAATAGAGGACTAGAGCTCATGGTATCTCAGAAGAAAATGACAGTCATGGCTGTCATTCTGTTGGTAGAAAATCTGTTAAAATGCTGCCATGTCTTTCTCAGAGGCTCCAAGGAGGAAGGAGTGAGTAACTAGGAAATTCTAAGCCTGGAACTTGCCACAACACTTTTGGGTTTGTTTTCTTCTAACAGCCGCTATCTGTCTAGACAGGTCACTGACCAAATCAGCTCAAGTTCTTTCTTGGTAGGTCAAGGATTTTAGTTGTTTCCAGCCTAAAGATGGCAATAGCACGCTAGCATGAGCCAGTCCAAATCAACAATGGCGTTCCCTTGGAGTAGGTGATCTCCCTTGTCCTGGCACTGATGGTAATCTGCTGCTGATGTCAATCTGCACAACTAGAGGAAAATAATTATTTTTGGTTGACTTGGATTAGTTCTATTGTTTGTTTGTTTTCTAGGTTAATCTTTTAGCTCATTCATCTCCCCAGCCTAATTTACACAGGGATCAGCTGAAAACTATTGCTGAGTAGGGGAAACCATGCCTAGGTTACAGAAGGGGTGACAAGACAAACCTTCTTATGACTTCTTAAACTGTGTTGTTACATCCAAGTGATACTGCAGTGCTGGCTAGTTTTCTCTCCCACTTTTATCTCCATAATAAATTGCTAAAAAATCTTTCTGATGGTCTTTCTAAAGTAAATGAGGTCAAATATATGTAAAATATTTTAAAAATAAATAAATAAAAAGTACAACTTATAACTTCACTGTATACCATGAATTCACTTGGTACAAGGGCAAGTTCTCCAAAACACTTGCAGCCTCCACCTGGCCACAGGCTCTAGAAGAGTAAGCATGGATAAGGATAATATTGAGAGCAATTTCCCTAATTTGCTACCTGTTATCAGATGATAAACAGTCATGTCTCTTTCCTAGGAATACTGAAGGAGCACGGCTGCTCTTGGATTATTTTACATCTGCGCAGGATTGTGCCAGAACTCTTAGTTTTCATTATGGGAGCATTGTTCCCAGGGAGCCAGAGCTCAAATTCTGGACCCAAAATGTAAGTGGCAATAATGCCATGTCAAGGCACTATGTTGACATCAAGAGTAAGTTAAGCTGTGTACATACACATACCCAGGCAGGTGTTCTTGATGCTGTTTGCTCTCTCTTTGTTCTTTTTTTTTTTTTTTTTTTATTCTTTGTTTGTTTGTTTGTTTGTTTGTTTTCCCCACCTTTAACCCCTTTGGAGGCTTCCTAAAGAGATCTTCACTGACACCCCTGGGAGCACAGGGTCCATCCTCTTCTTAACTGGCATTAAAAAGTGGACCTTAGGGTGTCAGATATTTGTCTTTTGAAAGCTGGCAATGTTCATTTGTTGATTTAGGAAGTCTAGAACTCAGACTTTGGCTTACAGATTTGGGCTAAAGGGCCAAATTAAAAAGTGATGAGAAAGTGGATGTACTCTGGCAACGTTTCTCCTTCACAGCAAGTGAGCACAGCAGGGCTCCTCCAAGCATAGGCAGTAGAAAGCATTCACTTCTGAGAAACTGTGAGACAGCTCTGAAAACCTTAATTTAAAGATAATTTAACCATTTAAGCTACACATACCCCTAAACCAACACCTGTCACGGTCCATAAACCATTTTCTCTCCTGTCTAGAAACCATATCTGAATGTATTTGTTGTTTGATTATTTCACTTAATTCCTGAGGTTCTTTGGCAAAGGGCTGTTAAGATCCTGCTTAGTTTAGGTGATCTGTACAGAGCTATGGCAGCTGCCTCTGACCAGCCTACAGCATGACTGTAAAGCAGTTTAGTGGACAAGTTTCAGTCTTACCAGCAGAGTCCTTTGCCTATCACATACATTTCCAAAAGAAAAATGAAAAATTATTTTCTTCTCAATAATAAACACTGTCTTGGAAGGAAACAGGTTTACTCATAAATTAGGCTGAAGTTTAAGCAGGTTGTAAAAAGGAAACACAAATAGGAGAACATGTCTCCCCCACCGCCCAAAAAAAAAAAAAAAAAGATTAAAGAAAAATTAAAGAGAAATCCACAAAATTTAATATTGAAATTACCCAACATATTTTGGTGACTTACAAATATTTTCTTTCCAAATTTTCTTCATTTTATCTGTGGTGGAAATCATTAAGTGATGTTGCCTTTTAGGTTAAACAAGGCAATGTGGGGGGTTTTGCCCCTTTATTTTTTTTTACAGGCACAAATTACTGGAAACCCATGATACTCCCAGCCTATATCCTAAAAGAGGATAAGACTGCTTCTTTCACTCATATAAACCTCAGATCAGTCCCCTAGTTAGGCAATTAATATCATTTGATGGACAAATCCAGTCCAAACAATTCCAGTGTTGGCTGCCCCACCGAGCAATTGGAAACCTCAGAACTCATCTTTCATTCACTATCATCAGACAGTCTCTAGAGCTCAGCACTGCATGCAGTTAATTCTTCCAGAAAGCAGAATTATTTAAAAACTAGTTTTCTCATATCCATCCCACTGTGTTTCCATTTATCAGAAAATCTTATGCCAGAACTAACTAATGCCATATTTTCTTTTCCTCACTGCTGAAATATGCTGTCTTGGCTTAATAGTGTCAGCAGATGTTGAATATGGGAAGGCATGGGAGGCCAGTAATCCAGTCCTGCTGTCCAAACAGATGGACATGATGCAAGACAGCCAAGAGAGCAAGCCATGGGCACCCAGGACATGAATCCCCAGTTGTGGATGTAAAACCTTTCAGTCCTATATTTGTGGTATATCATGATCTCTATTTCCATGATTTAGATTTCTTCTGAAGAAAACAAACCACTGAATGGCTCTGGTGGTTTTAAAAATTAATTTTTGGTCTAGTTGCACTACCTGCAATATACTATTTTAATGATATTCTCCTCTATTCAGGCTGTCTCCTAAAGGTCTCTGAGAAACAAGTCAGCAGCTTTCTGCAGGCTGGCTGAAATTCAAGTGTATAGGTGACCTAATTGCATAAACCTAGTCCTCAGCTTGAAAAGTGTACAGAAGTGACACTTAATGATAGAACTGATGCATTTAACCAAAGAAGCAACAAGGGGTAGATAGCTTTCAAGTCATTTTTAATGGCACTCAAAAGACGGAATAGAAGGACTATATTTTGATTCATTGCATAATATTGGAGCAAAATTTCTAACTAGTTTTGTTCCTCCAAAGGTTTGATGAGGACAGCTAGGAGATATATTTAAAGTCTTTCAAATTAATAACACCCTTCTTTCAGTTGATTTTCCTGGTCAAATATTTGTCAAGTTTAGAAAAGTCCAAACTGAGTATTTGTATTTGTATTGCCTTTGTATTACGTGGCATGATCTTTCTAAGTTTTCTACCAAACCAGTTCATTCATGATTACATATTTTCTTTTTTCAGCTCTCCTAACTTCTTTTGCCTCCCTCAGTTTTTCATATTATTTTCTCACTGTAGATAAACTGTTATATACATACATGTGTGTGTGTGTGTATATATCAAGGTTCAGCTTTTGAAATACAAGAGAAACTCATTTCTGCACATAAATATTTCAGGAAATATTTTATTGGGTCTTTGCTTCATGTTTTAGAGCTGGAAACTTTTTGCTACTTTTTCATACTCTAATACTGATTAAGCAACATCACTGGGCCCATAGGCAAAAGCCATGGCCAGCTTATTTTTCTTATTTTGTATATTAGAATTATTTTCATATTTGATCAGATTGTCTAGTAAAAATGATATAATTGAAGAGAACATCTCTAAAGAGAATCTAAAAATGTACCTGAGAGAAGCATATATGCTGTATATTGAAATTATATTCTGAGAGAATTGTTGCAACCAGAAAAACATTAAAACGTTTAAATAACTAACCTGATGGTTATACAGCAAATAAAGACGAAAGTTCCAATATTAGTTTGGTGAATCTATCAAAGAAAATCTACCTCCAAGGAGGAAGTCTCCATCCATCTATTTTGGCTCACACCGATTTTTTTTTTCTAATAATAATGGGATATTTTTTAATACTAACAGAACTGAGGTTACCTATCGGATATTGATTAGGACAGGAGTGTTAATTTCTCCAGGGCAAGTTAGATATGCATTTGATCCATTTTTTCAAAATTGCTTAGATAGTATGAGCTTAGAGTTGCTTAGAGTATGAGCTCCATTTGCTCCTCAAACATTTCAGAAGTAGAATCACAGGATTTGTTGAATGTTGCTTGAGCTGGCTACCCTACAGCCATCTCTAGAAACCACCCTGACAACCAGTCTCACACAGTAGCAGTCTTCTCTGCAAAGGGAAACCTGATAGTTATCTTATTTTAAATCTTGCCACTATCATACTAAGTTTTATCTTTGAGTTTCCATGTCAAACTGGAAATTCAAATGTCATTAGGAATCTGTTATGTCTCATTGCAATCATCAGACCTTAATAGGAACTGCTTCCCAGAGACCAGTGTTGATTGCTATTATTCATTTCTTAACTTATAGTTCTTTACTAATTGAGTCATGCATCAGCCACTTTATTATTTAACTTATATAGGCTATTAAGCTATTACTTAGGCCTAAAATTACCCAAACCTCCTCTATATCATTTTTCAGTATTGATCCAACATTAGTATTCTGTCTATCTTCTGAAACTTACTTACAGACCAAAGCTTATTAAAGATAATTCCTTGGCTGGCTATTTAAAAACTCTTGCACTCAGGTTATTGCAGATTGCTTTTTAGAATAATTGGTTTTAATAGTAGATGTTTTCAATTTCAGCAGTAACCAAAAAGAATATTAAATACCTTCAAATATGTTCTCAAACACTTCTAACACAGATCAGAAATATTTATCAATTGCATCTTTGTGGTCTGTATTGTGACTAGCCTATTTTTCTCATTTCTGTCCAACCAATGTCAAAATTAGTGTTTCTTATTCTTAACATATGTGTTTTTAACAGTATTGGCCCTAGAATTCTCATTTGTTTCCCTCACTGTTTTCTGTATTTTCCAGCACCCCTTGGATTCCCTAACTTTGAGATCTGAGATTTACTGCATCTTGCACCAATATCTGGGATAGGATGACAGCCTACAACAGTTCCCAGATCTGCTTGGCCTGAGAATTACAGAACATCTCTGATAAACATCTCTGTAAGGCAGAGTCTTCAGCTATACCATGAGGATCAAAAGTACTTAAGAAGCCTTGGTACAAGGATGATAAGCAAGTCTTAAATACCAGAGCTGGAGGTAAAGTCTTGAAGGGAAGACATCCTAGAAATAACCCTTATGAATTTCAGGTTACTGAGCAGGTGACTGAGTTATGGAACAGGTTGCCCAGAGAGGTCATAGAGTCTCCCTTCCTGGGGATCTTGAAAAGCTGCCTGGACATGGTCCTGTTTGAACAGGTGGGTTGGACCCACAGGTCCCTTCCAACTTCAACCATTTTGTGATGTTGTAAACTCAGAATAAGTAGCACCAGAGCTTATGTTGCTAAACTAGAGATATACCAACAGTATTTTCCTCTCTGTCTCAACAGAAACAGAGAGAGAGTATTCAACCAATATTAAGATGAAGATCCAACTTGAAATTAATGGGTAGCTATACTTCATCTACTTCTTTTTTACATACTTGCAGCGATGTTACATGGCAAATATTTTTAATTAGTTTTTCCAGAAAGGAAGTTGATTTCACAGGAATCAGGACAAACCAGACATGTAAGTACAGAGAACAAGGTGTTCGGTCAATAGTCAGGTCAATACCTCATCAAGGAAGTCCTATAAAAAAACTTGGTTTAGATATTTAGCAAACAGCATTGTTACAACTTGATCTATGCAGGATGCATTCAGTTTAACAGTTGCTACTCCTACATAAAAATACTTAATCTACTTCACCTGTGCTTTTTTTTTTCACTTTGAAGTCATATAAAACCAACAACAATGTAGAATAAGTTCAGATCAGAATCTACAATAATGCCCATATTTGAAATATCATAAGTGTTTCAAGCCTTTCAGGGAGGGGAAAATGCTTCCATAAATGATGGGAAAAATATACAAAGTTAAAAATAAAAATAAAAAAAAATCAACAAGTGTGTATCTTGTATTAGCAGACTGCATACCCCGAGGAACGTATGAATGTCCTTTGCCTTTTGTCTAGACGTCCTTGCATTCCAAAGTCTCCTTAACTGATAAGAACTCCATTTTCCTGTCATATAAACAAGCTGAAGAAGCAACAAAGTTTTCAAATTCCTTTACAGTAAGAGTCTGTTTCAATTACAAAAGAAAGATGAACTGTGTAGTAAGGTCATCAGGTGCACACATCCCAGCAATGCTGCTAGAGATGATAAAATAACTCCTGACACTGAAAATGGCGAAAAACACTATGAGGTGGAATTCTCTGAAGATCAGTTTTGTAGTACCAGGAAAAAAAAAAAAAAAAAAAAAAAAAAAAAAAAAAAACCATGAAATAGTCCTGGTTTTCTTGCTCAGCAGGTATTTAACTATCAGTGAAAAGCAAGGATGAAGAGAGATGTCTAAAGATAAATGTTTCAGACAGGAACAATTTAGGAATGTGTTAGTGGTATCCAAAGAAATACCTGTATTTTGCAGCCCTATAGATAAGAATTTTTTCTGTCCTTATATTTACATTTTTGAGCTTCTTGACAATACTTTAATGACTTTTGAAGACATTTTAATCTTTGTTTTGGCCAAGAACCGGCAAGGTGATGAACATCAGAGGAGCGATGTTCCATGTACCAAACTCCAATAGTGACTGTATTTCTATTCTTATGTCACAGAATCACCTAGGTTGGAAGAGACCTCCAAGATCACTGAGTCCAACCTCTGACCTAATGCTAACAGTCCTCCACTAAACTATATCACTAAGGTCTACATCTAAACGTCTTTTAAAGACCTCCAGGGATGGTGACTCAACCACTTCCCTGGACAGCCCATTCCAATGCCTACAACCCTTTCAGCAAAGTCCTTCCTAATATCCAATCTAAACCTCCCCTGGTGCAACTTTAGCCCATTTCCCCTCATCCTGTCACCAGGCACATGGGAGAAGAGACCAACCCCCTGTGTTGGGTCTGTCTGGGATGGAGTCACCTTTCCCTTCAGCAGCACACACAGTGCTGTACTCTGCACTCGTAACTGGAATATCACTGATATCACTCCATTGTTGTGTCTATTGCTGCATAGTGCTGGCACAGCATCAGGACTCCTTCCAAGCCCCCAGGAGCCAGCAGGCTGGGGGTGGGTAAGTGATGGGGAGGGGACATTGCCAGGGCAGCTGACCTAAACCAATCAAAGGGATATTCCATAATACTTGATGACACACTCAGCAATAAAAAGGGGAGCTCTTGTGTGGGAGGGGGCTGTTCCTCCTGAACAACCACTATGCATTTTGAGGCCCTGCTTCCCAGGATGTGGCTGAACATCGCTCATTGATGGGAAGTAGAGAATAATATTTTTTTTTCTTTCTCTCTGTCTTTCCGCGTGGATTATTATTTCTTTTGTTTCTTTTTCTCCCCATTCCCTTTCCCTTTAATTAAGCCTTTCTGATCTCAAACCTCGAGTTCTCTGTGTTGTATTTTCTCCCCCTGCCTCTTTGAGGAGAGGGGGAGTGAAAGAGCTGTTGTGGTGGAGCTCAGCTGCCCACCTGAGTAAAACCACCACACGTCCACCTCGCTACAGCCTCCTTTAAGGTACTTGTAGAGAGCAATAAGGTCACCCCTGAGCCTCCTCTTCTCCAGGCCAAACAATCCCAGCTCCCTCAGCTGCTCTTCATAAGACTTGTTCTTCAGACCCCACACCAGTTTTTTGCCCTTCTCTGGACTTGCTCGAGCACCTCGATGTCCTTCTTGTAGCGAGGGGCCCAAAACTGAACACAGTACTCGAGGTGCGGCCTCACCAGAGCTGAGTACAGGGGCAACAATGACTTGAACTCCAGTAACTATTTGAAAGGTGTCTCTGATGCAGCAGAACTAAGGGCCTAGTTCTGTATTTGGGCCAAATTCAGTCTTTCATTTGCTTGTAATCTTGTAATGTTTTGAATCCCCACCATCTTTTTTTTTTTTTTTTCTTCTTCTTTTTTTTATGTATAAGTCATTCTTTATCCTTTGTCAAACTTGAAGAGCCAAAGCTCAGGGGTAAAATATCTTTACTGACAAACAAAGGCTCAGGGCATTACCAGACAGAGGACACACTGCAGCTTATTTAATTTTCTTTCTAGCCCAGGAAATGAGGATATTGATGTAAAAGATTGTTCGTACAGAATGGGGCTCTGAGGTAGCCAGAGGGAAACTAAAATCTTAAAGCCATGAAATTGGAACTGTGTGAGAAAGATCCTGGCCACAACTGACAAAAGAGAATGGAGTTTAATGGATTAATCGGCTGAACTATCAAGGAAAATATTAATTTAAATACTACGAGCATCATCCTTTCTTAGATTAGATTTGGAGAATGTGATAGAGACAACACGGATCACGATAAAAAACATGTGAAAACCCAAAAAGATGCATTTGTACAAACACAGTAAACCTTGGATTTGGGTTATTGCTACAATTTGGAGAAGGTTAAGGAAGTCCAAATACTACTGTGCAAAACCATTGCTAAATATAGGAAAAAAAAACTTCATGACATCCATCTTCCATGGACAGAGAGTCATTTTGGTCTTGTTTTGAGTGAATGTGTTCCAGTTACAAGCAAGTTACAATTTTGCTGGCCAGCCCTGGCATGACATCTCCTGTCTGAGCAAGGAACAGAAAACTAATGCACCCTAAACTCCAAAAACAAGAATGTACTAATAAAGGTAGATCCATGCAGAAAAATAAATAAATAAATAAATAAATAAATAAATAAGGCAATTAATAAATATATTCACAAAAAAAAATCCAGTCTTATCATATTCAGTAAGAAAAGGAAGGTGGTTGCTCTGACTGAATAATCAGTAAATCAGCATTCCTCTGCTGCAGATGTCCATGGCATATCTTAGAGACAGCACATCTGCTTTTGCCAGTCAGAAGCACAGAATAAGGCACTGCAAAGAATCTGTGTAGGCTACAGCTTGGATTTCTTACTGACAGAAAAAGCAATATCAAAGAGTGTTAAAGAGGTGCTTTTTTCTTGCAACAGTTGGAAAATTAAATTCCTTTAAAAGCCATTTTTGTTCACTGCTGAGCTACAAGCCAGGACTGGTCCCTGAAGTTATTTGCTCGTTCCCTCTCCCCACCATCCTGAAATACCACCACACACGCACACACACACACACACACATTGCAAGAGGATTAAACTATTTCTCAGTGCAGTGAGCTGATTCACTTTGCTCAGCCAGTACAGCTCCTTTCTGGGCAGGGTAGAACTACAGATTTACAGTTTTCATTACCTAAGGCTAAAACTGTTAATGAGTTTATGTTGGCTGCAGGGGGCTGAGGGAAAGCACTGCTCTGCTTGCATAGCTGGGCTGGAACAGCCCTTTGGAGAAGACACTGGACGTGATTCCAGACCCACGCATACATATATACTATAAATGGTTATTTCATTTGCTCAGTATCAGAATTTCTTTCCCAGTTCAAAAACTGTGGTGCAACCATGGTGCTTTTTCTTACAGCTGTGTGTCCTTGGCCAGGATAGACCAGTAGTTTTCCCTAAGAGACAGTTCTAAATCTGGACTTAAAAGGAATAAAGACATCTCATCCGAAACCAGACATCCTGAAAACCCCTACCCTTTCACTGTCCTAGTTTAGAGCCTTTCTGACTTCAAAATTACTCCGACACACAGAGATGAGCCTCTGCACAATCAGAATTACCCCAGACTTCATAGCTGTGCTCATAATTATCACCTGTAGGAGATGGTCATACACTCACTGGGGACCTCAATACAGCAACCATTCTCATATGCACTAACTGGACTTGTGTCCCTTTCAACTGCCATGATGAGTGTTCTTTTTGATATATATTTTATTTGAAGTAGCTGAGAATAAGGTAGCATTTATATAGCTATCAAACACTACCCTGAGCAGTGATATGTCCCTTCCCAGCCTGGCTGCTCTCTTCACCCTCAGGAGAGCTCTCTAACCAAGCTGAGCTCTGTGAGAAGCATTCAGTATATTTTCTGCTGATGTCCTGTGCCACTGTGGGAAAATAACTCACAGGACTGCCACGGGAACTGCAAGAAGAGCCAGCGTATGTGCTAAACCCATCCCTCTGGACCTCCATGGATCTTGTCCTCCTAGCTCTGCAAGTCCCAGCAACAGATCCCTATGGATCAGCTGCTGTAGCAATGGAGCTCCTCTGGGCTTTAAATGTCTCAGAATGGCAGACAAACAGCTTTATTTTAGCCAAAGATGAATGTGTGCACAGAAGAGAAAGACATTCTTCACAGCTGGAGATGAGGAAGCTCCTAGCCAGCTTTGGTTCATGGGCTGCACCTCCCATGTGCAACCCACACACACCAGTGAGTTACAGATGTTCAGTGTTCATGGTAAAAGAGAAAGTAAAAACATTTATTTTCAGTGCTCTTTCCTTGGAAAGAAAGAGTTACTTCTTTCCATGCAAATGAGCAGAACAGCTCTATTCAAAGGCCATGTTACACAGCAGAATGTAATCTTTGGATAGCTGATGTAACTGCTAGAAAGATGAACTACTGTATGAAATAAGGATGTTGGACAGTTATTTGTCAAATCTATTCAGCAATACATCATATTTAATATATTTAATTAAATCCTAAATGGAATGACAGAGCTGTCCTCTTTTCAGCTTCCTAACAGACCAGAGGACTAAATACATGCAAATATTTCAGTGTTAGTTACTGTGCCTGCCTGAATAGAACAAGGGTGACAATAATTCTTCATTTTATAACACACAGGAAAGAGTCATTTTTATGAGACAGATAATATTCCTGAGTATCAGGGAAGGATCCAGCTTCTCCTGCTGCATAATATGATAGACAGCACAAGCTTTGTATTCTTGGCTCACTCCAGTGAGCTACGAGGCTCTTTTGAAGACAAAGTTCAGCACATTTAGTATTTGCACTGAAGGGAACCTGAAACCATTTAGTAAGTTGATTAAAAGAACTCAAAGAAAGAGCATACTATAGGTGTGGGGGCAAGACTAGAAATAACAGAGGTGACACAGAGCATTTGGGAGCCTAGGTTTCCTTTATTTATCCATCTTCACCTCTAAATTCATGTAGGACTGGAAACTCTTGTCTTTCATATATTTGCAAGCTGCTGTTTTCTTAAGCTGACAAGTCACCTACTTGGAGAATTTAGAGAACTGAAAAACTATCAGCTGGTTTGGGGTTCATTTTTTTGTGTACTATTGAGACTAAAGAACATCTAATTTGTGTTGTTAGCTAAATTAGCTGTGCAACAAATCTGCTCTTGTACAAGGCACAGGGCAGAAATGCTGTGAGGTGAATTTTGCTTCAAAGGATGCAGTAGCCCAGCTGTGATCAAGAAAACACGGTTAGATTTGAAAGCATAAAAGACAATATCAAAATTCCTTGAATTTTCAGTTCTTTAAAAAGACTTCTCTGAGGCTTTTTGTTATAAAATTGAAACAGATGCTTTAGAGTGAGTACAGCATTTAAAACCTCCTTAAAGGTAAGTTTTCTATAGCTAAAAACATCACACTGTGCAAAGTTCTGCTGACATTTATCCAGAGAAAAAAATACCCAGTTTATTAAACTAAAATCCAAATAGGGTGTCACTTGAGTTACAAAGCATAGACAAGTCAGGTTGAGTGTGGTTGCTACTATCAAGGTAAACTACTTTAGCATGATTAGCACCGAGTATTTCTTCTGGCTTTTTAATTATGTGTTTTCTTTTCCTGATAGTGAAAATAAATTCAGGGAAATGTAATTTTTATTCAAAGAATAGGCTTATGCTTCTTTTTATAAAAGCTCATATCTGGGTTAATTTACAAACTCCCCTTGGGTTACACTTTGAAATGAACATTTAATGAAGACAAATATATTCTTTCACTCAGAAAAATATATATATGTTTAATTGCTGTATCTCTGATATTATTTTCCAGAAATATTCTAAGTACATCAAGAATGTACTGACAAGATAGAGACACTTGAATTTCATGTGAAAATAGAAGATTAAAAATGGTAGGGGCTGATGGAAAAAAAAAATATATATATAAGTGCCTGAGGAATCGGTCCCATTTGAAGTCAGTGTAAACATGCTTCTTGGCTGCAATAGGTTTTGGCTGAGGCTTTAAATGGGAATCCAGTAATAAACATTTGTTCTTGTAACCATATAAATCCAGCTACCAACAGTTACACACCTGAGCTGTGAAAAAAGAAGTAAAGCTGACATATAGCAAAATCCACTGTCCTGTCTGGACGAGTTGCATAATATAGGTTATTTAGCTACCATAGCATATGTCAAAGTATTAAAAAATATTATCATAATTAATGGATTTACTCCCTGGTGAAGGATGAAATGATAACAGAAGCTGTATGTGCTGGAGCAAGAGAATAAGAACCCCCCCCAAAAAAATCATGATTTGATTTTCAGAGTCTCTGTATTTTCTTGATGCAGAGATCTTACCAAAATTTAACAAATATAAATCAAAAGATGAATCATTTAAAGTTCCTCAGTTTTCCAGAAGAAAAAGAAAGAAAATAGTATGGAAAATATCTTAAACACAGTTCTTAAGCATGAAATGTGGCAATTCTTAGTACTTAATTAAGATTTGGAAGTACAGGACAGATTGAAAATATTTTAAAGGTTCAGACTGAAAATATATAGAAAAATATGGCAATAAAGAACAAAACAAATACCTTACAGGAGATCCAAACTGAAAATGGTAACTCAAAGTTCAAAAGAAGCCAACAAGACAGTGGTAGTCATCACAGAATACTTGGCAACCCGGAATCTCCTGGAAAATTACATCCTGAGGAAATTAGAACAAAAGGGGGGATAAAAGGTGCTGGGGTTCTGCAAGATTGCTTTGTTTCAGAAGAGCATAAAGGCACAAGTGGAAGAAAATGAAAAGTGGGAAATAAGGACAGGTAGTACTGGCAGACTGAATATAGTCAGTGTAAAGGCCAGGAAGGTCAGGAGAAAAGTCATACTTTGATCTAATGCAGAGAAAGGATTGCTAAGAGACTCAGCCAAAGGTGGTTTTTTTTATCCCTAGCTTTGATCCAAGTGATGTTAGGCCCTGGTGACCCTGTGGTCTTTCACAAAAAACATTTGTCATTGTAATCCAGAGCTCCTCTCTCATTTTGTATTTGAATAGGGTTTCAAGCCACTGCAAAGGTAGATGTCAGGAAAGAATCCCCCTTGTTAGTTAAAGCCTGAGCCTGAATCAATCAACATTATGTACAGCCTTGATTTCTGTCTTACATCTTCAACTTATTATAAAAATAATGGGGGAGGGACTTCTTCAACCTGCTGGTGATCAGTGGAAGAGTCTGTACTGAGCAGAGTGTACAGTGTGCTGCAGTGATGTTGGGAAGAGATATCTTCTGACATCCTACATAAAATGTTTCAGTCATTTAATTCTTGCTGCTTAATTCCTCTGTCAATTCACATCAAATACATGGGTAGAACACCAACACACATAATAATCCTTGTGTTAAGACAGATATCTTACCTCTATGTTCTGCTTGAGAGATTCCTCCTAAACTATGTATAATTGCAGGTAAGTTAAGAGAAATCAGGTAAGTTAAAACCACAAGATGCCACACTGCACTTTTCAGATTCAACACAACTGCAACAGACAACACCTTCCTAATTTCATCACCTTCCAACTCATGAAGGGAGAATAACACCACAGTGTTTTGGTTAGATCACTTCCTTTGCTAATGACCTCTTACATCATTTTCAGTGAGACAGCTTTTTCAGATCACACTGGAAAAGTGCAACCAAAGCCAACCCCTGAGTTGGTCAGTATCTGTAAAGATTATTACAAATCCCTACCCAAATCAGACACAGTGCTAACTGAATATCACGTCCTTGGTCTCAGGTGGTTGCATTACCTCCTGTCGTATGTGGTTTAAGTGAATCCATGGCTCACCTCACCACACTTGGGCTTGGGAGTGATCTGCAGAAAGGGATGCCCTCCAAGTCCTTTGTCCATTCAGCCTTCCATGGAAAATAAATAAATAAATAAATAAATAAATAAATAAATAAAAGATTATGTAAAGAGATTTGTCCTTTTTTCCCCATAGCAAGCTAGGGAGATACCTGGTTCTCATAGCAAAAATTCACTTCCTAATGTCATAATCTGACATTACCCAGAACCTCTACTGCTGCTGAGGGCAGTGTCTTCTTGGAAAAGCATGGTGGCATACAAAACAACACACTCCAAATGGCCCAAACTATGACTTGGGGATTGCTCCTGTTCCTGTCTAGAGAAGGGAAACCAAGGGTCTCACAAGATCACAGCGTGGGAAAACTTGTTCCCAATAGAACGAAGACAGCATCTCCCTAAGAAAATTCTACAGTGCTTTCAGCCTCTATCTCTAATGGATATTTTAATTTGATTTTTTTTCACATTCTTAATTCCACTGCTCAACCACAAGTAAGAAGTCTAAATGACAGGAAACAAGCCTTAAATTTCATATGTCTTCTAATTTCCGCCACTCACTGTGCAAATCAGGACTATTTGTTCCAGTATTACTAGGAAAAAGAAATAGAGTTCTTCTGCATGCTAACTGCCCCTCTGCCAAAGTCCTTAAATCCAGCTCTCTGATGGGAATGTTTTCATTAATTGCAACACACAGTTTGTAAGTTTGACATCGTCACTGGAACAATGCTCCTGGTTTCTGAGCTACCATCAAGTCATCAATTTGCACATGAACTGCTGTCCTGTCTACATCTGCTCCTTCAATACTCTGTGCCTTTGTGCTCTGACTGAAATCTCCTACTACCATACTGGCGCTGAGTCATAATGATGATTTCCTCTCTTAAATTGCCTCTATCTGCCCCTGTTAAATGAAGGGAATGCAAACGGCAAAACATGTTCACTCACTGGAACAGTGGAAAAACAGCACTTTAGCAGCAGCATCTCATTGCCTTTTTCATGCGAGACATTCACAGAGCCCCTAACTACCATCACTTCAGTCAGTCCACAATAACCATAGTTGGGCTGCTTTAACTGAAATTGGACAGAGACTCATACCTGGCCTTGAACTATAATTTGATCCAAAATATCTCTGTCTGAAACCAAGTCCCTCACAGTTCTTTTTTCCCTCTTCTCATCACATTTAGCTTGTTAATGGAAACATCACCAGGTCAATGAGCTATGCAATACAGTATGAAAAAAGAAATAAGTACCATATAATATATATCCTTGCCTTCTGGGGAGCAGAGAAGTGATATCAAACAATATGGAGACATAGTCATAGAATCACAGAATCAAAAAATATGGAGGCATAGTCCCTTCACACCAATGAAAAGAATGAAATTATCACAGCCTGATGGAAAAAATAAAAGTTTAAATTGGATTATCTTTGCAAACATCAGAGGCAGATTTCCACTGACACAATGTCACACAATATAATATTTTTTTCCACATATCCAGTGAAGTGAAGTTACAAAACATGTTTTTCTTCATTTGCTGTTTTTGCTTTGTAGGTGGTGGTTTGGTTTGGGTTTTGGTGTTTTTCTGTTTGTTTGCACTTTTTTTAGTTAGTTGGGGGGTGTTTTGTTGTGTTTTGAAAGATTTTAATGTAATCTGTATTACTACAAAAAAAAAGAAAAAAAAGTTTAAAGTAGAAAATACCAAAATTTCAGGGAACAACATATCTGGAAAACATGTATTTCCCTTTGTGAATAACTGTATGTGGAAATAATCAGGCTTCTTGACACCCCAAATCCTGCTTTGTCCCTTCATTTTGTACCCTGTGATACAAAGTTATTTAGGGTTTCACTTTAAAGATTCACAGCATTTTCATGTTTCACTCCCCGATGTCCTAGTAAAGATTTGGGGAACAGAATTCCCTCCTAGCATTTGGGTTTGAGCTGTCATGCCTGTTGTTCCCATGTCAGACCTCACTTGCCTACATGCCGGCCTGGAGACACAAAGGGGTGAATTTGCTTTTAAACCCAGCAGTAACACTACTTCAGTTACTGAACTCTTAGTAAACTAAGAGTAAAATCAAAGCAGCACTCAAACAACCAGTGTGAGGGATTTCACACTACATTCAAGAGGCTGAAACTGATATGTGCTCTGAGTGTCCTGGTCAATTTACTCTGGTGTCTGGGAACTTCATGATGTCTTCTAAATCCTTTTTTTCACAAGCTAAGCTACTCCTTATATCGCTATACGCTTATAGGCATCCTTTCATCTCAGTGCTATCACCTTATAGCCCAATAATACAATGTTTGTATTGTTAATAGACTACAGACTTTGTACTGATGTCTTAAGACCTCAGCAGTGAAGCCTGTCATGCTTGTTTTGTCTGAATGTTTCTTGATCTGCCTAGGGCTTCATTTTAATTCAGCTCAGTAATTTTTCCTCCAACCAGGTGGCCATGCATAATTTGTTTTATTTTTGTTTATCTGTGTATAGTAAGACCATAGCTTTTATAGAGAGAGTAATAACAAGTATCTATTCTGTGTAGGATGAGCTATTTATGACTCTAACTTTATGTTATAGTATGGAGAAGTACAGGCCTGTTCTGCTTGCAGAGACTATCAGTCACCTGTGAAAGGGACCTGGAGTGGAGTAGGCACATGGGATGCATGTGCATCCAAAAGATGGCCCGATGGCTTTAAATGTCTCAAGAGTGATAAGTTAAAGAAGTGAATGCCAGACCAAACCCATTTTAAGGATGTTTAAGAAAACAAATATATGGTATCTAACATACCAAAAAGGCACCATGTGTACTAAGATCAGACTAAACATGGACCTGCAGAAAAATGAAGACCAGGGTGTACAAGCTTGTTAGCAAACATAAAAATTATCCCAAATGTATCTTATAAGAAGGAAAAAGAAACCATTAACAAGACATCATTGTTCTTCCAGCAAGGGGCTTGTAGTATTTATGTCTCATCATTCCCCAACATATGCACCAGGATGATGCCATCAACCTTAGAACTGAGCAGGGCTGTGGAAGCCCTTCGGTGTTAGGCCACCCTTCAACAAACAACTTGGTTTTGTTGTTACTGAGTTTTTTTCTGTATGGTAGTATTCTTTTTTTCTTTCTTTTTTCTGTAGTGGTTAAGTTTGGACTGATACTCATTCCTGGATGAGACTGTTAAGAATTTAATAATACTAACAGAAAAACCCTGGCTTTACCAATGTTATGTGTTTCCTTTCTGCCCATAACATGATTTTGACTGTATTAGTGTTCCTATGTTATTTCTTTAAATTAGCATGCTGGCTGATAGGAATTTCACATTTCTTTCAAGCATGCAAACAAGAGTTTCCCTTCTCAATGTGGTTTTAGTACTCATATCCGCATTCATCCAATCAGTGCAAATCAAATTTTTAAGATACATACTACTTATGATTTCTGCAGTGAATTTTATTTTCCCATTTCTGTAGGATCCCTGTCATGATGCTGCCTGAAAATAATTACCACAGCACATTTCTACCAGCTCCTTTGCAGCTTCTTTCACCAGTGCATTTTAGGGAAAGAGGAAAAACAATCAGGTTACAGAACAGTTATTCTGCCTCCTGAGGGGTCTATACATCTCATAAACTGGACCTCATAAAGCTGAAAAAGATGAAGGCAAGGCTACTGCTGCTATGTGCCAGTGATCATTTTTCAACCAATAACTCAGAAACTACAACAACTTACTTGAGGAAAAAAAAAAAAAAGAAAAAAAAGGCAACACAGTAAGTGGACTTCAGCTAATTTTTAAATGAAAATAACTTCACCACCAAATTTAAAAGTTTTCAGTCAGCACTTTAATAAACCTACCCAAGGCACAAGTATCCATGCATATTTGGGGGAAAAAATAAAATGAATTAAATCATTGACTTTAAAACAATACAAACAATACCTCTGTGACTGTGCACACACATGCAGACACTGAAAGACCTGTTTTTCTGGGTAATTTGGTGGATTTAATGTGGTTGTGTCAGACCAGATGCTATTTGTAAGAACACTTACTTGACAGAAATATCAGTTACAAAATGAAATAACACTACCATCCCTCCAAAAGGAGAGAAACCTTTCTGCCACTGCAAGCAGAACCAACAAACAAACCTCCTGCTGGGAACAAACCTGTCAAGTTGCTAATATGCTCTGTTCTTGCCTAGTTGTATGCAGAGAGGTTCTGTGTCATTAGCTAACACAAATCCAGGTTCAAAGAGATCTTTGAAATGACAAATCTAAAATGACAGGGGATGGAAAAACAAACTGTGTACCCAGCAAGGCAGAGCTCTCTTTAGTGATGAGTGTAACTGGAATACACAATAGAGCAGAAATATTAGCTTTAAGGTCCATTGTACAAACAATATTCAACAAGTAGTTACAAGTTAATGAATGATATATGTAGGGATGGCTCAAAGAGTGCTCAATTCTCCTGACAGGACTTCTCATGCAGACACACTAAAGCCTTCAACTTCTAATGTTAAAGCCCTCAACTTGTACAAATTGTCATCACTATTTTTGTGGTAATGGTGTTGTGAAAATTTGCATCAGTAGTGGGTTTGCATTGTTGATTTTGTTGGGACATCCCACATATACATGTAACAGTGGAGACTGAATTTGAAAATGTAGGTCCACAGCAGGTAGAGAGGCACGGCCATAGATATGGAAGGAATAAAGGTTAAGAGGATAGGAGTAACCACTGAGATTAGTCTGGACAAGGACAGGAAGAAGAAAAAAATAGTCATGTAAGGCTTGTAGAGAAGCCTAAATGTGCCATGATGTTCAAAGGCACACAACTGCTGCTACCAGTAGCTCAGCTCCAGTGAGATTCTCACACGAGGGTGGCTTTGCAAGAGTTGTTCTATCTGGGGCTCTTAAATGAGATCAGATCTCACACAGGATTTTCCTGAAGCCTAAGATACTCAGTTGGGATGTGCTAGGGACAAAAAATGGTGCCGAGGTAAGAAGTCTCACAGCCCCAAGGAAAACATCTAAGTCCTGAGGCTGTGGACACAGGTATAAGTACATCCTGTCCTCAGCTATAAATTGCATAAGGTCCAACGCTGGAAAATGTCTATGGGTCTGCTTTGAAAACCTCCTCTTGCAAGTCATGCTGCAGACACTCTGTAGTACACAAATTAAGAGATTATTTGAGTGCCAGCTGCCACAGATGTCAACATCTTGAGCCAGAGAGCTAGACCATAGCACGTACTTTGAGGATTTCAGTGGCATATAAACCTTGGCATCAGCGTCTAATGTGGCAATACGTTACCACAATCCCTATGTGGGTTTAGTTCTACGTGCCCAAATATTTCTGGGAATATGAGCACTGAGCTTTGATCTGCATACTATGTTCCTCCAGTCACAAGTGCTTTGCGATTACTCTTTCATATAGTCTACAAGGACTAATGTCAACTATTGTTCTATCTTCTCTACTTTGGGCACTTTAAACTCAGAAATTACAGAACAAGAAGTTACCAAGGCCATGTAATGTAAGAGCACATAGTACACACCTGAGACCTGGGAGCCAACATCAGAATGAAGTGGCCTAGCAGCAAAAGTACTCAATTTATCCTTGAAATCCCCTCCTAACATATTTAAAAGAGGCAAATTCCATGCCTGCTTTAAAAGAAGTTTCAAGGCAACTGGGATTTAAAGACAAATTAATCTGACCTCAAATAACAGCAACTGAAAGCAGAACGATAAAACATCGTGATTAACACAAAGTTATAGAAACCATTTGTTCTTTTTCTCCCTGTTAGGAGAATAAATAAATAAATAAGAACATAAATAAGAACAGTGAATTTAAGTTTTCTGTCAATACAGAACTAAAGAATATTTGATTACAATGAGCAGCAATGCATTTACTCCAAAGTTTTCTTTGTCCCAACATATCACCCAGATCAAATGTAGAGCTGGTCTGATGTTTTCTAGAGGAACCAGGTTTTCATCAGAGAATGGCTTCCAGTTGAAAACTAAAATAGAACTTCAGAAATCAGTTCTGACAGAATTGCCCTACCAAGCCATCTTGCTGGGCCATGTGTCTTGTTGGCATGTAGAGCATGTTCAAAAGTTCTGTCACTCTGAATTTGAATTTCTTTTCTTCCCTTCTCAGATGAGTAGCCTACAAAATGGGCTGTGAACTAGTCCTGTCTGACCCAGTAGGTAACCTGCCAGTTATAAAAAATAGCTCCTAAAAGAGAGCAACAAAGGTAGGGAAGGAGAAAGGATTCAAGCCACAACTTTGCATGCAAGTGCATACTTCAGCTACAAACCAGAGTGAACTTTTCTATTCCAAAAATGTTTAGAAGTTTTTTGAGTATAATTTTGGGTGGATATTGATAGGATTTGTTTGGAGAAAAAAGCCATTTCTTTCCCACCATACACTTAATATTTAATAATACTGAGTAAGAATTAGCTATCAAAAAAGATACTGGGATCTGTAATGAATACATTGCATACATCTATATTCTGTGCTAAAAGATACTGGCTACGTTCTAAGCACAGTGGTCAAAGAAAACAGCCTTTGGTAGCTTCCATAATACTTTTTCCTCCATATTGATTCCATTTGTTTGCTGTTGCTTCCTGTCAGAAATAGAACTAGATATCCTTACAGGTCTAATCCAACATTACTGTCCATTTACTTATAAAAAAGGAACACGAGGAGTAGTACGTACTATCATCATGTACCCAACAGCTGCAAAATGTTTGTAGTACTAACCAAAAAAATCAGTGTCATCTTTATTCACCTATTCAATAACAAAACTAATTTAGGCCCTTCACTTCCCCATTTGACAGTAAAAATCATAATCAGAAGCATCCTCCTTATAATCACTGAGACTTACGCCAGACTGAGTATGACATAATATGCAGTTTGGGAAATATCTGAAGATTTATTACATCTGAAACTGTAATATAATGATATAATGTAAAATTTTAAAAATAATATAATGTAAAGTTATAATGTACAATTAATATAATGTAAAAATAAACTGAACTAAGACTATTATAATGGAATATTTTTGTTACTACTGAAAATATTTTTGTAAGGGAGATAATAGATTGTTTAATTGTCTTCTAGTTAAAAGAATGATCACATGGTAAACCTTCATTACAATACATAACCACCAAGCCTGATTAAACAAATGTTTGGACAATTGATATGATTTTTTTCATGGAGAGATAAGAATATATATTTTTCTAAAATGGCCTTCTTTTGCACTTTAAGTCATAGAAAATCTGCATAGAAAAATGGTGAATCTCACCTATTTCTAATTAGGTGTTGTGGTTTAACGTTAGGCTTGCACATCTTTGCACTACTCACCTAAATAAACTTTCTTGCTCTCAAACAGAAGACTTGTAATTCTGTACATGAACAGACACAAATTCCAGAAACAATTCTGCTTGTCATTTATAACGGGGAATTCGGGGTCCCCTATGCTTTCCCCACTAGCATGGAAATTGTATTAAATACTGTAGGAACACCAGATGGATTTCATTTTAGAAACAGATAAATTGGGCATGCAAAACAGAAAGGCAAATGCCATCTTTGAAATATATTTAGTGTTGTGGCATTCTCTGTCTATAATTATCAACTTTTTTTTTATAATTGCTTGCTAGCCATGACCAGGCTCTGCCTCACTGACATAAAATTAGTAACATTTCATTGAAATATTGAGTGGTGCACTGGGCAATCTTCCTTTCCAGAAATATGTTGACTTACTGAGGAATGATGAAAAGATCTGACTGCACAGTTGTATAAGTGCACTTTTCTTTGATGTACTTAGAAGTGTCATACATTAAAAGACCAAACAACCCAATAATTACTAGATAGAACTGAAATAGGTCTGGAAGTTGCAGTATGTCATGAGAATTGTGACAAAAGATGTAAAAAAAATTACTTTAGTTCAATCTTCTTCACAGTCTGGCTGAGAAAAATGAAAATGTGAAATCACTGCTCCAGATCTTGGAGCTTAGATGGCTGTAATGCTTTGGGCTAAGTGAACAAATGTGGGGGTGAAAACAATGTTTTAAACAACATGTTTTCCAGGTCAGCAGTTCAATGCTTCTCCAGGTAATCACTCATGAGCTTTTATCCAAGCCACTTGCTATTAGTGCTCTTGAACCATATTTTCATTGCCTGCAACAAACACACACAAACACAAAAGTGTCCTTACTAATCCAGGATCATATCCAGGCATTCAGTTTAAATTAATGAGAATGTCTGCAGAATGAGAAGTTCATCAGTTGTTCTTTATGTTCACCATCACATTGACGTCACAGAAGTACATGAAGTACTGTAACAAAATACAGCATTATAGCCTGAAGCAGTGCTGTAAGCAGGTTCTTCAAAGTTTTCCTATCAAATCTGTACTATAATTTCTACTACGCTGGGCTTTCCAGACATAAAGATGAGAGAGAATTATTTTCTCATAATTAGTCAATGAAAACTATATATTTATTCACCACAGGATCAACTTCCACTCCTGAAGCAGTAAGAAGACATAGGCAAGGTTCTCAGGTGACAGTGCTTCAAAGCCTCGTCCCCTCCCCAGCAATTCTTCTCAAAGCCTTTGAAAGCAAGTAGTTTGGCAGTGATCCACATAAACGTTTCCCTCTTCTAGAAGGTTTGTGAGCAGCTGAGAGAGAAGGCAAAAGCATAGAAAATGCAAGATGACTTTAGTCCAAACCAGTATCTAGTTCAAGCCTTTGGTAAAACTTCAAAAGATCCCAGCATCCAAGAGGATGAAGAACTCCTTAGTGTCAAGAGGGCAGGGGCCCAGCCAGGGACCTTACTCATTGTCATTTTACATAGCTCTCTCTTAGAAATTATTTATTCTAAAATGTGGACTGGCTGTGAAATGCTATGTTTTGCTTGAATATACCAGCTCTTCAGAAATGTTTCATCATTTTTTTTTCTCCATTTTCCTTTAGACATTTTATTTTTTTTGTTTATACCTGAATCCTTTTTGATATTCTCAAATTTTCTTGGTTTGCCCTGTCTCCAAATCTGCACCTCCCATTCCCTATGGAAATACTGTAGTTTTTGGCCATCAGACAGGCCACAACACATTCTAGATGGGATAAAACCTCCTTACTCTTATTGGGACACCGGGAAACTCAGAATGCCAAAAGCGTGTAGACAGAACGACAACAAAAAGCAATACAAAAGCAAATGGGAAACTTGACCATATCACAGAATTTGCTAGACTATATTCTGCCATTAGGAGTGGGAATGGTAGTTCTGGTGCATTTACCTCATGTGGTATCCAACTATCCAACCACTAGATAAGAAAGATAAGTAATTCCAAACACATCTTTTAGACCAGATTCCTCAACAAATTTGCAAGCATTCTGTATGAATGAGCTTACAACAAAGACAATTAAATGTTTTCTCTTCCCTGGCATTGGCCATTGTTATGCTATGTGTGGATATAAAGCAAAAGAAAGCTTTATTGAGAGATAATATTAAAATGCATTTGTATATGTTTATAAAGAATCACCAAAACCTTTGTAGCATATGACAAAGCAGAAAAATACTGGAAAAAAATACACAATGCAGTCTGGTAAATGATGATATTTTGATATTGAATTAAAAGTGTAACATGGGACTGGAAGATGCTGTGGAATATTTGAAAACACATGATTTCTGATTGATCCTACCAGAAGTAGTAATCCAGTGAGTAAACGTGTCTCAACTAGTGATATGGTAAATGACAAACTCTTAATTCCAGGACTGATTCTTAACTTGATATTGATATAATAGATGTAATAACTGTCCAACCTGCAGGGAGAGCTGGCATTATAGTGAATGTCTGTAATACAAGCAAAGATGCATTACTGGTATACATTGGCATTAATGACTAGTTTCACAGCATGGAAAGTTACAGGCAATGCTTTCCTCAGTGATGTTTTTAACTGCTGTGGAACTGGGAAAAATCAAGTACAGCCCTAGTTCAAGTGGTTATGATGCATGCTGAAGTCACTAAGATAGTACTTGATAAAGATCTATGGAAAAGACATGTGCAACCACAATTTACAAAGCACCACAGCTGGCTCACTGAATTTCAATAGCATTGGAGTGCCTGATTCCTTTAAATTCTATTGAAATCCACAGTACACAGTCTAACAGCGTTACAATACAATGCATTTCCAAATTGTGTCAAATTGAAATTCAAACATGGCTGGCTGCACCAATACATACTAATAGAGCAAAACTCTCATATCCTTAATCCTCCTTGATGCGACTGGTTTACATTCTTCTCTAGCATCTCATTATGCATGTTCCCACTACCCTTATAAATTTTCATTGATGTCTCTTCTCCCCTACTTAAAATGAAAACATCTGGATTAAAGCAACTAAATTCACCCTGTCAGTTTTGCATATAGTCAATAGTTTTTAAAGCCAAGCTCCCAGCTTCTCTACATTTTCAAACCTTCATCATTAAGAAAACCCAAACTCCCAGTGGATCGTTTGGCTGTTTCCAGTCATATTCCTTTGAATGATTTGTGCTGGAATGTAAACATAATCATTCTGATTTAGTATCTGTTAGCAAGCTGCAGACCACAAATAAATAGAGTTGCATGGCTACATAGCCTACATATTTTATTAGCAACAAATTAAACTGATTTGAGTCTCAACCTGAGCAAACATTTCTTGCCAGGTCTGAGGCAGGCAATTGTTTCTCGAGCTCCTGCACTCAACCTCTGACACTAGAAATGTTGGTGGGTCTTAGCCCAGCTTAGCACTGAAAATTTCATCCAACTGCAAGACCAGTTCCACCACAGAGTTTTGTTTTGTTTTTGACACCAATGGGTTATCATTCCTATATCTCTCCTTGGTATGTTGACACCAAAACTATCTTTCCAATGTTCTTTCTGTCTCATCCTTTACTGAGACATCCTCCTCAGCAGTTCATCTACAAGACACTACCAGAGCAAACTAGCTGTGTCACAAACAATTAGATGGAAATTATCTCAGAAACACTAGAAAACACGGGCACTACTTGCTTAATAGAAACAAACACAGGAAAATTCCTTTCTAACCACAGAGAAGACTGGAGCCATCCTTTAAATCCATAAGGAAAACTATGCACGCTAACAACTCTTATTAAAAAAGGCATTACCTTTCTCCTCCATCCAGATTCTGAGATACCTGTCACAGAGGAATAAAGTTGCTGATATACAAGGGGACAGTCTGCTATGAGCTGCAGATACATTGCCACATGCAAGTGGCAGACATGAAAGGAAATTATCTTCTTCTATGTTTGTTTCAGTTGAATAAAGAAAATAAAGAGTTGGATTTAACATTAAAAAAAGAGACATAAGAATAATAGATTCATAGAGTGGGAAGAGACCCAAGTGGGAAGAGACCCACAAGGATCATTGAGTCCAACTCCTGACAAAGCCACAGTGCCAAACTCTTCAGAATGAAATGCCAAACAACATCATCTGTGCTCCTCCCTAGGCCTGGATTCTACTCCTACATTTTCTATTTTCACTGTTATTAAGTATCAAGCTGTAGTTGGAGAAAAGTGGCCACCTTTAAAGTGCCAATAATCCCGTGTTAAGTCTTGGTGTGTTAGTTGCCCAAGCATTTGCATACATGGCAAAAGTTCCTTTTCATGTTCACCAGAAATGTTAATAAAGAGTGTCTCTAATAATCTCAAAACTTTTGGAAATATCTCTGAAAAGTCATAAAATACGTGTCTTCCTACAGACACTTTTGGTTTCAACTGATTACTGCCAGAAAATAAATAAATAAATAAATAAAAAGAGTAGAAATTTTCTGATTAAGTCATGTTATAAAATGTCAGAGAAGCAGCATTTGCAGAGATGAGAAGCAATTAAATGTTCAAGTAAAACAATAAAATGTAGGAAAATGTGCTCTGAAAGTCAAAGGCCATAGGGTCAGCAGAGAAAATTTGGAAAAAAGGAGCAAAGGTGACTATAAGTTAGCAAGAAATAGAGACTTTGGGGGACTCTTAGGTGTGAAGAATTGATTAGTCTCCTTCATGAAAAGAATAAATGGAAGAGAAAATAGAATAGAAATACAATTGCCAGAATGAAAATCAGAAAGATGTGAAGTTGACAAGATGTAGAAAAGAGATTTAGAGACCAAAACAGAAAAATTGAAAGTACCTGAATAAGGTGTTTAGATCTTATTTCTCTGTAACAACAATAAAGTTAGTTGCAATAACTGTAAATAACAAAGAGGGATGCTTATCCTTCTCATCAGGTATAATCCAGATGCCTCCATAACAGTTTTTAAGGTTGTTGCCATCAAACAAATGTTGATATTTTTAGCAAATTAATAATTTCATGTTTATAGTCCACTAAAGGTATTTGTTCACATTTGTTTCAGAGTATGCTGGAAAAAGCAGATAGTACTTTTGTTGATGAATTCATGTTGATAGGGTTCCTTTGCTAGCAAAGAGATTAACTTTCATTCAGGTCTCAATACATGTAGCATTATATGAATAGCTACCACTTCATGGCCAAAAGAAAACAGAATGTATGGATTTTAAATTCAAAAAATCTTAATTTTCAGGCATATTTCTCCAATACAATAGGGGATATGAAACATTTACTTTGGTGTAAAGTTTTACTCTTTATGGAAGGAAAGCTGAACCTGTAGATGAATTGCATGTATCAAAGATGAGTTAAATGAAATCCAGTCTGCTAAAATTGTTGCCTTATATATTAAGAAGATGAGAAAAGTTAGAAATTAAATTAAGTTCTTAAAATATTGATAAGCCTGTAGTTGCTGTGACAAAGTTTCTTTGCTTTTCCTTTAATTTTATATGATGGTTTCTCACATCTCACTGGTTCTGTTTGTTTGGAAATATATTCAAGTCTTACAAAGACTTTTTAAAAGGCATAATTTTTTGTGCTTTGCATTAAAAAAAATGTTGTGCTTTGAGTTTTGTGATTTGCATAAAGAAAATTGTATATAGAAATGTCTGTTCCACTCTTTTTAAGGTAATAGAAAAAGATTTATACTCAGCTGCGTTTCTTCTTCCCATTCTGTGTGAAGGATGGATTCCCTTTGATCACTCCACATCAACCTCTTTCAATCTTTGCTCACTCCACATTCAAATCCTACAGTTATATCTATTCTCTCCCATAGCAACATTGGATTTTATTTTCTTAATGCTGACATTGGTTAGAAAACCTTGTAGATCTGTAACTGCTGAAGTTAACACAGAGCACACGTCTCATCCTTTCTCTGCAGCCTGTGTCAAACTAGAGAGACGACAGGAACACCTCCAGTAGTAAGAATTCCTTCATAACAATACCTGGATGAATTATACTACTAAAAGTTCTAGCAAGACAGTTCCCTCTAATCTGTTTGCACAGTATGTAGAGCAGGAAAATACCTTTTTCTTTACCATTTGAATGCTCTTCTAGTGAAATATGAGTATTTTACAAAAAACTTGTTGCCTACCCTTAACCGAGGCCATGAAGTAGAAAGATGTGAGCATGGGAAGTGAGCTGAGGTGGGGAGTGACATTCATACCAGTGACCTCATTAAATTTCCTCCTCACCTAATTTGCTGCAATTTGACTGGTTGCTCCTGCAAGCAGCAAGGGTGCTTTCTGGCTCAGAGGGGGAGCAAGCTGGATAACGTGGAGGGCAACCTGGTTCAATTGACTAATCATTTCATTTATTTGTGAGTCAGGGACTCCAGCTTTTGAGTTCCAGCTCTGGCACTGAACTGGACAGTGAGGAGAATGACCAACACTGTCAGAGAACAGAAGCCATGCTCCTACAATGCTTCAGGCTAATAGAGAGGGAAATGGGCCCTACAGCCTTTTGTGGACAATACCTAAGCAGATCAAGCATGCAGATGAAAGAGGGGCAGACTCATTCTCCTCCATTTCCATGGGAAGCAGTGTGTTTAAGGCATTAGAAATAGAGATGACTATAAAGAAAAAAGCTTTCTTTCTCCATCTTCAGTAGTTAGTCTGACACCCAGAGCTCCATGACTTCAGCCTTATCCAGAGAAAATTTCCTGGCTAGAGAGATGTGATCAGTATTTTCCTTTCTTTATAGCAAATTTTCAAAGCAGAATTATGTTCTTTTGATACAAAAATCCTTAAGACACCTGTAACAGTGACTATAGAATAATGAACATATCACCTATGTGATTAAAGGTTCTTCATTCATCTTCATCCCACGTTGCCCAGATACATTCTATGATGCTGTCCAGGAGATCATGCTTAACTTGGCATAAATCATTTTGATTTATCCTGAGCCAATGCTGTTTGTCAAGATCTACTATTGTCAAGAAAGGGCAAGCAATTTTTCAGTTCTTGTTTTTTTCTTTATGAAATGTTCTGTGTGCTGCTACAAATGGTACCCAGAGCAAAACAAAAAAAAAAAAAAAAAAAAAAAAAAAGACTGTTGGGCTAAAAGAAGCTGTGACAGGAAAGGCTTTTTTAATCCTTTCACTAAGGCTGTGCTCTTGTCTTAGTGTTGTCATTTGTCCATGCTTCCTTTTAAATTGTTTTTTGTTTTACAGTTAGATAAAAGTGAGTTGTAAATTTCTAAAATCACAGGAGAGTTCTTCTCTCAAGGATCTCAGTAAATTCCCACTATATGTTCTGCACCAAATGTAAGTCAACTAAATATCATAACAATCTGTGTGGTGTTTTATAGATATTGCTATTAGCACTGATTGCATAGCAAGATGGAAAGCATGATAAATGCTAACTCCTCTTGTGTGGTTGTCAGGACATAGCAACATGACATTTTACAATTCTAAACAGAAATATGGAAAAAAAATATCTTCGTGTTAGGAGCCCTCTTGAAAAGTACTTAACTTTCTAAATTGCATTGGTCTCAATGTGAAGACAATACAAATGTGAAGACAAGAATAGTTTGTGCACAGAAGTGAAGAAAATAACACTTTGCAGCAAAGCTGCAGACTCCCCGAAGTAATCTTTAGTGCATTTTGCTTGCACCAAAGAAAAGAGATCAGCTGGGACCATCTCTTTCACCAAACTTTAGTGCAATTCAACCATGATGTCAACATCTACCTACCACTTTTACTGAAGAGTAAGAACAGTCAGAAAGACATAGAACATTATCTGCATTTGGTATGATGCACCTTCTTATTTACTGCTTTGCCCCAATAAATACATCTGTTACTCCAGGGTTTCTGGATAACCAGCAGCACTAAGGACCCTGTCCACATCTGGCTCTCTAAATGCAGCTGCTCACCGACTGACTACAGATGTTCTTTAAGAGTTTGTTTCCAGTCTTACTTCTTCCAGAGATGATACTGACTCAGGCTTTACCAGCCACACAGCACAATCTACTGCCACTTTTCATGCATTTCACTTGTTCAGGGCTTTAGAGGGTGCCTATTATTGTGTATTGGCAATCAAACAACATTTAGTAGTGTTTAATTTTTAAGCATTTTCAGTTTAACAAACAGAAGCTATAACTTTTTATAACTCGATTGGTTTCTTATGTGCTGTATTGTGGATTCACCACTTAGATATCATATAGCAGCTAGCACTGACTCACTGTAGTGATGAGTACTCTAAGGATAAAGAGCAAGTACTCCAGAGGTGCAATATCTTCCTAATGTAGGTCTTAAGTCAGATGAACTGAGCCCTGAAACGATGATCTGGGTACCATAAAGAAAACCTGTAACCAGTTCAGCTATTGGAATGCCCATATTGCAAATTTAGAGGAAGAATCAGCCCAGGTCATAAAGCTGTAAGGTTGGATATTAACACTAAAACACTACAAGTCTGGTATATATCTTTATTAGTCCTTTGTTGGACTTCAGCCTTCTTCCTCATTAATGTAGTATTTGAGTGCTAATAGCACAAGCTCTCAGGCTCTCCATTACTGTGATTGCATAGTTATAATAATTGAATTTCTTAATTTTTAGATTTTCAAACAATTATTTTACCTTACCATTAGATTCCACTATCAGTAAAATCTTAAGAGCTCATTAAGATAGTTACAGCACAGCTCTGTGGAGGAGAAAAAAGAACATGTGATATTAAAAATAATAAATTAAAAAAAAAAAAAATTCAAGGGTCCTTTCCCTATAACTATTTTGCTTTCTGATTTCCTGGCTCTTGTGGCCTGGTAACTCTTCCCAGAATGTCATGTAAGGAAGTTGTTCTTTGTGTGTGACTGACATTTACAAGAGCTATTTTGTCTCTGGTAACTTCTGGCTCCATGTGAGTATCCTCCCATTTCCTCATCCTCCTGCTGAGGAGCTGATGATGTCTAGCAGTGCTAAAATGTACAAAGCATTTCTCCACCCTGGTATGCCCAAATAATGGAAGCTCGTGCCTGAGGGTTCTCTAATGCCACTCCAACACTAGGCAGCAGTTTGTTGCATCTCAATGTATTTAATAAAAGGAAAGATGAATTTTGTTCCTTAGTATGGAGATCCATCCAAGGGATGGAAAACCTTGTCACTGAGAGTAGGCTTTTCTTTGTTGGAAGGAGGAATAGACACTTCTTGTTTACGCTTTAATATTATGTTAAGGTGTTATAGTTTGTGTTATGGTTCATGTTATGGTGTTATGATTTCCCACCTCTGTTTGACTGAAAGCTGGAGTGATGAACATTGGTCTTACAAATGCTTTAAAAACTATTGGTCTTAAAAATGCTTTAAAAAAAAAAAAAAAGGTTGTTAGCGCAGTCCCATATCCCCATGCAGTCTTTGTAATGAGAAACATTTTTTGCAGAAAATGCTGTGAATGTTTGGCAGTTTTACACACATTCTGTTAACAGCTTTCTTGAAATCCACACAGAAAGAAAATGTAATTTAAAACCACGGTTTCAGCCTATGTGTCTCTCAAAGGTTGTCCTCCATTAAAAGGCTACCATGTCTCATTAATATAAAATTTTAAAGGGTGAAAACAGTGACTATAACCAAATCAAACAACCTACTTAAAACAATCAAGTCAGCCATCTATCGCCTGCGTTAGTTTTCTAGCATGCCTAAACTGCAACTGCAGTGACATAAAGAAATAAGCCACTACAAATCAGGGTTTATTTTATAGCATATTTTTAAAATAAATAATCTGTCACTGTGAAAGTATGGCTCCAGCATTGTACTGCAGTAGTTGGTGATCATTTCAAATCTTTGTGGATTTTAGTATCTGTAGCCACAGCCCTGCAACCAAAATGTTTCTTTCTGCTTTAAAAAAATATAGTGCACTAAAACAAATGCTGAGTAGGTCTTATCTGTGGCAGCCAAATAGAATCACATTTACCCTGGCAAGAATTATGATCTTTTATTTGCATGTAGAATTCAAAAATTAATCATGACAAATACTGGTTATGTGTTTCTTCTCTGTCCATACACATGTGCATGTGTGTATATATGCATATATGTGTGTGTGTGTTGTCTGGGAAAGGAGACTGGTAGGGCTAAGCTCTTGAAATAACCTATTTATTCAAATCCTTAATTACAGATTTAGGTGTCTTCAACAATTCTTCTAAATTTGGAAGCAATGTCCCAGATGTCTGGGTATCATCCTGTAAGTAATTACATTCATCTTCAGCCCACTATCAAAAAGGAGCAGCACCTCTTTATACCCTGGCTTTCCCTCTGGGGTGAAGTATGCCATACACAGTGTTATGGTATTCTTTCACAGAATCACAGAGTACTTCAAGTTTGGTTTTATTTAGAGCTGGGGATACTGCCCTTGTCTCCCCTCCTTCCCTGCTCTAAAATTTCCCCTGTATCTGAGGCTGGCATACTATCTGCTGAAAGCCTTTTGAACTTATTATTCATTATCTCACTTAGCATTTTGCACCTTTTAAGCCTTTGACCCAGGTAGTGACTGGCATTTGTCCTTTCCTGTCTTCAGCAGGCTGTGTTTTCTCCCCTTCCTTTTCTATCCACTTAATGCCACAGGTAGTTTTCCCCTTCATGCTTTTCCCCATTTTAATTTTCCTCTATTTTAGCTCACCAGGTCTCTCTTGTCAGCAAGGTTTCTATTTTTCATGCATACAGGCACACCAGAGGAGGTCTAATTAGAAATGTCACCTGTAATCTTGATTTCAGTTTCAATTATTTTATGAATTCTTCCAAAATTTGATATGCCACATTCTGCTCTGTTTGCTAACATAAATCTTATTTTCATTTTGGCAGTAATTCCAGATTTACAGTGGTGTAAAAGAAATACATTTTTGCACTTAAACTATATTTGCTAGGGATTCTTGTTTATGTAAGCAGAGATGTGGGAGAACAGAAGCTCTAACTGAAAAATAATGCATGAATTCATGTATTTATGATAATGCATAAGAACACTAACAAATATCATGAATATTTTTTTCTAAGAACACTAATAGCTACACATACAAAAGGGCTGGTTTCAAAAACAGCATGAGTAAAAGTAGGAAAATTTTTAAAAAATAAATAAAAAGTAGCAATCTGTTCAAGAAGCCATAGGAATCAGGCCTTGACTGAAACTTATTTTCCCAAAAGCCAGTTCCCTGTCTTTGTCACCCCAGCTCTCTCTCATGTGGATTGATTTAAACTTCATCCATACACACCAGAGGGAGTTTTTACTGTTTCATCTCTTCCTTCTGCCATGATTCAGTCTCTATTTTCTTTTGAAGCCGAAACTATTGCTGAATTATTGTGACAGCCATGTCACTACATGGCGGCAACATTGTAGTATCCTGGTGATTAAGTTAGGGGTAGAAATTTCAAAACAGACTTTAAAATGAGTACTGTTTTTACATATAGATTATGAGAACTTTTTTTTAATGGCTGGGGTGTGGTTAAATATTCAAAATCCTACCACACCATATGTCTCCATGGTAGGTGTGATCTGAAAGAGTGCCCAAACTCAGAATCACCAAATTCTGTTCTCTCAGGCCCTGCTTAATGTGTGTACGTTGGGTCTGTGCTGAGAAGCTGGGATTTATTCTCAGTCCCTGTGACTATTACTTGTATGGACCAGAAAGACTGCTTGCTTCTGCTTTGTCCAAGACGATGTCCCTTTGTCTTTCTTACAGTGTTGCATATATATCTCCATACACTAGGAGGCTCACAAAACAAATCAGTCAAACAGCCTTTCACAAGAAATAAGATCCCCCACAAAACTTGCTTAAAAGTTTTCCTGACACAGCTGTAAATCACACAAAAGGGAAAAGAGGTGCAATTCAGATTAGAATAAGGCTGTCTACTTTCATACTTGGAAAAAAAATCTTTTACAGGAGTCTATGGGATATGTATCATCTAAGAGACAGTGGAGTCTATGGTAGCAGTTCTTAGGCTTGGCTTCATTTTATCACCAACATGTACTCAGCCAAAATACTCATATATTTGGATTTAACCAATCCATGTCAGTTAAGCCTGTATTTTGATTATGCGGAAGTTTAAGAAAAAAGCAGTACAAGAAGCAAGCTGTGTTTTAAACTCTTAGTAGTTGCTTTGCAAAATATGTGGCGTTCTTTCTGGAGTCCAAACATAATAGTCTCAGCTTTCACTTGGGGAACAAAACATAAGTTTCCAGATTCTTGTGATTTAGGAAGATAAGTGGAAAATGAAGAGCCTAAAGGCTTCCACACCAGAAAAACAAATACAAAAATCACAGAGATGATCTGCTTTAAAATCCCATTAGTTATAATCTGTTCTTGTACCATATTTGGCCTCTGACTTTTTGTAAACATAGGGCTGTAAATACCTCTCTTCCCATATAGACTTTTAGCAGGGATCCAGACCCAGTGCTCCTTTTCCTATTTTTTTTTCTGATCTTACAACTGTTGGCTAACTACACTGTAAAACTGGCCTATACGGTAGCTTTAAGAGTGTTTAAAATCTGCTTATTACATGGCATTTTTATATTCCATTGATGAAATGTGATCTAGCTGGCATTTATCATTGATGAAAAAAAATAACACTGAAAATAAAACACCTAAATAGGATGCTTTATACTTTTTCCTGATCTCAGTGATTATTTTTGTTCTGCAAAACAGAAATCATAATAATCTTAATGCAAATGAAGTTACCTCATTCCTTCTCCATTGCTGCTCAATCAAATAAAGTGGCAAAGGAAATTACTGCAATTCCCTGAACTTCTTTGGTTATGCACAGAAACTTCTGAATACATATCGTGCAAAGCAGTAATTACCTTCCTAACTTATTTACTTCTTTCATTGGGGCTGTAGCTTTTGAGCCACCCTAATTTGGCAGGAATTCTGTATATTAATCTATTATGAGATGCATAATGTCCTGAGCTCTTCTACCTGTGCATAGCTCAATTTGAAGATTAACCATGGACACATCTGGGATTAGACCACAACCTTACTAGTGTAGAAATAAAGATACTATATAAACCACTGTGAAAAATCTCTCAACAAAACAAAAGAAACTTAAAACAGAGATTTCTTCTAGGGGTATTTGAAGTGAAAAACAATGTGAAAACAGCAAAGGGTAGAGGAAAACTGCATGTATATAATACAGATCTCAAATAGGGATTGTAGTCAGTGAGTGGACTTTGGATATCCACACTCTCAGTCTCTTCAAGCCTGAAAGACTTTAACGTGGATATTTCCAAGGCAGAAAATAAGATGTCTGTTGTGACCAGCCATGCAATTGAGGCAGGAAGGGCAGCAGAGGATAAGAAGCAAAAGGCACTGGGCCACTGCCACCCACCTTTGTACTGAGAACAGATTCTCCCAAGACCATGTAATACTGGAAAAGTTGTACAACAGTCAGGCTAGAAATGTAGTGTCACCAAGTTTCACTGCATTAGTAATACTTTAATAATAAGGACTGATAACTTTTCTCAGTTCTGTTCTGTCAGACTTTTTTGCATACATGGGCTCTTATTAAACAGAGATTATGCCTTCAAAACACACACATACAATAAATACCTCCAAGCAGTAAAAAAAAAATAATTGCTAATAGTGATTCCAGATTTGGAAACTTTTACTTGTGTTCTCCACAAACACCTACACTTACTTTCTACTGCAAATGTCAAATTTGTTGTTGATTCAAAATTTGGACTTTGGAAGAAAGAAGCATTTATCTTTAAATAAAGGCAGCTATAATTACACCATCAAGATTTCATAGACTAGGCCAGCAATGTCTCTCTCCTTTATTCATTATAGTGAGGTGGGGGTTGGTCTATTCTCCCACATGTCTGGTGACAGGATGAGGGAGAATGGGCTAAAGTTGCACCAGGGGAGGTTTAGGTTGGATATTAGGAAAAACTTATTTACTGAAAGGGTTGTTAGACATTGGAATGGGCTGTGCAGGGAAGCGGTTGAGTCACCATCCCTGGAGGTCTTTAAAAGACATTTAGATGTAGAGCTTAGTGGAGGCTTAGTGGAGGATTTGTTAAAGTCAACAAGTTGGACACGGTGATCTTGGACATCTCTTCCAACCTAGGTGATTCTGTGATTCCTGTGACACTAATGTACTAAAATTCACGTATAGCCTTTTGAATGATAACTATGGAATGACTTTTTCCAGCTCAGGCTCTAGATCAGAATCATTACAGAATGATTAAGGTTGGAAAAGGCTTTCAAGACCATCTTGTCCAACCACCACCCTACCACCAATGTCACCCACTAAAGCATGTCCCTAAGCACCATTATTTCCTTGAATACACCCAGGGATGGTGATGCCAGCACTTCCATGGGCAACCCATTCCAATGCCTGACTGCCTTTCTGAGAAGAAATGTCTCCTACTTGTTTCAGTTGTTGCAGAGCAGTGCTTAAGGACTTTTCAGCTTCTCACACTGCCCTCCCAGCGGGCAGGCTGGGTGTGCAGCAGGAGCTGGGAGGGGACAGAAACAGGATAGCTGACCTCAGCTGGCCAAAGGGGTATTCCATACCATTTGGTATGGAATATGATTGGACATGATGGACATGATGAAATATGATTGGACATGATGGAAAATTAATGACCGGTGACTGGCTGGGGGATGGGAGGGGTACTCGCTGCTTGGGGATAGGCTGGGCATCTGGTTCTTTCTTCATTTTCTACATGACAGCCACAGGCTCATTTTTTTCTTTTATGCTTAAACTATTGGACTTATTGAACTACCTAGAAAAGGGAGGCAAAGAAAATCAGACTTAAAGGCTCATTGATATATAAAAGGTTACAACACAAAAACTATGAAGTGATGAAATGCTATATGACCACATGAATATTTTAAATACTACTTATTACTTAGTAATTTACTTAGTTACTTTGCTCCTATTACAGATGGCCTAGATAATTTCATTATGAAACTGTCCTGTTCTTTTATAGTTTAACTCTAATTGCCAGACATATATTAGCTGCTAAACTAATATGAATGAAAAATAAAGCATCCTAAGCTGAAGTCCAGCGATATCTGTGAAAATACTACCTGAAGTGAAGTGAAAGAATCAGAAAGTGAAGAATCAGAAACAGGAGATGGAGCCATGCCCTTGAGATTTATATAACTCATTTTTTTTGGAAAATGGGTTTTCCAAAGAGTGACACTTCCTGCATTATGAAAATCATTTCCACTTAGCATGTTGAAGGTTTTGTATCATTCATTTCTGAAAACCTTTTTCCAGACAGGATAATTTCTACCAAGTACAAGAACAGGTAATCTGAATAAACCAGCTTCAGGAAAACAAGTAGAAGTATCAGAAGATGGGCTTTAGGATTTCACAGGATGAATAGAAGTCTACATGGGCGAAAAACTGGTTGGATAGTTGCTTAGAGAATAGCAGTTAATGGGATGTACAGTGCCTGGAGGTCAATAATCAGTACCACAGGGATCTATCCTGGGACCTATCATGTTTAACTTCTTTAAGGGATGCCAGGGGAATTGGTGTTAGATGATCTTGAAGGTCCCTTCCAACCCAAGCCATTCTAAGATTCTATGATTTATTTGTTTTGCCTCGAGTAACATGTACATGATATAAAGTGTTTTTATATCTTGTCTTCCTGTTTCAAATGGATTTATCCTGTTGCACCTAAGCATCTTTTTATGCCTTTTGTACCTTCCAAAGAATGTTGTTCCTTTAACAGTTTATTACATTCTGGGATGTTTCAAAATAGTATTTCCCCATCAAGTCTGTGATTTTTTCACTTGGTGAGACAAATCTCCATGTTACAATGGCTATTTAATTATAATGGATGGCAACTGATCAATGTCTATATTTACTAGCAGTGAATGAAAATGTTTCTAGTAATTTGCTACTGTGTGCTCTGCCATTGCCACTGACGCATGCAAATAACTCTGATAAAAATACAGAGAAACCAACTCAATGTATGGGGGGAATTTTACCAGAACAGGGGAAATGTGCCATGTGACCATGCTTTGTTTTAACAAAAAGCAAAGCAGATGAGTATATAGTTCTCACCTAGCAGTATTTTACTCCTAGTGTTGCTGTTTAATCTCAGATGTGTTCACATGGATCAGAACACTGCAGACTATTCCTACCACCATGTCCACTTCACTTAAATAGGCTTTCTACAGCTCAGATCTGTGGCTTTTTCCACCCTCCCTGTGGGAGTGCAGATAATTTCAAAAGAAGCACCATGGCACTAAATTGGGTCTTCACTGAAGGGCCTGCAGATCACCATTGGCCGTAATGGTAGTTAGGGAAACATCAACTGCACAACTGGCAAATACTATATTTGCCCCTACAGCTAAAGCAAGAAAATTCTATTCCTTGTATCTCAGGCACAGGAATCTCAAACACTAGACAAATAATAGTTGTTCTAATAGAGTCACAAAGAGGTTTTTTTTCTTTTTCTTCTTGTATTTATACACTTGAGATGCAGACATTCTTTTCTATACAAGTTTACCCTATCTAGAACCACATTTACCCAAAAGGATTCTTGCAAAACCCTCCAACAGACCAAACTGAAATACTTTAAATGCTTTGACAACAGCTAGTGAGAAAATGTATATAATTTAAGACTTTTTCTAGTCAATCACTATTCTTTTCTAGGTAACAATGTTGGGCTCTTGTGTATGCAATGATAAAATTATGTTATACATCCGCAAATGTCTCCTATCCCCTTTCTGACTCATCTTCATTCCTTTAATTCATAACATGTAACAGTTTACTAATTCCTTTGAGGCATGTTCAGCACACTGCTAGACCTTGAGGGACATAATGTGAACTTATTAGTATGGCAGGTGAAAGAGGATTCCTATGTATATTTTCTAGTAATATATACAGCCAATAAATCCAATCAATAATTCCAGTGCAGACAGCAAACACAATAAAGAAGCACTCTAGATTCATTATCCACGTTACCAGTCACTAGATCTAGCTCCATCTCTAATTGTTTATGTAGGGGGGAAAAAAGGAAAGGAAGAATGGAAGGAAGGAAGGAAGGAAGGAAGGAAGGAAGGAAGGAAGGAAGGAAGGAAGGAAGGAAGGAAGGAAGGAAGGAAGGAAGGAAGGAAGGAAGGAAGGAAGGAAGGAAGGAAGGAAGGAAGGAAGGAAGGAAGGAAGGAAAGCTATTTTGTTAAAAAGCTATTTTGTTAAACACTGAATATACATGTATGCTTCTATCTCTAATCTAGGCATCTGAAATCTGAATGACAAAGAGCTGTAACAAGTTTATCTGTATGTCATGTTGTGTTTTTTTTTCCTTAATGTTGTTCTCTAAAATTACATCTTATTTCTGAATGTGTTAAGGAAAGAATATTCTAAATCTGTACCTAGCATGGAAGATTCAAAACAGAACCTCAGTTTCTCCTCCTCTAGTGACTTGCCTTGTTCTTGGTTTCATAGAAAAGAGAGAGAGGCTCTCAGAGAGGGAGAGCAACTTCAAACTGCCACTTTCAATGGCATTCCACTTACATATTAGTGGATTGTCACTCTGTCACTTCTCAGACTTCCTGAAGGTAAGCAAATCCTATTTGTTTCCAGTTTTCTTCAGAGACTATGTTTTCTAGCTTCACAATCTTTGTCACTGCTCTTAATCTTATCCTTCCCAAGCTGTGCTGCTTTAAACTAAATACAGCACTCTCACTAGGGCTCAGTAAAGCACAAGCATTTCTTTATTTGTACCACATGATACTTTATCAAGTAACATGTTTCCTTATTTCCCAACAAACTGGCTTTATTGATTCATGCCTGCTGTGTGGGCCATTCTCTGTGATGGATCCTTTTCCTAAGGACAATTTTGCTAGCTATTCTAGCACTGTAAAGGACTATTCCTGAACAAGTACAGGGCGTCATCTTCATCAGATTGCATTCTGCTCTTCAGTGTGCCAAGTTCAGCCTAAATTCTAGCCAAGACCTCCAGAGAATCCTGCAAAATGAGTTAGGTATAACCTCCATACCCTCACTCAGTCCATAGTAAACATACCCAACAGCATCACAGCCAGGTCAGGTCTCTGAAGGTCCCCCAAGACACAGCCATGCACTGTCCAGTGCACAGTTTTTATCTACAAAGTTCTTTGACATATTCAGCCATTTTTGTAACACTTAAAGGTCTTTTCATTATATTTTTTTATCTTAGAAATGCACAACTTGTGTGTTTGTTTTTGTTTTCCCCAGTTTCCATAGAGGAAACAGTAGGACAGCAATCAGTTTGGTGTTTGTGGCATACAGATGAAAAAATAGTGTATGTTTTAAATAGAAGAAATTGAATAGGAATTCATGTTATTGTTTCTTGCAAATATCTCTAGGGAAATTCATTTTAAATTTTCAAGTTTCAATAATATCTATTCCTGAAAGAAAGAAAAGATGGGGGGTGGGGGGAGAAAACATGTTTTACAAAACTTGGGGTGGAGAAAGAATCTTGAATAAAATCTGAAGATTAGAAAAATGAAAGACATAAAATTACTTGCTAGTCATTTACACAGTATGATCACAGGTATACCATTAATAATAGGTATTGGTTGCAAAGCCCTAAACCCTTCATTAAGTAAATAACATCTGTTTTTCTCAGTCTCAGAGATGACACATTTGTTTCTTTTTGAAACTGCTGGCTTATTAAACATTAATTGAGGTGCACTCATGAAAAAGAAAACACTTACCTCCTTTGTGATTCCACTTACAATAAGCACAACTGTTATACTTTATCATTAAGCTATCATGAGATATGGAAATAAAATCTGTTTAATGAAGCTTTCTTTTATCGTTAAAAAAAAAAAAAAGCTTATTTTATGTTGATTATAGCCATACAAGGATATTTAAAATTTACGGGTTCAGACACTGAAATGAGGAGGGTCATCTTCAGAGGAAGTTCTGTTGCTAGGAGACTCAAGCCACAAAGCATCACAATAGCTTTTAATTTACCCTTTTTTTTTTTAAGAGATGTCAAAGACTCACCAGAATGTGCAACATTTTTACCAGGTGTGCATAATTTCACTTGAAGAAGGGGAACGCTAGCTCTCCCCACTGTCAGGTATCCTTCCTTAAGTCCCTAAATTCACATTATAAGGACAGTTTCACATTTCCCTTTTCTTGGAGTACAGGGAATATTTTGCAGTATCACTTTTCCAGGTCATCCCAGTACATTAAATACTTCCATAAATTGGCTTCTCTGGTTGAAATAAATACATGCAGGCAATGGTCAGCTGTTGAAGAGGCTGGGATTTTAAAGGATTCCCAGAGCAGGAGGAACAGAAGGTAAAAGCTTGTAAGGTAAAACTTAAATACTGCCCAGCTTGAAAACAACCTAAGCTGGAGGAGAGGACACTGTCTTTCACAGCTGGTAAAAACAAACAAAAAATGTCTGGGGACTTTGACCTAGACAGATTTTGGATCAGCCTCCAGAAGCACAGAAGCACCAACTTAATGCAATAGACTATTTGCATTTTTTGGCCTCAGGAATCTGATACATTAAATTTTATTTTATTTTTTTTCTGAGCAGTGTGACCAGTGCAATATTTGCACTGATTCTAAGGGACAGTCCTACAGCACTTTCAGCCTCATATTATACCTTGAGAAACAAACAAACAAAAAAAAAAAACTTCAAAAATTATTTTTAAGAAATGAAGTTAAAGTGCTGAAGCAGTCTGTCCTTAACATTAAAAGGGCAGAATTTGTGGGAACCTTGAAGATGTTTATGAGATGGTTCCAGTAGAAATGAATTAAAAAGAATTAGGAACTAATGGAATGAGGACATTCTCATAAGGACAGGTTGTTCAAGAGTCTCTGTACCTCTAGATGGACCAGTTCCAGTAAAAGTCTAACTAAAGAAAAAAAAATAAATGGGGGGTGGTGAAGAGATTCTTTGTGGAAAAGGAAAGGAAAAGAAAAAAAAGGTTGTAATTGCAACACAGTGCTAAATGAGATGTTTCTGTGCCAAGGTACCAATGACATGACACTGTTCCCAGGAAGATCTTCAGAGTCCAAAATACATCACATCACAAGATGTGCTCAGAGGGTGAAATGCACAATTGCTTGCACAGGTGACTCCCATTTGAAACCAATCCACCTGGATTGTTGTAAAGGAGTTGGCCTTTTTATTATTTGGAAAGCATAGCTAACATGTTCTATCAAAATTACTTAAAGAATTTTGTTACTTTTCATTTTATTTTTTATTAGCAGCAGAACTGAGTATGTATTTCCTTTGCATCAAGTCACAAATTTTGATTATTCTAGCTGACTCTCAGGGAATATCATCAAATAAGAGTCAAATGGTTCAAACCCATGATGGGAAAAGTGTGTTTCTTACACATCTTCCTGGATATGTATTCTTGATTATTCACCTAAAAGGAGAGTAAAGCTAAGACTGGAAAACTCTTGACACTGCAACATTTATCAGGCAATTGTTTTCAGAAAGTTAACCAAGAGTGCCCTAAGCATGGCAAAGTCAATATCAATAAATAGGGCACAAAGAGTGATATTCATGCAAACAGCAGAAGGGAAGCTACTGGAAATATCACATTGTATACAAGTTTAAAAAGTCACTGAACACCAAAAAAAAAAAAAAAAAAAAAAAAAGCTACACTAATAACCTTATCATAAACAAGTATTAGAGTCCAAATCACCTGTGACTACAGCCAGTATTTAACATTACTAGTATGAAATACGAGAACGAAGTGCTCACTGATGGACCAATGAAGGCAGTTCATCCAACTTGGAAACAGAAAGAAGGCATCTGATTCTGACTCCGCAAGAGGAGTGAAGGTGGAATGAGGTTAGAAGGAAGTGTGTGAGAAGGAGAAGAAGCTGGGCTGAGGAGTCTAGGCTCTGTAATGATATTAATTGAATATAAGAGCTGAAATTAAGTAGAGTTGAAGTTTTATTCATTTGTAAAAGCTTCTGTCTCTGTAGTTAGTTTGCATGAACTGTCAGACTCTTCACTAGCATAAAAAACTGCAGTAGGCTGATAATGAGGTTTTATTACAGATCTTTATTTGGTTAAAAAAAAAAAAAAAAAAAAAAAAAAAAAGTTCTCTAGAACTGCCTAGAATTGTGCCTAGTGTCAGCCAGAGAACTTTTTTCAATGGTTTTCACGTTTCACTGAAAGTTTAGGATCACATTTCTTCCTATCACCACTAATAGCAAGAAATATGAACACATACTAGCATATGAAAAATATGACAACATTTTCTTAACCTTGGCTATTTAGAGCTCTTCTGAAGACAAAATCCTCAGTAAAAGCTGTGAAATGAAAATCGGTAGAATGAATATTCATTCGTGCTTGCTTTCCTTTTGTCCTTCCTTTTATACTCCCTTTCCTCTTCATTTTATTTTTCCAGCTTCTTTAAGGCAAGCTTTCAGGTTAATTACTTTGTATTTCTTGCTTCTTTTCCTCATTATGGGAAACCATATACCAAAATTTTGGTTTTGCCCAAATGGCTACCCAAATTCAACAAATACAAGAGGCTGGGGAAAAAAAGGGAAAGGGAAAGGGAAATGAAAAGGGAAAATGAAAGGGAGAGGGAAAGGGAAAGGGAGAGGGAAAGGGAAAGGAAGAGGAAGAGGAAGAGGGAAAAAAAGAAAAAATCAGAAATGCTGCATAATACTGAGAAGAACAATCTGCACACTGGACACCTACATGTTCTGTAGTCTAAGCAGGCAGGAAATATAAATAATCAACGTGCTCACTGGGTTAATAAATATGTGTTTGTTGAGTATGTGATGAGTGGCATTCCTTATAAAAGGGTCATTATTAGACTATTATAGTTTATACAGGCTAAAGTGCTCAAAATTAATGAGAGATTTTTTATCAGGGAAGTACCTTGCTAAGAAAAGGCACTTTTTTTCACTTTTTCTTTTTTTTTTTTTAAAAAAAAAAGGACTAATTAATACCAGATGACCTAATTTTTGCAAGAATGTGTTTTGCTTTTCTTCTGAAATCTGCCCCTGTAGTCTATACAGGGTCTCTATAACTAAGGAATGTTTTAATAACTATGGTATATCAAACAACTGGTCTGCTTTGACTGCCACAGAGACCCATGTACTTCTGTGAAGCTGTACAGTCTGTAGCTAGAGTGAAATAGTTTTAAAGTGTTAAAGTTTAAAGCCACTTCTCTGACTTGGAAAGTACAAGACAGACAAAGGGTCTTATAAAATGTTTGGACTGGAAGCAGGACTTGGCTTAGCTTTGACAAGTAAGTTGCCTGAAATGTTATGTCCTTTAAAGGTATAGGAGACAGAATCTTTGAGTAGAGAATGCAACATTTGCTGTTAGCAGCTCATCTCTGTAAGAAGGGGGGGGTTCAGCACCATAGACATAAATAAGGTGCACTCCTGAAGTGTGGGACAAAGATTAACAAATATGGCAAGAAGGATGGAGAAGGTACTGTGAAAAAGAAAATCTGCAGACACCTGTTCACGATTTGATTTCCACTCTACATGCCTCTCTCTAGAAGCCAGTAAATGAAAATATGAACACCATACAACTACCAAATGGATAATTTACTTGCTATACTTGAACATATTATTAGTTCTGTTCAGTTCCTAGAAGAAAGCAGCAAAACAGTTACTGATTCATTGTTCAATCTAATGGATTCAGCCCCTAATAGTTAATGTTGAGTAAGTCCCCTCTGAAAATGTAGAAAGAAAGCTTATGAGGAAGTGTTTTCCCAGAACAGGATGGTGAACTCTTTCATGTACTTTCCGTCTTACAAAACAAAGCAAAATATATATACTCAGAGATGGAATACAACAGTCTTCAGCCCTGACTCCATCAAAATAAATAGGATTATCTCATGTTCCTTGCTTCAAAACTATTCCTAGAATAGTTTCTATAATACCATCATTCTTTGCTCTTTCAGAATAATAACTCACAAGTCTCTGGTGAGTGTACAGCCCAGTACTCTCATTTCGTGAAATAACCATCAGACTTTGCAAGATAAAATTCTTGAATCATTATCTGTGTGGACATTTTCTGGATCTCTCCCTGTGTTATGCAGCCAGGAATATCCTCCTCAGGACAGGTAACAGGTCATTGCTTATTCTTCAGGAATGTCAAATTTGGGGTTTTGACTTCCATTCCAATGTTCACTTGGCTCTGGCCCACCAGCTACAGACAGATGTCTGGTGTTCTGCTTTGTCCCAGAAACAGCCCACCCATCACTGTGGTCTGAGAGCACAATTTATCAGCTGCAGGAGGATAAACACCTCTTGTGTCCAGTGGGTGGTGTCTGTACCTCAAACTTGAAGTCAGTCTCAAAAGCCTAGCCATTGAAGCATATGCCAAATTATGTTTGACAATGTGGAAGTGAGGAAGGCATTCATACTAATTCCAATCAGATATTCTGCCAAAGTGAGAAATAAAATAAAAAAAGAGAGAGCTGATAGAGCTTTGTTCCTCATGCTTATCCCAATCCCTCAGTCTCTCACTGTCATTCATGCCTTGGTTCATTTGCATCTTGAATGTAATTATATTCAGATCAAGATCACAGTGCATAAATTCATTCCATATTCACCTTTCAGTCCCAGAAGGGTCACCAGTTCACATACTGGGGGCAGCTATAAAAGTGCCAGTGCTTCATCACCTCCGTGTCAGGTTTCTTTTCACCCTGTAGTAATTCTGCAGAGACTTGGGGTTTTGTCAGTATGAGATTGTCAAACATCTCAGTATAGCTGCAATTATGAAGCCATTTACTTAGAACAGTTTTTGACATGCATTTTCTAATTTATAGATGTCTTGAAGATAATTGTTTAATTTCCTTAATAATAAATCTGAAATGGGAATACACTGGACTGCTACAGTGGACATATTTCACTTTAATGAAAAGAGATATGGACATGTTTTAGAAGTAAACAAACTATGGAGATTTAATGAGTATGGCCACTTAGGCTGATTGAAAAATGAATGAATATTGGTCTCATTAATGTGGGCAAAAGCGTCTTCCCTCTTGAAAAATAATTATGTTTTTCTGTCCAACTGCATCAAAGTAGGTGGGAAGCTTCGATTGTTTTGTTTGGTCCAAAGATAACAAGGATATGGTGTTAGATCTGTACATTTAATTTGGGTTATTTTTTTAAATTATAAAATGCCATCTTGAAAAAAAGCCAAAGTTGAATTCAAATTCACTGAGATGTCATGTTCAGATATTCTAATATTTTCCTTCACTTTTTGTGGCCAAAAATATTTATCAGATAGAATCTGAACTGGAAAAGCAGCTTATTTCTCTCCCTATAGCCCAGTTTTTATTTTAATATATTACTCTATAAAACAATATCATTCTTGATATTGAATAACACTCATTTTTTGAGCAGGATGGTTGGAGCAGGATGGACCTCCAAAGGTCCCTTCCAATCACAACCATTCTGTGTTTCTGTGATTCTGTGATTCTGTGATTCTGAAATTCTGTGATTCTGCCTCTGTTGGGAGCATAAATAAATCACTTATAATTCATTGTGTTCATTTTCATCAGTTATACAACCATACTACATTTTACTATGAAAGGCATAAGCTATTATTCTCCAGGGATATGGCATCAAATGGCCAAGATGTCTTGTGAAATCAGAACACTATAATGGCCCATCCTTCTCAAGTAGTTGGGAGTAGTTATTATCTGTACTTGCCCTTTTGTTGTTATCATTTTTTGATCATATTTATTTCCATTCCAAGCAGTTTGGAAAGGGAATATTTTATCTTGAGGCCTGTCTTTTTCTACAGCCTGAGTAAACGCTAAACAAGTTTATGTCTTGCTTCTAGAGTTTACACAATAGATGAGACACAGTGGAAGGAGAAATTGCTCTAAGAGACTAGGAGACATGGCAGGTCAGTGGCTGAGAAATGTGACCTTGTCTCCTGACTTGCCAGCCTGGTATGCTGTCTTACTGCATACCAGGTGTCTTACTGCAAGTATGGTGTCTTACTGCAGGCTGTATTCTTTCCTGTTTGTCAGCACTGGACTAGAGGATTTCAGGTTGAAATCCAGATAGTCTGGCTCTGTAGCATCTATAAAGAGAAAATAATAATGATAATAATAACCAGAAAGCTACACAAGTGAAAACACTGAAATGGGCTATGAACAAATTGCCACTCTGCAGTCCAAATGCTGTATTAATGACCATTTGATGAAGCATCTCACGGCTAAGTTCCTCATTTTGAATGGGGTTGAAGCTGAATTAATCAGTTTAAATATAAAGGAATTATAAATGAGTTCAAAAGATTCTCTAAGGCCAACATACCTGAATATACTGGGAAAGATTTTAAATTGCTCCAAGCAGAATGTGAACTTTGTAGGGTTGTTTGATCATGATAGTTATCTTACATTTATAATCTGACTTCCCAAACCAAGACCCATTTAAAATGCCACAGAGGATCTAAAATGTCTTGATATTAATATCAAGAGAAAATGAGCATTGAGAGGTCACTAGAGGTATACAGCTGTGACAGTGTGCTGACCTCCAGAATATGTTACTTGAAATCATCAGATAAGCCTTTGTCACTTCAGAATTGAACGCTCGGTTAGCATGGATATAAACAAATAAAGCACTGTAAAAACTGTTTATTGAGCAAAAGACAAGCATAAGCTTGTTTGAGGGAAGCCACCATTCTTTCCTCCCCACTGGAAGGTATTAAATGCATCAAACTATCCATCCATTTAGCTCTCTACTGTAGCAGAGACAACACTGCACCTTCAGGTAGCATCCCACTGGTTACTCATTTTAGACAGTAGAGCTTATCTGACAGTAGAGCTGATCTTACACTATGGGACCCAATGCAGTATAAATCTTGGTACAACCATAATTGAAAGGAAATCTGGGGACAGAGGGGAGATGAAAGCAAGCAAGCAAGCAAGAAAGAAAAGTACCCAACCTTTCCAGAATTAGATGTTCCAGTCCAAGCAGAGTCTCTGCAAAAAGACAGACATCCCACAGTTCTGGGAAGCAAGATTCTGGTCTGGGTTGGAAGACCCAGATGATTTCTACATCTGTTACAGTCTTGTTCTGAATCTTCCAACCCCCTGTCTAGAACCACCCAAAAATCCAACCATAAAACCCTTGGCTAATACATCCAATAAGCACACAAATTGGAATTTCTCAAGGTAGGATGAAGATGAAAGAACATGCCAAATAGATGTTGAAACTGGAGATGTCTTGTGGGGAAAAACATAACTATGGTAATTGAAGTGGTATCACAATATTACCATTTATTTCATTACTGAAATAAACCTTTTATGAGTGGCTTTAACTATGAAATGTCCTAGGTTTTAGTGCTTCTCTTGGCCATCTTCAGCCTCTTTTAATGTTTTGGTTTTGTTGTTGTTGTTTTGTTGTTGTTGTTGTTGTTTTAAATAAAAATAATGCTTTCATTTATAGGTATCCATCAAAAAATTAATATTATTTTCTGAGTTACCTCCATACGTAGGGCACCCCTCAGTGTTTCGGTATCACTCACTTAAGAAAAAATAAGGTGATTACAAAGGTCTTCAAAACCTGCCAGTGAAGGCACTGACATCCTAATTTGTGGAGTTCTGGGAGATCTGTGGTCTCTCTGAACTGAGTAGAACAATACAAATGAAGTGAAATTGGAGAGTATTTCATGTTTTATGGGTTTAAAATTATTCTAAAATGCAGGGATTTTAACAAGTATATAGGAAATAAAATCAATCTTCTTTTATATTAGTCATGATATGGTCAACTGAAATTATTAAATGTGAAAACATGACCAGACTGCAAGACTGCTGAATGGGCATTGGCAAAAGAAGGTGTATAGCTTCTAAGACTTACAGCAACATAGATGAAATGACATCTTGAAAGATGTCATTTCCACTTCCATCTTCACACAGGTTCGTGAAGCTTGGCAGGATGCTCATGTTTAACTGAGTATTAAGAGCAAAATTCTTTCTGAAGGAGTAAATATAGCTATTCTCAGAATATATTTGACCTAAAGGTCTAGAAAAAATATTAAAATGTTTTGTCTCCATTGACACAAGAATGTAAAGACATCACGTAACCAAATGTAATTGCCTTTTAGTTTTTAAGTTGCTTTTCAGGTATGAAATCAGTAACGTCCATTTTAACTTAAAAAAAAAAAAAAACAAAAAAAAAAAAACAAAAAAAAAACCATACATTTAGACAAGAATATCTGAATCTGCTACAAAAGTTACAGGAGAAGAGAGGGATGCCTTGTAGATGGCAACTTTACCTTATTGTAAATCAGATAATCAGCAACACTGTACATCTCACATGCCTACAGCACTCTTTTTCTTCATATGTCACACCTGACCAGCTGGAATGATCTTCCTGTGATAGAATGCTATTGTCCAATTCTGTGAAAACTATGGCTTAATATTACTGGACATGAGCTCCATAATAAAGATACTGAAACACTTGCTGAACAAATTTCTCATGGCAAAACACAGTGGATTGTGTAATACTTGCACTTCAGAGTTACTGAAGGGATTTATCACTGAAAATCAATGCTGAATATATGATATTGTCGCTTATTCATGGTTCACTCTCTACAGCATGTGTAAGGTGAATGCCAGTGTTATGGAACTAGTATTCTGTTCCTCTTCAGGAGGAAGATCTCCTTGCCACAGAGGAGACTGCTATTGTATAATCTTTTACAATCCCTATATGTGAAAATAATTCTGGTTTTCAGCCCTTTCTGACTTCACAAATACAGTATTAGCAAATTAATCACTCATATCCTCATAAGAAGCAATGGCTGGATCTCAAAACAGTTGTTCTGGTAATTAATTCTAAATAAATAAATAAATAATATAAATATATATTATAATAAATATATAGACTATATAGTCTATATATAAATATATAGACTAACAGATACTAAAAGTAAGATGCCTTCTTTCTGTAGTCTTCCTGCCAAAGCCAGCCCTCAGGAATCCCTGACCAAGGAGACCAGGGACAAAACCTGGAGAAAGGAATATTTTTTTCTTGATAGAGCAGGATCAGGTTAGAAATCATTTAGGCAAACTTAACATCCAATGGGTACTGATGGGATGCACCCACAAGTGCTGAGGGAGCTGGTCGACATCATTGCTAGGCCACTCTCAATCATCTTTGAACAGTCATGGCTAATCAGGAGAAGTGCCCAAGAAATGGAAGAAAGCAAATGTCATCCCAGTATTCAAAATGGGTAAGAAGGAGCAAATAGGGCCAGTCAACATCACCTTAGTCTCTGGAAAGATGATGGAACAGCTCATTCTGGAGACCATCTCTAAACATGTAGAGGAGAAGAAGGTGATCAGGAGTAGTCAGCATGGATTCACCAAAGAGAAATCATGCTTAACCAACCTGATTGCCCTCTATGATAGGACAGCTGGTTGGACAGTAGAGGGGAGAGCAGTGGATGTTTACCTGGACTTCAGCAAGGTTTTTGATGCTGCCTTCCATGATATCCTCAAAGGTAAGGTCAGGAAGTGTAGGCTTCTGTCTGAACACAGGGAAAAACTTCTTTACTGTGAGGATGACAGAGCACTGGAACAGGTTGTCCAGAGAGGTTGTGGAGTCTCCCTCCCTGGAGATGTTCAAAAGCTGTCTGGACACAATCTTGAGAAATGTGCTCTAAGGGACCGTGCCTGAGAAGGGAGGTTGGACTAGATGATCTCCAGAGGTCCCTTCCAACCTCAACCATTCTGTGATCCTGTGATTCTGTGATTTTGAAACTCACCTCTGCACTACAGGAGACACCAAGACCTGCTTCTATGCAATGCTCAGATCCCATGTCACCCCCTCAGTTCTCTTACGTTGCAGGTGCCCTGACAATTTGGAAATACAGCCCTCACATGCTCATCTCAAATATACAGCCAAAAGGAGTGGAATCAGCATAGCAACACTTTAGTGTCCAACGCAAGGTCAGATCCCAAGAACTGCTACCTCCCTGGGCTCCATCCAGACATTTGGTTAGGCATTGGAACAGGCTACCCAGGGAGGTGGTGGAGTCACCATCCCTGGGGGTATTTAACGAAAGGTTGGATGTGGTGTTTAGGGACATGGTTTATTGGGTAATATTGGTGGTAGAGAGACGGTTGGACCAGATGGTCTTGGAGGTCTTTTCCAACCTTAATGATTCTATGATTTCTTGCACTTCCCCAGCTGACAGTCAAACAACAGGACAAACATTTGGGTGAAAAAGTCTGTTTAAGAGCTTTAAGAGCTGCACTTGTTCAGTTCTCTGGTGCAGTGTATCAGCAGGGATTATGTCTGTGGACAGTACAGTCCTAGAGTAGTAGTATTTGAAAGAAATAAATAAGATCTTTATCCATCAGTCCATCATTTGAAGATTTAAAACCAGTCTCAGCTGGCCTCTCTTACATCCTACAGCGCTGTCTGTGAATGGATGTATCGAAGTAATAACAAAAAGCAGGTAATCGCAAATGTCATTGCCTTGTCAGAACATGGTACAACTGCAAAGCTGCACTGCACCCATTTTAGTCTTAACATCTTGAGAGAAAAAGGGCCTTGTGAAGGTCAGATACATATTCCTCTATATGTAACCCTGTAAACTGACTTACTTAAATGTGTCTTACTAACTTCGTCTGAAGGCTATCATGCAGCAATATTTACTGAATGATACCTGGAAGAGGGGAACTGTTCACACTTGCTTATTTTGCTCAAAAGCCCACGGGTTTAGAGGATGATCCTAACAGCTCTGTAAATTAAACAGCAGCTGTGATTTGATTGAAATGGCTCAAGTAATTTAACCAACCACTAAAGCTGTTTATTAGAATAACAAAGCAACAAAGATAATCTTTGGCTGCTGACAGGCTGTGATATTTTAAAAGATTCAGCATGACCAAAAGGCCAGAAAATGGGTCTATTCTCCCTCTCCTAATCTGTCAGGTGTGTGCAGTACTCATGATGGATAATATCTATTCAGAAAATATCTGATCTGTCTGCATCTGTCCTAAAGATCTCTTCTATTTTACAAATGAGTTTTTTAGTTCAATCAAAGGAAGAACATTTGTGAAATGTAATTTCTAAGAACAAGTTCTCTTCCCTTCACAGTGACAACTACAGAAATGGGAAACAAGAAATAGATTACCCTGGTAAACCCTCCCTACGTTGTGCAGCCCCCCAGCAGTACTTCAAATGTGGCTTCACCCTCTCTTATAAAATGTATTCATTTTGGTTAACAATCTTCTTCATTTTGCAGTATAATTCATTATTCTGTTCACATTTGAACTAACACGTGAGATATTTTAGTCCTCTATTTTCCCTACAAGATAAATGCCTGCTTTTTCTATCACTTATTCCCAGGTGACTCCACTGGTAGCTAAGAAGACACTTCTGATTTTTGCTCACAAATATAAGAAAAAAATCAGAATCAGACTCATAATTTCCTCAATATTGTTAGATTTATGAGTTCATTTGTTCTCTGAATATTTCTGCTTGGCTTTTTTCCATTATTGCTTTATATCTGTTATTGCTACAATATCATCCTCCCAGGATAACAAATAGAAAGGAAGTCAGGAATTCCTGTTTGGCCATTCACACAAATCTTTAATAACATTCTCTAATTTTTGCTCAATATCACCATTAAAGATACAGTTTCTTTGATGTAGGTTACTTCTAGAAAACAAAGCTACTTTTTATTACAACACAAGATAATGATTTATTTTCTGCTGTAAGTCAGGGCACATAAAATATTAAAAACATTTTTCCCTTCTAAGTGCTAAGGCATTTTGTTAATCTTCTGCAGTTTTGTAGTCATTTAAAAAGGTCACAGTCTTCTTTATAAACTTTATAACACAGTGCTCTGGCATCTTTCCATCATCTAGTACAATGCAGCCTTCTCTGAAGTCAAGTGGAGCAACTCCTCTCTACAAAGCATTAGGGTCTCTTTCCTATGAGAATTACTGTTCTTTATCGCTCTCATTTTGGGTGTTTTGTATCTTTTTTTTATTTTTTATTTTTTATTCTCTGCTCAATTTTAATGGGACAGTAAGGGAGATACTATCAATGCAGAATATCTCTCTACTAATAGAAAGAATTTGTCATTTTCGTTAGCTATTACACCTTGTTATTTCTGTGCTGAGGGAGTAATAACAATTTCTCCATATGGCCAAAGCAGCTCCTTAATAGAGATTTCCTAAGGAGAGAGTTTTATCTTTCTCATTGGGATTATATTGCCTATGAGTTTTGCTTTCTCTTTTGGTTTCATGCCAAGAACTTTTAAAGTAAAATACCACAGAGGAAAAAAAATTAAGTTTATCTAACATACCCTCCTTTCTAATATAGAAGTATTTACAACAAAAATCAATTTATTCAAGTAAAAAGGAACTGTGTATGACAAGAATATATGATAAAATATACCACAAATTAAGACCTAATAGGTGACTTATTATGTTATTTTTATGATGTGCTGTCAGACAGTTCTCCAGTGTCTTTGTACTGTATGCTGAACACATACAGAGTAGCTCTAAAACCCTGACTACAAATGTTATGTCAGCTTCAGTGGAAGAGGCAAGTAGACTTCCTGGACACATGACAAGCAGGGCTATGCAGGTTGATAGCCAACACTTATTTGTGTATAACAGAAGGAAGATCAGGACTGTTTCCTTGCAAACGTGACACCCCTCCACTCTGCTGGGAATTGCCTTGCAGCTCACATGGACACAGGACCCCCTGGATGGAGCAGATAGGTCCCAACCTCAAGGCCACTGAGGTGGTGTGCAGCTGCCCCTTGCCTGATGCAGGGCTGGGCTTCTCCAGGTCCTCCTAAAGAGAGGAGAGCAGTGAAGCAGAAGCTGGAATCCTGCTTAAATAAATAAATCAATTTTAAAAAACATTTGAAAAAATGCACTTTGAGGGGAATCATGGGTCTGGCAAATTGACAAGTGCAAACCTCTCAGCAATTATTGGACCATGCCTAGCTCCTACTGAAGACATGAATGAGAGCAAGAACAACCCCAGCATCCCACTGATCTTACTTTGCTGAAACATTCCATTTGAATTTCCCAGGCCTGCTTCTGTCAATAACACTGTTTGAGCAAGAGAGGTTTTAATTGAAATACTTCAATTCTATGTAATGTGCGCTTGCAGCCCAGAAAGCCAGCTGAGTCCTGGGCTGCATCAAAAGCAGCGTGGCCAGCAGGGCGAGGGAGGGGATTGTCCACCTCTGCTCTGCTCTTGTCAGACCCCACCTGGAGCCCTGCAAACTCTAATACATCCATGTCTTTCTTGTGCTGGGGGCTCAGGGGTTCAGCTCAAGGAACATGGATATATTAGAGTGTCCAGAAGAGGGCCACAAGGACAATCAAAGGGCTGGAGCACCTCTCCTATGAAGACAGGCTGAGGGAGCTGGGGGTGTTCAGGCCAGAGAAGAGCAGGCTCCAGGGAAACCATACAGCAGCCTTCCAGTGCCTTAAGGGGGCTAGAGGAAAGCTGGGGAAGGACTCTTTGTCAGGGTGTGCAGTGATAAGACAAGGGTAAAATGGCTTTAAACTAAAGAGGGGAGATTTAGACTAGATGTTAGGAGGAAATTCTTCACTCAGAGGGTGGTGAGGCACTGGAACAGGCTGCCCAGAGAAGCTGTGGATGCCCCATCCCTGGAAGTGCTCAGGGCCAGGCTGAATGGGGCTTTGGGCGTCCTGGGCTGGTGGGAGGTGTCCCTGCCCATGGCAGGGGGGTTGGAACTGGGTGGTCTTTAAGTTCCCTTACAATTGAAACCATTCTATGATTTTATGAATCTATCATCTTGCACGTAATAGTCTTGGTGACGTGTTGGGTCTCCTCTTTTCTAGGACTTCCACTTAAAAAGAAAAGAAAAAAGTAAAAAAAAATGATGGTCACTGCTCCAGGAATTTAGAACCATTGTGTTACATCAGGGATGAAAGATAAAAACATGCCTGGTGCAGACAGTTAAAAACAATAAAACAGTACAGTCAGCAAATGAGATAGCAGCTTCCACCTGTCAGTGGTCCAGCCCTCAATGGGATTCAGTAATAAACAGCTGAGATGTGTTCATGAAAGGTCCCTGGGCATCACATAGCTAGGGGTGGTTTATACTACTTAACTCACAAGTAGCTCAGCATAAACACTGAATTCTGAACACTGTGTTACAAACAGAGCAAAGGAAAATACCAGACATAGCAATCATTTGCAAAAATGATGACATGGGTAAGGAAAGCCTTTGTGGAAAAAAAAAAAAAAAAAAAAGTCCAGCAAAAACAGCTGTGAGTAGCTTAGTATTAAAACCTGCACAGGAGGAAGGATGGATTAAAGCAAGCTGTCACCACAGAACTGTTCACCACAGATAGTTTCCCAAGCTCCCAAGGATCATAAGGTTTGTTTCATTGGTGAGAAATGAGTTTGCAGGCTTGGCTAATGTAAATGACTACAAAACATAAATTGAATTTGGGAGACACTTCTCTGAAATGGCAGAAGGAAATGCAGTGGCTGCATTTCATCAACAAAACCCTTGCTTAACCTTTCTAATTAGCAGATAACAGAGAGGCAATGAGCCACATGGAAAAAAAAATACATTTGGGAATTATATGCTCTGATAGTTAACTGTCTTGCTAATTGAAAGAAAAACTATGGTCGACACGGAAAGGGTGAACTCGCCTACACCAGTGGCATGAAAGCAGGAATGTGAGGGAATTAGCATACCTACTCCATGACATTTTGCTTACTGCAGAATTCTTAGTGCCACAGAAGGTAATGACATTTTAAAAGATTTCAACAACAAATCTGAAAGAAAAAGCTATGCAGCAGCTTCCAGAAACAGCTGAATGAGATGTTTTGTGGGTGATGTGTGAATGCTGTCCCTCTGGATCTGTTTATTAATCTGAAAGAGAAATTGCAGAGCTGAATGAAACCTACAGAAATAAGATCCTGAATGGCTTAATCAAAGCCCATCAAGGTGGATATGAAAGACTGCCATTTCCTTTAGTAGCCTTGCCATGAGGCACTAAATGAATTTGTTCTGTGTGCCTGTTCTCGTGTTTATCTGCTACAAATATCCTAGTTATTCCATGACTGAAAAATGGGGTAAGAAAATATTCAAAGAAAGCAAATTGTAAATCTGTAATATATGCTCCACAGGTACTCAATTTTAATACTAAAATTGTATTCCTTTTAATTAGAGAATGTGCAGAAAAACTTTGAGATATCTCTGATAACAAAAAATTGCATTAAGAAATCAGAAAACATTTATTAGTTGCCTCTGGGTAGAGACAATATTCAGCATACCATTTTGTATTTATATTCAGGCCAATGATATGTTCATCCAAAATCCACAAACAGAAAATAAGTTGCTGCTTACTCTGACCTATTTTCCTTCTTTACATAATTATTTGACCCGTCCTTAGCATTTTAGTTTGTCCAGTATGAGTCACATTATATTTCTATGGTTAGAGCAAGTACAGATGTTGCTCTTGACACTTCTGGCTCTCCAAATCACACATATCCATTTTAAGACTTTCTTGCTGAAGGTATTACTGCAGCTGAAAAATGAAGAATTTACCCCACCATACGATTATGAACATTAAAAAAAAAAAAAAAAGAAAAAGATGGATAGATGGTTGATAGATAGATAGATAGATAGATAGATAGATAGATAGATAGATAGATATTCCACAATATCCTATGTGAAAAGTGGAGATTAAAGAAAATATACATTTAATGATAAAAAATGAGGAGGCTATGGAATCTGATATTTAATAGATTTTCTCTTACCAATACTTGGGGTGGTAGAAGGTCATTTTTAGTGTCACTGGCTGTAGGGCTTCACAAGCTCCTGTGTTAACATGCAGTCAATAGATGCATCTCTGCCTTCCAGAAGAATAATATTTTTCATCCCTGCAAGAAATATGTTAAGAAATGTGAACAGCTGTTTTCTCAGCTGATAGGAAAAAGCATGCTAACATTTCTATTCTAGTCTTGCTGTCTGGTTGAGGGATGAAGATTTAATGCATTTTTTCCCTATGGCAAAAGGCATATATGCATCACTATGCAAGTCCAATGGCTAATAGATAGGGGAACAGCTGTACATATAGAAATAGCCTATCTTAAATACCTGGCAACTGCTTCAGCATCATTCTCCATCCACTTTGTTATTGTAGTGTATTTTAATACCTTAATTGCATCATCATGATTCACTCAATTAGGTATTATTTTTGCTGTTATGGGAATAATACATCATCCACTACAGTCCTGGAAATACTGTTGCCATGAGTGCATTGGGAAGAACACATTTTACAAGCCAGCAAACTCTGCTCAGCACTTTCCAAAATCTCTGCTGTGCAAAGGTCTCTGACCATGATTGAGACTCTTTATCTTCTTACTAACTGCAGAATAGCATGCTTGTAGTTGGGAAAACAGTAACCACTACAGGAAGTACTCACTGAAGAATTGGGCATTCCTCACATATTTAAAATGCTTGGGTCATTGAAACACGCCTAGATTAGTCTGCATGGCTAAAACACCACAACTAAGGATCCAGGAAGGGATCAATGCTGCTTTGACTTAAGCACTCACAGCAGCACCTTCCTATTCTGCAAAGGAGGAATAAAGTCCTAGAAAGAGCTTTCCCCTCCCTTTGCTCCCTTGGGTCATTTTCATAAAATAAACTGTTGCTTTTGTGGAAAGCTTCGTGCAACAGTGAAGGTACTTCCAAAGAAAATTGTCACGGGGACCGTGGAGAGCAGACTCTCTTCCACAAGCCCCACAGTGAAATGTGTATTGAAAGAGGATTTTCCAGACAACAGGGAAGGATGCTGAGCACTGTGCATGCACCCTTCCTCCTCAGCCTACTGTACAGACACTGCCAACAGCATCCCATTGAACACCAGGTGAAGATTACCCATGTTCACGCCCACCTTGAAGTAATGAAAACAGGAAAGAAGGAGGAAATTATACATTTGGAAACAAATTCTCTTAAGAAAATAGAATCATCACCTTTAATGAAATTTTATTATCACTGGAGCTCTTAAAAAAAGACATGCAGATTTATAAACTGTGTACACCTCAGAGGCTGCTGGAAGCAATGAATGATGCTGCAAAACATGCAGGAAGAAATGTCAACTCAAACAGGAATAAAAGGATATGTACAGAGGGTGTATGCAAATATATTTTAATCCTTTTTTTTTTTAATCTAGAAGAAAAACAGCGGGGAGGACAAACAAGATAATATATATATATATAGTAATATTTTAAAAAGTCAGCCAGAACAGAAATGATTCCTGATACAGCTTCTCTTTCACTTTGGTCTGAAAGCTTTCTCCTGGTGAAAAGAGTCTACAGCATGGAGTATGCCTATTTTAAGTGCCTGCAGTGTTGAGAGTTGAAACGTGACATTTGAAAAAAAAAAAAAAAAAGGAAAAATTTCACTGGTTTGGAAATGCATATTACATTTATCTATGCATTATTCATTAGCAAAATCTTGCCTGCCTTTGGGCTGCAGTGATTTCAATTGGGATGTTAATCCCATGCCTGTTATTATTTTTCAGGAAAATCAAAGGTCAGAATAATAAATTAGATTTCCTGAGTAGTCCAGGCAGAAGTGGAGGCTTTGGCAAAACCAGTATCTCCTCATCCCAGGAAGTTATGGTAGACTGGGTACCAACTCTGCTCTGGGTCCCCAGCCACATTTGATTTTCCTAAGTGACTAGACACTTAGTAAATATATAATGCCAACACATACTGTGCTCTGGATAAAGCACCTCCTTCTGCAGTACCTCAGTCATGTGCCCACTTTCCATGGCAGAATACCATCTTTCTGATCACCTGTATAATTTGACCATGAGATCCAGGTTTGGTGCTTTCTCAAACCATCATGTAAGTGGTACACTTCAGCCAGGCTATGTTAAAGATCTAGGTGAGCCAATTACAGCTGCCTCTTCAGTTCTGTCATCTTTCATGTCTTACTGTTTTCTCCCTCCTAGAGTTTTCTTCCAGGTGAAATGAAGGAAGTTCCCTACAGGGAGGGAGAGACCTCAAGGGATAAGATTAAGTGCAGGAGTAGCTTCCTGGGTGGACAAGTTACTGAGGCCAAAAAAAAAAAAAAACAGCTTCAGTTTTCATTACAGCTTTGCTAACCACTTTTGTAAAGTGCATTGCCCTCAAAAAGCACTGGATAAAATATAGGTGCCATATAGGTGCTACTATTTCCTGCTAGCTGCCTCGAGGTAAGGATAAATGTGGCCCTAAATTTGTCAGGCACCATTTTATACATTCAGTATATCTTCAATTGCTTGTAGCAATTGAAGCTAGCTTACCACTCAGAGATCACAGAATCACAGAATCACAGAATTTCTAGGTTGGAAGAGACCTCAAGATCATCGAGTCCAACCTCTAACCTAACACTAACAGTCCCCACTAAACCATATCCCTAAGCTCTACATCTAAACGTCTTTTGAAGACTTCCAGGGATGGTGACTCCACCACCTCCCTGGGCAGCCCGTTCCAGTGCCTCACAACCCTTTCAGTAAAGAAATTCTTCCTAACATCTAACCTAAAACTCCCCTGGCGTAACTTTAGCCCATTCCCCCTCGTCCTGTCACCAGGCACATGGGAGAACAGGCCAACCCCCACCTCTCTACAGCCTCCTTTAATGTACTTATACATAGCAATAAGGTCACCCCTGAGCCTCCTCTTCTCTAGGCTGAACAAGCCCAGCTCCTTCAGCCGCTCCTCATAGGACTTGCAGATCCCACCTGGAAATGTCTATTCCCACATAAAACAGCTTATATGAAGGTAGGAATAAAGGTAAGAAGGAAGAGTGGTACAGAGAGATATGCAGTGCATCACTGGCATAGACATTGATTTGCATAACAAAGAGCCTGGTGCCTCTTATGAAAAGTGAAAAACATGAAAGACAAACAATTTTAACCCTACCAGCTATAACATTTCTTTTAAACAGTACATGTTAACTTAGATAAATGACTTTGAAGGAGTGAGAACCTTGTGAGTCTCATCACTTATTTCTGGGGGTGGCAGACTGCAAGACGCTGCTATGCTACAACAGAATGAAGGATGAACTCCTCTTCACAGCTATAAAATAAAAAATACATATTGCATTCAAATATGATTTTCTTGGAAGATTAGCAAACTTATTACGTAATGAGACACTTGAATGTGCATTTTAATAGGACAAAAAATAACAGTGATGAATGCACCTTGGTCTGGTAGAAAACATTCATTGCAAAAAAATTCAGAAAAACATAAAAAAGAAAAATAATTTAGGAACTGCCAGACCATTAATCAATCTCTTGCAGCATCACTGCTCTGGAAAGAACTAGTCTCAGAGTCTTCAAATTAAATAGTTTCAGAGTCTTCTGATTAAACTATATCTACAGTGTGATTTACCTAGATGCTCTACCATAATGTTAGCCCTAGTTGATATATATGAATGATAAATTTATACTGTTATACTTAGATATCTAGATATAAAGTGATACACTGAAATACAGGCAGCAGATGGATATCTATCTGAAGCAACTAGCTAGCCAACCCCAATGGTTTATCTCCTCCAAAACATTTGTATAACTTCCTTCTGTGGGATATTCCATTACAGACTCCAAAAGAAGCTAAATTTTGCATAAGGAAAATAAGGGGGAGTGAAGGAAGAGTGATTATTCTAATTAGCAGCCAGCCAGTACAGTGCTAAGCCTTAAGATTTCCATGAAGGTAGCCAACACGAGCAAGAATCTGTCAGAGGCCATGACATGTAGAGAGAACCATAAGGCTTTGACTGACGGAACAGCAGTGGTGTCCTGGGCTGCAGGAAAAGGTGAATGGAAGTGTTCAGAACTATTTGAACAACTTGCATTGTTTTGGTAGCCATGGCCATAGGGTGAGCCTCTGTTCTAGCTCTTCTGCACTACATTTCTACACATTCACTACATGATGTCAAGACACTTAAACCACATAGAGCACTACCAGACACCAATGCATTGTGGCCATTTCTCCCATTGCTTCATCCTCTTGACTTATGTAAAGCTCTATTACATCTCTGCCAGTGCCCTCTGATCCTATTTTTCTACTTAAAGCCACCTCACCCTCTGAAGTACTTATTTACTCCTCAAAAAACTGTGTTCTAATGCATCTATCTTATTTATCCATACTAGAGAGTGCTTACCAGTATTTCTACTTGGCAACTGTGTGTACATTTTCAAAATTAATATCAAAAAGCAAATAGCTGAGACAGGTCATTATCCTGGCAAGATTAAATAGAAAGAAATTAGAACTGATAGGACATTGTGACAGACTTTAAGTTTTGCTATAATATGTTTTAAATGTAATACGAAGAACAATCTACAATGAAATCCAAGGAGACACAGGAGTGACTTATTCTGTGTAGCTACCTGACTTAAGTATCAAAGCTAGTAATTTTAAGGTTAAAATAAATGCTTCTTATAAAAAATGTTTTTGGAGCTACTTTGTTCACTGGTTCAAATAAATAAATAAATAAATCTTTATTTCTGCCTTGAAATTCTCTAGTTTCATCCTTTCAAACCTTGGATCTTGTTATGCCTTTCTCTGCTGGATTACAGTCACCTACAATCAGACAGTTTCTCTCACATAGGTACATATTGACTTTAACCTTCTTCTGGATAAACTGAATAGATGAACTTTTGCATCTTTTCACAGTCTGTTTCTCTTGTGAATCAATATATTGTGGATGGATAAGGTGAAGTTGGAAAAGAAGATAGGTGAAAGGTGATTTCTGAAGATCAGAGGTTAATGTTTTCTAAGGAAACAGGAGCTGCTTCTTTCATCATTAGTCCTGTGTTGGTGTAAAATACTCAGTCCCAGTTCACTGATGTAGCCATATCTGCATAGCTCTCTTCTGCTCTACTCCCAGGAAAGCTTGCTTTGGCTGTAACCAATTTCCAAACATAGGCTGATGGGCCCCCCTCTGGTTTCTTCATAAACTGCTGTCACACCACGATAGCAAATAATTTCTTGCTTTTGAGAAATGTGTGATAAAATACTAACAGAGATGTCAAGCATACTGGTGTACAGAAGTATTAGCAGTATTGGACAAAATGCCCAAGGTATGTCAGTTTGCATCATACCTGCATACAAAATACATCATAAGAAAGGAGCTCCACCTTGGTTTCTTAGCAATCACAGAACCATGTATTATGCTGCTTCTTCAAGTTTACATATAAAACACATCTGTATGAACAACACGTTAGTATGCCATATAAGACCCTGATTCATCTCCCACTAAAGTCAACACAGTCTTTTAGATTTGACAGATCTCATAAAAGTATTAGTTTTTGTGCACTTTCACCTGGAGTCAAATTTTCTTGAATTCATATTAGCACAAGCCAACATTACCCGCCTCCCTCCCCCCCCCCAAAAAAAAAAAAAAAAAAAAAAAAAAATGAATGTGAATCTCTGAGGAACTGAAAACCAAACCAAATGTAAAGGAATGCAGATGGCTGTCTATACTGAAAAGTAGAATTCCTAAGCTTCCTAACAAAAATATTGCTAAGTTATTTAAAGAAGGCTTTTCTTTGACCAATATTTCCATTCCCTTCTAAACTTTTCAACTAGGAATAGTTGAGTGGTTTTTTTTAATTGATGTTTCTGTCTTGTTTTAAGAGGGTGACTAAATTTCCAGATACAGCTAGAGAACAATTTATTCTGAAATATTTATTGGAAAATATTTACTGTTTGCCAAGCAGGCAAGCTTCCTGTTACTTGTGAATACAGTGCATCTCACAAACCAGGCCCCATCCCTTGACTGTACTACTAAACATTGCTATAGAACAAGCAATAAATAACACCAGCAGCTTACTTTCCATATCTCTGCATGTGTTTTCACTTTATACACTTAACTATATAAATCACGGTTTTATGGTGTTGTGCAGAGGATTAACTGGAAAATTAAAGTCCCAGTCTAAGCACTCAAATACTCATATATTTTCTTGTAGTGCCAGAGCCCTATTTGGGAACTGATGCGATCTCATTATGATTTCATAAAACTTTAGATTTTTACAAAGCACCCAAACAGCAGCTGTGAGTCAGCATTTTCTTGTATTTAGTACCGTTTGTGACAATTCAAGTAATTCTGTACAATATTTGCTCCACAGGATGGGCAAGGAAGTGTTTTTGTGCCATACGGTTATACATGAATGTTGAATCTTCCTTAGAGGGAAACTTGGTTATAGCTCTGCAGGAGATCATAGATGCAGTGATCAATGTCAGAATCAGAACAAACATATGAGGCTGTCACACCTCAGGAACAGGAAAAAAGCTTTTAGAGCACAATAAAGTTAAACTTCTAATTGAGTTTCTCCATATGTAATGCTATATCTGCCTTCCACAGTAAAACCATTAACAGGTCAGCAGTGACAGCTCTGCAAATCATTTCCAGATTCATCTGTCATTCTCTGTCTTAAACCTTTCACTTTTGACTTGAGTCTTGTGAGACTATTTCAAGTGGTCTAATTCATACCAGGAATAAGACAATATTACCATGGTACAGTCACAGTAATTTTATTTTCTGAGAACTGTTATTTCCAGAATATTGTTTCTAGACTTTTGGGAGAAAGTGTAAAACCTCCAACTTCAAGCCTGATAAATAAAAATATTACTCTAGTTAAGTCCTTCTCTGGGACTGTCATTCTGTATGTTTGCTCTGTGCATTTGGGACTATATGTATTGTTCTGTATCTTGATGTTTGCATTATGTTCTCAGAAATTTCAACATTGTGGCAGGTTTCTCTGCTACAGTGTTTACTGCCAGGATAATCTGTTGTGGCTGAAAATCCTGGAATGAAATGACCATCTATTTACATCAGTGAGAAAGTTGCCATAGTCTTCATCAAGACTAGAATTTCATATTCATCTCCTCTGAAGAAGAAATATTGGTTGCAGCTGAAAGAAAAAAAAAGAAAAGAAAAAAAAAGAAAAAAGAAAAAAAAAAGCACAACTAATATGAAAGGTAGTATTGGATGAAATCAATGGTTCATGTAGCCTTGTATTCTGTTTTCACAGCAGACAGATACAAAATTCAGTACAGGGATGCTTTTTGCTCATTTTCCAGATTCCAATTATCTCCAGTTCAGGGGATTCCTAGGCTATACATTTTTCTGTGTGTATACGTAGTGTCAGTAAAGCTTCTGTGAAATTGTCCAGTCTCCCTCTGTGCCTATGATAAATTCAAGCCCTTTGAATTCATGCTAAAGGAGCCACAACATCCTGAACAATGATGTTCAAAGGTCTTCAACCAGACATGTGAAGAGTCACTTCCTTCTTCCTCCTCTCTGATTAGAACATCGTTCTCATAATTTTCATTCAGGCTTCCTACTTCCTATATAAAGAGACAGAGAAGAGTCCCCATCTTATTTCTCCAAGCCTGCTGCAATTTTGTGGCTTTCACCCCTACCTTCTCTATTCTAGTCAGAAGATTCCCAGTTTACATCACTGTTCCTTGCACAGGAGTCATTTCACAGCTTTGATTCTTATTTGCCTTCTCTGAATTCCATCAGGACAAACTCTGATCTTCCCACTGAGTGTTAATGCCAGTTTGGAGCCCATTATGTGAAGTTCATAAAGCTTTTTTCTATGTTCATCAATTTATCTGCACCTAATTCTTCTATCTGACATTCTGTGACTGAATGACTTCTTTTTTCTTTCTGCCTTTCCTCACAATTAGCTAGCACTTCAGTATGAACTCTCACGAATACCTCTCCAGTCTTGGTGCCCATGTTGTTCATGCCCTTTTCCAGGTGATGAGAATAAGAGACCCAGGTATCATAATGTTGGGCATGCATAAAGGACACAGCTTGGGTTGGCTCTCAGTTTTAACGTACATCACAAGGCAAATTGCAAGATTTCTCCTAGTAATTCCATGCATTTTACTTTATTTGCCTGTCACCACCATGTAGGCAAACATGACATTATGTAAATGGTATATCTTATAAAGAGGAGAATTACATATAAGGTATAAAAAAAGAAAACCTGAAAGGACTGGGGTGGTTGTGTATAGAGAAGACAAGAGTGAGAAAACTTAATGGTCTTATAGCATGTTAAAGACTGCAACAAAGAAGAAGACAGCAAACTGTTGTTCAAGTCCATTGAGGATAGGACAGGGAGTAATGAGCTTAAATTGCTGCAGAGGAGAAAATGCTTTATCATTCAGGATAATTAAACACTGGAAGAGGCTGCCTGGAAAACCGTGGATTTTACTTCACTGGAGGTTTTTCAAAAAACTTAGACAAGTATCTGCTAGGAAAAAGCAGAGCTGTATTTTTCACATCAGCTTAGGGTCTCAGATGGAACAGGGTTAAACAAGCAGGCTTCCTAGTGATGAAATATGGCAGAAGTGTTCAAATTTCCTTGCTTAGCAGGAGGACTTAGGCCCTTAGTAAACATTATCTGTTTTTTGGAGCTGCTGAGCTCCTTCAAATTTCACTAGCTAATAGACAACATGTAGGTGTTCCCAGTCTTTGGCACCCCAGACTTGCTCCACTGACTCCAGGTCTACCTAAACCTGATTCTACCATCAGCTACACAGAAATCATTTTTCTCTACACAGTCAGAGCCAGGAGTCAGACTCAATGATCTTTGTGGGTCCCTTCCAACTCAGGTTATTCTGTGATTCTATGAAACAGGCAACTCACATTACCTGTGAGACAGACACAGGAGAATTTTAGCCTTTGGCTAATGTGGTGTTTTGGGTTGGCTAAAAAAAGAGTATTTTCCAAAGTTTTGTTCCCAAGACAGAATGGGGTTGTAGTGAGTCTTTGTGTCTCTTCCTTTGTTTTGGAGAGATGTGTTTGTTACTTTTTTATCCTGTCTGAAATGTAGAATATAAAGTCCCTTAAGAAGAGAAGGTAGCTTTCTTTTTTATTAATCACTACTGTCTGTGGTGTGGGGAAGCAGATAGCAAGGATATATCTGCCTTTGTGGGTGTATTACATAAATAATGCTAAATGGAAAACATGCTGATTGTGCTGAATGCTAACTAAACATGGATTGAAAATCTCTATGCCTCCAAAACACTTGTCAGTACAAAGGCAGGAAAATAGAATTACTTCTGCTCTGAATATCCCAGATAAATGCAGACACTCACCGGGATATCTGTATGTTTATGTGATAATGAAGAGTAAAAAAATACCTGTAAATTTTAGACATTGCCATAAACAAAATGCAGCAGAGTATCTCTGCACTGCACACAGGGTACCACAAGACGCAGTGAATTCCACTCAGAGATTAGGATTCAGTGTAAAGAAGTAAATGGCTGAATGTTTGTAATAGCTGCATTTGAACACCTGCAGTTTCTGGGAAGGGGCAAAATCTTTTAGATGAGGGGTTTAGATGAGAGAAAAAATAAATAAATAAATAAATAAAGCGTAATCAGAAGCAAAGCCAAAGCTCCAGGCTGTTGAAGCTGGAACAGTGCCGCTGGAATCATTTAAGCTCTGACAACCTGCAAAAGTAGAGATGCTGGTCTACAATATTCTCAGAACACAAACCTTTTGTATTGTGCTGTCTCCATTATCAATGCAGAAATTGTTCACAGAGTCAGAAAAGATATTAGCTCTGAAAGAGACACACTACTAGCACTTTGGGAAGACTTCATGCCCTACAACTCTTAAGAATCAAGCAGGATGTTTCTGAATCAGGACTTTTTTTTGCTAAATCTGTCTTCACTCAAAGGAAGCACTATAAAATTAAAACTTCTGACAGGTATGTATGACAGTCTGCAACATTCCTCTGCACCGGCTAGGAAACTGGATGGTCCTATCTCTGTGATACAACTAAAGTATGAGGAATGAAACCTAATTCCCAGTTCATCTGTCGGTAGAGTAGGAAAGGTCAAAACTCTTGCTGAAAATGAACATTGCATGGATACAGGTATGCAAATGAAAGTCTACCCTTTGGAAAGAATGGATAATCCTTTAGTTGACTTCAAGCATTAAACTGAAATGCTATCTAGATTTTTTTTTCTCTTCACTAAAGCTAGAAACTCTAAATCTGATAGAAGGCAGGATCCCTGACAAGATTTCAATCTTGTAATTGTGTTGACATGATATGTTCAGATTGCTAAAAGCATTTCATTTTATGCCATATAACAGCTTGATTTAAAAAATTTAGCACTACCTAAAAATTAATGTTGTCTTTATCAGACAGATTGAAAACATTCAAATTATGGTTAATGGAGTCACCAGCACATAAGGATGCTTACAGGAGAAAGCCAAAAAAATGGAGTCCTGGACAATGTTGTTACACATTGCAAATTGTTACAAATGGAAAATCAGTACTAAGTTTGAAAATGGCAGAGTTTATTAGACACCAAGCCAAAGCAATTAACATTATAAACAATCGTTTCATTAGTGATGCAGAGATGGTTTTGCTTTTAATGATAAAAAATAAAAAATAAAAAAAGTGCTCCTACTCTGAAAGACCATAAAGGACCTTTGTGAAATCCATTTCTAACTTTCTGCATAAGGTAGACTATCAAACTTACCTCGATGTAATCATGCCTAAAGCAGAGCCTTTCAGAAAATCTCCATTCTTTACTTATGATTGGAATTAGGCTCAAACATGCAGGCTTCAGGCCTGTCAGTGTTATTTGCCTGCTTGACAGAGGAGTCCTGGCTACAGTCAACAGTGTTTGAGTAGACATGATAGATTAAGTACAATAGTGCATAGCAGCCACTGTGACTCACAGAATAGGAGTCCTTTCCTCTCTTACTGCCTTCTACAAAACAAAATAAAATGGTAGTGGGTGAATTTTGCGCTGTGCAGCTATAGCACATTTCTTCTTGAGAGGATGGAGTCACATTAGAGAAAACATCCCCTTCTTTGCCTTCTCCTGATGCCAGAACTCAGCACACATTGCCAGGGAGTGCAGAGGTCTCTCATGGTAAGAAGTGGCTTTGGTATACACATAGGCTTACTCTTTTCTTTGTTTTGTTTTGTTTTTTATAAGCAGAAGAACTAAAGGATTGAGTATATTAGTCAAAATATGTCTACTCTTAATAGAGTAGCATGCAGCAAAAACAGCGTAAGCTTCTTAACCACTCTAAACTACATGAATACTTACTCTAAAAGTACTGTGTAATCCACTAAAATCCAAAATCTTTATACTCATCTCAAAAAAGAAATATACTGTCATAATCTATCCTTTTAGATAAAGAAATAACAAATAACTGATAATTAAATGCATTAACAGTATAACGATGTTCACTGGGAATTTATTGAGTGAATCTCAAGATGGCAAAAAGAGTATACACCCGCTAGAGGTTCAAAAGCCTAAGAGAAAGAGTAAACAGAATTACATTAATAACTACTGACAGGAGTGGAGAATTTTATATTGCACAGAGATTTTCTAATTTGTTAACTCTGCCTAGTAGAATTGACAAAAATTACATTACTAGACAGCATGACCTCACGAAATATCTGTCTCTGTTGCTTTGAACCTTATGCATTTGACAATTGAATTCTACCTAAGGACAACAAAAGGGCTATTTATTTAAAACTCAAATATATGTATATATATATTTTTTTTACCTTTGTCATATCAAGTCAGTAGAAATAAATTACATCTTTATAAACTATCATATTGGGATATTTATTAATGGACAGAGGCATTCCTCATTTTTCTTTTTGAATTGGTTAAAAGCAACTATAACAATGTATGTGTTTCAAGCATTAAGGTTCATTTCTGTGAATTACATTTAACACTTAAATGATAATAAACCCTTTCATTACACACAGAACAGCATTTTTGATCTAATGTGCTATTGCTGTGACTTTTCTCTTCTGAAATCTCTAAATATTCCCAGAGGTCAAATTATTTGGTGTAAATTGGCACATTTGTTTTTGTGTTGATCTTCAGTAAAACCTGTTATCTAAAAGAGAATACAGTCTAAAACCTTATGAAGAGTTAAAATATATCTGAGGCCTCATTTATTGGTTGGTTGAATAGTAATAATATAAATTATAATGATTGTTCCCTTTCTGGAATTCTGATGTACTTAGAATTGTATAGGTTGGTTTCCAAAGCCCTTATGAATTTAATAGGCCCCATTTCTGTGAGTTGTAAACTTCTGCCTGAGCTGGTTTTTGGCACATTGTTCTGAAAGGGCAACAGTTTGGCTAGGACACAATACAATAAATGGGAAAATATATGACTTACCAGGAGGGCAATTGCTCATAACAGATTAATGGATTCACTTAATATTTCTGTAAAGTCAACATCTCTTACTGCATACAAAGTGTCAGCAACCTATTTTTGCCACACTGGACACAGGCTCTGAAACCTGCTATGGAAGCAAGTTCAGCCTGACTGCTGAAACTTCTGTTGTACGAGCAAGGAATATTAACACATATACTTGAATCTTTCCCCAGGGGTCTAGTTTTAGACACAGAAAGATACAACAGAAGACAGCACAATGTGCCATGAAATGCTTGCAATAGCCCAATTGATCAGTAGCTTACATAGCTATCTGACACTATACTGAAACCTTTAGGATTTTTTTTTATATGTGTTGTTTCATAAATCTGCCAAATAGTCTTTTTAAAGAACATCTGACAGTCATAGACCCAACAAGGAAGCAAAATGATTGCAGGTTTGTTCCAGTCAAGGGGCTGAAAATTGTGGTTTTGAAGCATCACTGGAAAAGCAATCCATTCACATATCTCATTTTCAACACTGTTGAATCCTCTTTAAAAAGTCAATATAGTGTTTTAAAAGCTGTCTGTGTAGCATTTTCACCTTCCTGAAGAAACCCTGTTGTTTCATAATATCAGTACATCTTCTGGTCCTCCTCTCCAATTTGAGGCTGGTCACTTACCTAGAAAGAAGAGAGCTTCTAGTTGGATTTGCTACGCGTGATTAAAAAACACCCTTCTCTTAAAAATGCTGATGATGCCCTTCAAACCTTTCATGGGTATTTTGTTATATAAATACCAAAATCCTGTGGCACACAGAGAACAATCATGTATGTTGGTATGAGGACCTCTCCGACATGATGTCACTTACTACTAAACAGCCTTCTCTGAAGTAAACCGAAGTGAGCACAAACTCTGCAAGGAACTAAAAAAATAATAATTTATTTAAAATAAGATTTGTTTGATAGGTTTAAATCAAATTCCTTATTCCAGCATCTCCTGTAATAATGTAAGTGTTCATACTGGCATGTTTTCTCTAGCATTTTCTCTAACATTGATGCTGAAGTAAGGGCATTGAAATGTGTTACTTTTGTATAAGAGATAGTTGCTGTAAAGAGGTATTCACATAAAACAGGTGGGAGAAGAAACAGGGAAGCACTTATATTTGTTGTATACTAACATACAAGTAGTTGCAAAAGGCTGTAAACAGCTTGAAGCTATTAAAGCAATCTTGAAATTGGAGCTTCCAAATCACATTATGTTTGTGCTTATCAGTTTGAAGTTATTTAGGGCAATCTTGATGATACTAGTCCTTTTGGAGATGTCCATTGAAAGGAGAAACCAAGCAAAATTATTTAACTTTAAAACTGACCAGATGGACCACTGAGTACACCTGTTCTGAAGGCACATGAAGAAAACACATATGATAGGCAGCACAGATATAGGATTTGGGGTATCTGGGTATTTTCCCAGCTTGGAGGGAATGAGACAAGATTCTGGGCATGAGCTCTCCCTTGAAACAGCCTTCAGGCAAACAGGCTACAATTCCCCACGTTCAGAACATTCAACTGACAACGTTTATAAAAAGCTTTGAGATTTTTAAACAACAGACGAAATTTAAATGCAGCACAGGGGCTAACCATCTTTTATGCTTTTTTGTTGAGGATCCACAAGTGAGTACCCCTGAGTTATTATTCACCAAACATTACAAAAAGAATTAAGTATTAGCCCATTTTTAAAGATGAGGAAAAGACAAACATTAGGCTTTATATATATATTTCACCAATACAGGTGTATAATGAAATTAATAGGAAGACAATACCTTTCATATATATAGGATAGTTCTTTATCAATTGTATTATGCAAGCACAGATTCAGATGAAATCAAAGTGGAAACAAAACATTTAGTCCTGGATTTCTGTCCCATAATTGGAGAGGTGGGGTGCAGGGGGGGCAGGGAAGAATCCTCAAATTAGCCAGATGAAATTAGTTACAATTCATTTTGTAAAATATGCATATGAAAATTTACTTTTCTTTCGTATCTGAGACTGAAAAAAAAAAAAAAAAAAGTATTGATTTATATTTTTATTGCTACACATAACCAATCCATCAGGGTTACTATACTTGCATTTTATTTTTAATTTTATCTTCATCTGCTTATGCTTTTCCTTTTGTTCCTTAGCCTTCTCTGGCTTAGATTATTTTTTTTTACTTTACTGAAAGGAGCTTGGCTTTTGAAAAGAGGACATTTTCAGATGTACCCATCATCTGGCATAGTTAAGACCCTAAATCCACAGCTGGAACATTTCCAGCTGGCCAAGTAGTTGAAACTAAATAGTGTATCCTCTTATCACAGAAATGTAAAACTATGTGATATTGAAATAGGACAAGACTAGTATCAATGTAACACAATTATCTGTATAACCCAATATCATTTTGTCCAAAGAAGCATGGAGATTCCTTATGGACACTGTACATATTTTTGTGAACTACTTGACTAAATAAACTGCACTGTTTGCCATGACAATCCATTGAAGCTACACTTTCTGATTTTTCCACTGAGGTTGATTGAGAAGTGTGAAAAACCGACATTTGTTCCCAGACTTGCGCAGCTGTGGGACAATAACACATCTGAAAACTGGAGGAAAAACAAATTCAGAACTAGCATAGCCCTGGAGATTTCAAAAACATTGCCCATCATCGCAGTCAGAGCCCCTTCTTAGACAGGCACTATTACCAAATTGAGTATATACTGATGCGAATCATTCCATGAAACTACTTGCAAGACATGAACCATCACATGTGGCTATAAAATCTGCAACTGCAATTTATGTTGAAGAGTTCTTTGATTGTAATTAAACTCTAATTCCAAGACAGGAAAAGCGAATTGTCATGTTCTCCACATGGTATTTCATTTTCAGATGCTGTTCCTTCACCTTTTTCATCTAGAGGCATGACTCTGGAGTACAAATTATCAAAAGTGAGCTATAATTTTGGATCTGGCAAAATAAATAAATAAATATGGGTGACTCATAGACACTATGCATCTGTTATCATAACCCTAAACACATGATTATCTGGTTGATTGAAGTCACAGTTTCTACATGAAAAAAGATGCAGTTTCTGCTTTGAAGAACACTTTAACTTCGATAAATAATCACAGGCATTCTTTTGCAGCTTATGACTACAATCAAGGTAAAGTATAAAGTACTTGGTAAGTGTCAGGTGTCTTTTGAAGAAAAAAAGATTATATGGGCTTGAAATTTAAGACCCAAAAATTACAAAATAAGGTATGGAATAGATGTAATCTTTCAGTAAAACACTGTATATGGTGTAAAACAAGTAATACAGACTTAAAATCAAGAGTTAGGGATTCAGGCAAAAATTCTAAGTAAGGAATTGGAGAACGCCAAGTGCTGACAGTGAAGGCAGCTCTCTACTTTTTGGAATTTTTAAAGAATCAGTCCTGAGACTGATGTCAGACAATGTTTTCATAAATTATATCAACCAAAAGAAAAATATGGCAATGAAGTTTCCTAATGAAGTTTGGACACTATACTGAAGAGAATCGGTACATCATGTGAGAACAGCATGACCTTTAGGAAATAAGCAATAAAAATTGGTCAAAATACAAATTTAATTCTAAAAATAGAGAGAGATTCTGATTTTCTGAACAATGACAAAAGTTTCCAAAATTTTCTGAGCTGCAGACAATATAAAAAGAGAATAATAAGTTTGAAACTAGTTGGTTTATATATATACATATATATGTGATAGAAGAAAAAACTTTTTAATACTCTAGTAATTATTGGGTGAATTGCTCCACAATCAGCAATCTGTGACGGACTCCCTGTATCTCCTTTGGGACTGCATCAATGAAAAGCCTGAGATGCCTCCTTCCTAAATTTGGCCCCTCAAAACTCACATTCAGCTTCCACTCAACCCTGAGGGTGCCTAAAATGGCCAGGACTCCATCCACATACCCACCCCAGGTCTTAGCCCTACTAAGCTCACAAGGCAGCATAGCCCCCTGCCCCACTTGCAGTACGGCCGAGACTCCCAAATAAAACCAGTCAAATCACAAAACTGAGCCAGAGAAGGGTGCACTCTCTCATCCTGTATGCTCACTGCTCTGTCAGTACTCACCTAAGCTCTAAGTAATCTGTCTTCCCTTCCTAATTCTGCAGGAAGATACCCTACGGCACTGCTCATTTACAATTTATTTCAAAAAAGAAGGGCTTCCTTGGGTCTTCTTACTAAACCTAGGCTTTTGAAGGAATAATTGAAAATTTAGAAAAAGGAGCCCTTACCTCAACACATGCTCTCAGTATTTTCAATTAGGTATTCAATGACTGAGTCTAGCACTGACCTTTCTCAGGGAAATACCATTGCTTGGAGGCTATAAAATCATTCTCACACTTATTTGCCATGGTCTAGAAAGCATTTCATTATTTTAAATACAGTGGAAGTGCAACAGGAGGAATTGAGAGCTGTGCCCTGTATTCAGGCTGGGACACCTCTGCAAAGCAAACATTTCTGTTCTCCTTGCAAACTGCAATTTCTAATGGGCTACAGCTGAAGGGAAACTTTCCAGCACAAAGCTAGCTGCAGCAAAGCCACACTATTCTCTGTACAGACTGCCAATGGCTCCAGTTGACTGGGCCATAGGTAAATGTTCCTTAATTTCCTGCCACTGCTAGCAACCTAAACACCTCATAGGTAATGTCAGACTTCACTGTGCAGCTGCATTACTTATGGAAATCACACTTTCCACCAGAAATTTTTGGCTGGCAAAAGAAGTAAACTTAATTCTGATTTGATACATTCCCTGAAGGATTTGTGGTTGTTATTTTTTGTTCCAGTTGCTTCCTTGTTCAGCACAAGTGCAGTGAATAGGCACCAAGCTGCCAAAAAACCTTCAACACCTTCAGTAATTGAGTGCTATCTCTTAGGCACCTCAGTACCAGTCACCTTGGGATTAATATTTACTCCACAACAAAGTAGCTGAACTTTAATTCCCTTTTTCATGTGAATAAAGCCCCTGAGTCAATGATTAAATCAACCTGTTTTTCAAATACTCAGGAGCTGTGAAGCACGTGTTTTGTAACAGCAGCCAACCAAACTATGCGAAGCTTTCATTTTTGGTTAAAGCCTCTGCAATGTACTTTTTTTCCTTAGGGGAGACTGAATTGCTAACAAAGTTAAAGAAACTTTTCTATCTTTACTTGCCAGTATCAAACAATATTTTCTTCAGTTTAGAAACAATTGCAGCTGTGACCAATTTGGCAAATCTGATGAATACCCTGTGCATGTCTCCTAGCTGAGAGCTAATTGATCATTTCCTTCATCCCTAATAAAATACATCTATTTAAATATAACTAACTAAATAAATAGTTCCAGCATTGCAAACTTAATGATAAATTTTTCTGTACTTTGGGTAGATCCATGATAAGGCATATTCTTGCCAAATAATACATCACTCGATGTGTCTTTGTACTTCACAAGGATCTGTACATGACAAAACTGGAACATGAAATGCATGAAGAGTTATTTGTATGTAATTGTAATCATATTCTACAATGAATATTTCCTGCTTAAGATGATCCAAAAGTCCATCCTTTTCTGTACTCCTTTAAGAAAGACATTTTTTAACCAGGAATTTGTAAAAGGAGGTGTTCAGAAACTGCTATATTCACAATACAAAATTAGAGAGAAATTTTATTCATATTCACATGTATTATATTCACAATACAAAATTCCTGTAATTCATAGAAAAGGTATAGTAAGTTCTACTGATTACCTCATTCAAGGAATTTCACCACCGTTTTTGGATTTTCATTTTTCATGCATGTTCTGAAACAGTTCTTTGCAAAATCCTAGTATATAAAACAGTTGAAGAATTAGTTCCTTTCATGAGGGAAAAAATAAAAAATAAAACAAATAAACAAAAAACACTTTGTGTTTCCCTAATGTTATGTTTACTTACTTGGTAAATTTCTATTACAGAGAAATCTTTCTGGAGGCAAAATAAAGAGCAGTAAGAGAGTTCAGCCAATTAATTGGCTTTATTAGTCTGGACATCATTCAGCACCTTGTAGGGTTTTTTTGTTTGTTTACAGGGAATACACAAAGTATCTTACCGTGTACCTGCTTCTCCATGGTCCCAAACTAATTGGGCCAATGTCTCACAAATTGCCTAATTGGCTGAACATTCCTAGCCTTCTGATTTTAATCAGGGACACATGGTGCATATCAATAGCCTGCTTCATTACGCCTGAAGAAGATCCAGGCTACTGTCCATTTTCAATTAAATTGCATTTTAAAAGAAAAGCAACTTGACCTTTTGGAATACTGCATAATAGGTTTAAAAACTTAAGCTGCTTTTCCTCCTTTTTTTTCTTTTTTTTTTTTTTTTTTGGCTTTCCTGGTATAACTAACAAATAGAAATAAGCACCCCTTATTGCAGTATATCAACACGGAGCAGCCTTTCACACAGCAGTGGATTTGCTGCATCATTTTGTGATGATAATAACACCTGGAAAAAAAAATCAATTGCATAAGAGTATACAGAGTTGTGTCTCTCTAAAGCCTCAGAGTAACCTGTTAGTATTTATTTTATGGATGGACCTAGAAGCTACAAAGAGCAGGCCTGACCAAATCACGTCAGAGGGCTCCAATCCCAGAAGTTTCATCCTTTAAACAGACAACTGTGGGTAAGAGAAAAACTTTGGAAAGGCATTGATAAAGGTATATAGTAGGTCTGTCACAGAGCTGGCAACAGAACATGCCTCCTTTCTATGATGCCAATTCAAATGGTCAAATTAATTTATTTCTCTTTAATTGTGTCTCATATTGAAGCATCCATTATTCCAAGATTCTTGTGATATCCCTGCCAGGCTCTGAGGCAGCCCAGAGCTGCCTTGTTCAGCCCCGAGCAGAGCAGTCCGAGGGGAGGCCTCATGGCAGCCTGCAGCTCCCTCACAGGGGAGCAGAGGGGCAGGTGCTGAGCTCTGCTCTCTGGGGACAGCGACAGGACCTGAGAGAACGGCATGGAGCTGGGACAGGGAAGGGTCAGGCTGGGGGTTAGGGAAAGGTTCTGCACCCAGAGGGTGGTCAGGCACTGGGACAGGCTCCTCAGGGCAGTGGTCACAGCACTGAGCCTGCTGGAGTTCCAAAAGCATTTGGACAGATGCATGCTCTGATTTTTCAGGTGGTGCTTTGGGGACCCAGGAGTTGGACTTGATGATCCTCATGGGTCCCTTCCAACTGAGATATTCTATGATTCTGTGATAACTTTCCTCCACTTCAGATTTCAGGGGTTCTTTTCATCTATGATTCTGTGATCTATCTGAGGTGACAGCAGTTGTCAGCCTGTACAGTTCCATGTGTGATCCAAAACAAGAACCAAACTAAGAGCTATACATTAGGTAGCCAAAGGCATCACCACTCTGGAACTTTTAGCGACTACATAAGATTTAAAAAGGATCCTGTTAAATAATGAATAGAAAACTTGAGAAGTTTTTACTGTTAAATATCAGCAGTTCTGGGAAAGCTGGAAGCAAAAGAAAAATCGCATCCCTCCAGTATGCAATGGCAGTGTTGTTGGAAACCTCTCTGCTCTCTTAAGCTGTTGGATTGTGTTGAACAGCTAACTGATTAGAGCACACTCTTCTCTGTAACATTAACAATCTGTAATTCATGTGCCCCAGGGTTTAGGAATAATATTTTTCTTCATATTGAATGTCACAATGGTTTGTGTGAGTGAAATGTGACTGTGCTTTCTAAAGCTCGGGAACAGTCCCACACATACTGTGCTTTTCCATCATCAAATGACATGAAAGCATAATACAAAAACAAACACAACAATAAAACTGAAAAATATATATATATATTCACTAAGAACAATAGCAGTACTAAAGGGTACACAGCATCCCTCCAGATTGAGGTCAGAGGAAATTTTAGTTCGTGTAATTGATTATTATACACTTTCAATGTCCTTGACCTACATCAACACAACTATCCTCTAATGTACAACTGTAAACAAGAACCTACACACTCCCACCTAGGAATTCATCTGGCAAAGACAAGAAAGCTACTCTTAACTCATGTTTGAATCATTTTTTTCTTTATTGGCAGATTCTCCAATGAAAGTCAATGCATTCTCTTCGGAAGTACATTTTCTTCAAACAGTCGTGTGTCCCTTCTCCCCCCCCATATAGCCAAAGGTCTCAAAAAAAAAAGGGAGGTGAGAAATTAAACTTCTCAGAAAAGAAATGTACAATATGGACACTATGGAACTATGGAATATTTATAGAGGCTCCTCCAGGTTCTTTAAATATTCTAACTTGGATGCTTGGAAGGAAGTACCATTCTATTTTCACTGACAACAGAGGGAGACTTGGACTGTCTTGGCTAAAGTTAGGCTCTGTGAATTCTGCCACCTCTCACACTTCTGTCCTACATATATGTCCTACTTCATAACATAGACCCCCAAACACCAGAGTATAAAGTTAGGTGAGGTTTTTCCAAGCTTACACCAAAAATGTTTGTGGATAGTTCAACTAGACTGCTAAAGGCATCAGGATCTAGGAGCAACGAGACAAACTATTCTTTGTTGTTCTCAGGTGCTCTCTCTCCTGAGCAACCAACCAGACACATCTAGATCCCATAGCAGCTAGCTGACACTAATTACATCCAGGCTAGACAGAAGACACAATTTTGAAGTGAAGCTAATTAGGCATTCCAAAGACTTACCAGATAATATAGTGAGTTTGTTGTCACTGAGTCTTGAAGCAAAATGTAGTGTCTTTCTAAAGACACATCCTTCATCTCAAGAAATATTGATGCTCAGATTACGGAGTTCAGTTCTTTGGTCTGGTTTGTACAAGAGGTCAGATGAGCCCATCTTAATGATCTCTTTTAGCCTCTAAATCAGTAAATATTTCCATAATGAGCCAGAAAAATAAGTTGATAATATTAAAGCAAAAGAGTAAAAAGAATGAAAGAAGTTGGTTTTGCCTATTAACATTCAGAAGTGGGATAGAAATCAGCCTTTGAAGTAATATTAATCGTGAATTATTTAAAAAGCAGAAGAAAATGATAACACTAATTAAGAAGAAAAGTACTACCAATGCTTAGCCACTTTCTTCATCCCCATGGAGGTCAATATTATCCGTGGTTTTCGTCGCTTTGATTGATTCATACTAAAGTTCACAAAGTATCTTGCTTTCTTCATGAGGTTATCCCACACCTTAACAGATTTTGTTATAAAGGCAATTTCTCTGACATTCAGCTGACACTTGACTCCTCCAAGAGTCAATATGTGTAGATCTGTCTAGGAATACAATGTATGCATAGAAGAGAGTAGACAAAATCTCAGAAAAACAAAAACCATCTTGTACAAGACCATTTTCACACAGTTTGATTGTTAGAAAACTGACACTCAATGACTCAAAGAAGCGCTAATCTAATTCATCTTCAATATTTAAGGATAAGTTTTTAAAGTAATGTAGGGGACTTTGAATACAGTGATTCAAGTAGATAAAGGGACTATGAAGGTAACTGAGAAAGGGATTTACCCAAGTACATACAAAAATGCCACCACTGACTTGGGTGACTGTCTCCAGCTGTTTTATATTCACCATATATACAAAATAAGTGACATGTTAAAAGAATAAAAGGAGTCATATCTAAGTGTCTCAACTGCAAAATGTAGATTCTCCCCACCTAAGCCCCCCAACGCCCACCCCTCCAAAAAAAAAAAAAAAAAAAAAAACACAAAAAAAAACACCTCAACACCTCTTACTCAACAGGTAAAACTTAATTTCATCACCTCATGGCCTGCTTCATCACTGCCTGCCTTTTGTCAGAAGGAGAGTGGTCGTTGTTCTCCAGAAGGAATTCCACTCTTTTTCTTTCCACTCTTTTTCTCAGCACTTGACAATACCAGCTTCCAAAATGATTTCAACAGTTTGGAAGATGATAATTGCCAAATTGGGTTACAAGCGTTGCAAAGAACTTACAATTTTTATTGGGTTCCTTACCCATTTGCCAATGCAAATGTATTAAAAATGTCAGTTTTGCTTCAGTTCCTGTTAGACAAGATTAAAAAATAAAAGCAATAAAATTTATTCTAGCAAAACAAAAGACAGTGCTCCAGATTATGAAACAAAAAACACTCTTAAATTAAAAATATCACAAAAAATAAATTTGCATTTAAGATGTACCTTACACAACTGTTCCTTCTTTCCTTAAAACGTTCAGAGGAAACATAGCAACTTTTAAAGAGAAGGTAAGGACAAGGGTCTCCACTTTTGCAGGTATGTCAGGCATACTGTGCAAACTGAAAAACATCACTCAGAAGAACTGTCCTTCCAAACGGGACCTCGTTGAGCCTTTATTCAGAAACAGAAGCTAAAAGGGTAGCAGATCATTCATTCCGTGAAACATTTTCATTTCCAGTTGACCTAAAAGGTTAGCTTGGAAGCTGGCAATCTATTCTTCATAAATATGCTTTTCTAACTTTTAATATGATTTCAGCTTTTCTTGAAGACCTTTCCTGACATACTAATAACATAGATGAGAGATTTTGCCCTGAGAAGCCTTCTTGTTCTTTTCTATTAGTTTGGGAGTTTGACTGTCTCCAAACTCAGGAGAAACACAGCCAAACTCTACAAATTATGTTCATGTTAATGTTTAAGTATTTGAAGTAATGCATGGTACTTCAGTAAATTATGAAGTGCCCAAAGGTACTCACGGAAATATCTCATTTCTGTGACAAACATCATCCTCACACTAAACTCTCAGACAGTGTAAACCAAGTAATCCTCCCCCTTTAAAGGTTAAATCCACTAGTCTCAGAGCACACCTAACAGACTAATCTTCGTTGAAAACAAAGTGGCAGTTTCCATTCTCTCTCATAAGACCCAACAGTTATACCTCCTATTCACAGAAGGCATGTTCATCTCTCTCACCTGGCTCAAGGATTTAAAACCTGCAGCACTTGCTACTCTTGAGAATCTTCTAACTAATAAGCCTAGAGGGTTTTACAGGAAATATTTATCTGGCCAGCTATGAGAGTGCATGAACCTAAAAAGTTAGAGTCCTGTCTGGGTCCCAATACAGAAGAACATGCCCTCGGCCTCTGGGCAAAACAAAGAAATTTCAAACTTTCTTAAGCAAGGAAAGAAAACTGAGACCCATGCTTCTCAGCTAAATACTTCTACCAGTATTAGCAAGAGTCACACACTTACTGTGTTCAGTTGAAGTCTCTTTAGGGCATTTTAAAACAGCTGCAGGACAAAGGGTAAAGAACCATTCACCAGCACCATGAAGGGTTGCCATACTCACTATTGCATTGCCTGTGCCACCTCTTGGTCTGAGCGTGGTAGGAAGGAGAGCATAAACCAGTCACAATATAAACCAAGGAAAGGGAAGCAGCAGTTCCTTAAATCGTATTGCAGCTCTCAGTTTCTGCGCTGCAATTTGCTCTTCTGAAAAAGAAGATGAAATTCACAGCAGCGTTGGGAGCACTAGCTGGTCAACACTTATAAACATAGCTTAAGGCATAAATCCACTTTTTGATCAATATGACTTCAATGACTGTTAAACACGATCAATCCTATTCTCCCCTCAGGTACCTGTTTGCAAATTAGATTTTCAGTGAGTAATGTCAAATTTATTACAGAACAGTATTGCCCTCCTGTGGCCACAGACTATTCTGAAGAAATGAATCTTAAGAGATTCACTTCTCCTTTATTTATTTGCTTACTTCTTGCACATCACCCCAGAAACACTGGGCAATCTTTGTGAAAAGAACTCAGAACTAGGAGACTCACCTCTGAACCACTCCAAAATTTAGATCCAGAGCTGCGTTTGGCATGTTATGGCATAGCAGCTGAACAAAAAGAGTAAAAAGTAGGTATGATGCCAGTCCCTCTGTCTCTTTACATTTCTCCTGATGATGTTATTCATATAAAAAGTTATGATTATCTCTCATCTTTGGTGGTCATGTTTAATAGCAACATGCCTTTCTGTGCACAATCAATTATTCAGTCCTCTTCTACATTAGATTCATTTGCTTTTTTATTAATCCAAAGTAGAAGTATATCCTGCCCACTTTCAGACTAAGAAACAGCCCTTTAACCCTTCCCTGGGAGTAAACATTGGCCTTCCAGACTTTACCCCAAATCCATCTAAGCAAGCGGATTCCCTCTGACTTTAATGTTTTTGGATTAGGTCCCTAGAGTCACACATACACGCAAAGCCTGACGACAGAGACTAGAACACAGTGTAGACGCACACAAGTCAAGGAGTGACACAAGGCTCCCTACAGCAAAAGGAAGGAAAACCAGGCTACAGAATCAGTGTGCAGAGCAGAAGAGAACATCCCACCCATGAATACAAACAGCATTCTTAAATCCCCATAATTTAGGCAACCTGTACAATTTAACAAACAGAACTAGCATTTTCACAGGTAAAAAACATAGGAATTGAACTTCTTAAGTATTGGATCAGCCATATAGCTGGAGAGAAAATTGTTGCAACAAAGGACCTATATATATAAATGACAGGATGGATGTAGATTAAAGCAGTCTAAAATTTTCACTATTAAGTCCAAATGCTTCTTGAAAATCGAGTTACAGTTTATGTGAAGATTAATTGCATTTGATGTAGTCCATGGAATGTGCTTGACCTGATCTATTTTACCTGCCAATAGTCAGTTAATATGACTCAGCTTTTCTGTCCAGCTGTCAGGGCTGGAGAAAAGAAGGATAAGGATTTCTACCTTTCTTTTATGATTGCCAGCTATGAGGTATAAAAATTACTTACCTTTTCTTTCTCACAGATGGTATTTTTCTGACAGTCTCCTCACTGACATTGTCAGTGCTGCAACAAATGTAAAGAGATTATTAAAAATATATATGGCAATTTTATTTTAAACTTTAAACCATGACTATTCATGTCTGACCCTCATACCTCTTCTGTGGCATGGTACAGAAATAATCCCATGTGATCAAATGCTCCGATACAGCAAAATATGAGTCAAATCTTATCACTAATTCTAATTTTTAAAAGTATGTGGCAAAGACCTATATTCTGAAACTGATTTGGTGATATGGTGATAGGGAGGAAGTCCCTATGAACTTTAATAGGGGAAAATCAACTCCAAGAAGACAAGGAGTCAATCAAGTCTGTCTTCAATTTATACATGTATTTCAGTATTTCCTGCTCCATGATTCTTGTGTTCTCCACTGAAGTTGGAGACTCACTTGCAAATAATCCATACAACCAAGGAAAGCCCATAAATACATCTGAATTCAAAATTCCTCAAAAAATAAAATAAAAGTATGTTTCTGGAAAACATACTACCAAAAACAGAGGACAAATAGGAACCCTGGGCCATGACCTAATTACTCTGCCTTGGCTGTAAATCATCTATCTACTGCAAGGTATTTAACAATGCACAATCTATAACACAATTTTGTTCCGATTAAAATAAAATCTACTTTCTTTTGGGATAAGTATTGACTGCAAATTTTCCTAGCTGCTCAATATTTATTTCTGATAAATGAACTTTAATGTTAATCTCAAGAGAAATGCTATCTGCTAGCATTATATTCCAGAAGAGTCTATAGTACATGATGGCAAAATAAGGATTATATACCCAGCTGGGTATATTTAGAGAGAGGGCAGGATAATGAATAACTCTTAGTCTCTTGGAAGTATATTAAATGGCCTTTACATATGCTTCCCTTCCAAAAACATTTTGTGCAGACCAAGCATGCAGAACGGCAGGCTGGAAGCAGAATGTTTGAAAAGGTTTTACTGAGGTCACAGTGAACATTGCCCACTTATTACACTTAATTCAGTGCAATAAATGCTTATAGAAATGTGCCACTTAAGACAACACTAGATAAATTAGTTTTATTAGCATTTGGCTTAATTGGGCACATAACCAATGTCTTCTGAATGGAGGTATAAAAACAACAGCATTTTTCCAGCTCAGGCTCCACTGCTGTGTTACAACAAAGACGATTAGTGGCCACATCTTCCAGCAACATCCTCTAGCACAGATGGAAATAGACAGTCATTCAGATTTCATTCTGAGAACCCTGAAGTCTTCCTCCATTTGCTTTTGTGTACCTTCTTCCTAACCTTGTAGCAGTGAACAGGCACATTTTCCTTCTCACTCCCAAGTGAGATTTTCCTTCTCACTCCCAAGGACAGCACATTTGGATTGTTCACTTTACTTTTCTGTCTTTCCTGATCAGCTTTTATTTTTATTTTGGATGTTGTCTAGGAAAAAAAAAATAGAAATGATTAAGTGTCTCACATTTAGATTTCCATTTATTTATATTTTTGGCTGGTAAATATGTCATCTGTAGTGTTTAATATTAGTTATGCTACATTTAACACTATGCAGAACTATTCTTTTCATTTAACCACTTTTCCACCAAAAATAATTTTCTTGACAATTACACTGATTTCTCTGTTGTAGTCTATCTTGCAGAAGCAGGAGAATCCAACTGAAACAACAGGGTACAACAGCAAGATGCCTCCAGCTTGTGCAGGTTTGTCTGTCTTCCTTCCTGCTTTTTGACTCAGACTATAGCAAAGAAAGTCACTTTGTCATCCCTCTCATAGCTCACACTGATCAGTTATCTTGTATTTCTTCAGTACTTCTTGCTCTGTAGTGCAACCCTACCTGCACTCCTCCATAGCACGTCTCTACTTGGACTGCATATATATCAGGCCAGAAACAAGTCTTTTTCTCTGGCTCATACGTTATTTTCAGGCTGTCATAGCACTACAAACTAAAAAAAGATTAGAAGTGTTCTCATTCTTGGGACTGGTGTAATCTCAACTCCCTCTACAATTATTGTCCTCTTGTTTCATTCCGCCCAGGTAAATGTCCAGCCACTGCTACCTGGATATTATTCATTTGAATGCTTCATAGCCAATATGGATAACAAGACACCCTGAAATTGGTGTTTGGCTCATGAAATCCTTCTAACTGAACTGTCTTTTTTCCTTCCTTGCGGAATTTCTCTGATGCTTATTGTGAAGCACTAAGATCTCAAACATAGCAGGTGATGTAGAAATTTTTTTTAGCTCTAAAACCTTCTTTGTCTTCTCTGGAGGAAGAGTATTTCTTTCAGCTGGACTGGAATATCCCATCTGTTTAGTTGGCTCAGTTTTCTACAGCTCCCATGACCCTTCTTCCACCTAAACAGCTGAAACTTCAGAAACAGTAATTAGAATGAAAACTACTCCTTTTACGCTCTTGAGTGCTCATGCCAGAGCTCGTAACACTCTGAAATGGCAAGCCAGCTTTGAAGGCTGCTCACCAAAAATTCAACCCCCACATAACAGTAACTTGAAAATTACTGCTGCTCCACTTTGGGAGATCTGACAACAAATACCCAGAAAATAAAATGTTTATTGTATGGTTCAATAGATACCAATGCCGAGGTACATCTAAATAATGCAGAACTGTGACATACAACTCTTCCTTCTGCATCTCGGAAGAGTGTGGCAGTTCAAACAAGTTTTGAAAGGTATAGCTATTACTTGCTAAAATTTGAAAAGTATATAGGTAATGAAGGGGGAATGGGAGGAAAATAAAGGGATGAAGGTATGCATTACACAGCTATACTTGAAAAGTTGTGTTGTGACAATAACAGAATTTGAAGGAAGGTCATGAACATACCTAAACAAGGAATGACATAGCCAAAGTTAGATGGGAAGAGGAAGAAAAAGCAAACAAAGCAAGCGGCAGAAACTATTCAAGGTGGCAACATAGCCAAATAAAAACACATACATTTGCTCAATACTGAAGACCTCCTGTTGTCACACTTCATAGTGACAGTCAGCAATATACAAGCCATCACGATTCCTGTCCTATATTTCTGCAGGAAAAAGAAGGATCAAGTTAAACGGCAAAAATACCTTTAAGGAGCCCTTGACTAAGTTCCTGATAACAAAAGACACAGTTGCTCTGACAGAAACCTGAAGTAAAGGAGCACATCTGTCAGGTTTGTTTCTACTCTGCACTGCTGAATTCCCCAAAGGATCATTCAGGAGGAACAGAGTTCCAGTCAATTATTTGTTATAGTTTTATGAGAAAATAACGCAGCACTTGGTATTCAAGGACATGACACTTGACATTTTTCAGAATCCTTTCTGTTATTCCATGTTCTGTTTCATTAAACTGTTCTTGCATTTTCTATTGAACTACACCAAAACACGAGTTGCACTGACAGGCTCCATCTCAGAGAGGAGCTGCATTTCACTGGCAGGTGAGACACCTGTTAGCAATTAGTTTGATTGTGGGGTGGGTTTTTGTGCACTCATTGTTTATTTTATACTAATTATTTACAGCACAAACTCTATTTTAAAACTTACCTATATACTTCATATTAAAAATTGAAGCAGTCACACAACAGAATAGTAAAGTCCATGGTGGTACCAAAAAGATCACAAAACAATGAGGGTTTCCAGGATTCTGATATGAGTGCTTGAGAAAATGTCTCTCAATCTAGATCTCAAGCTTATTCAGTCCCTAAACTCATTGAAACAATTCAAGATTCCACCTACAAGATCCATGTTATCACCTCAGCAGTCATGAAGAAAGAGCCATTAGAAGCATTCATTGGGAATTGGATAAAAAGGAAAGTTGGATCCACCACAGCAGCCTGCAGTTATCTAGAGCTGTAGCAAAGAGGACTAACACAAACAGCTAAGAATGCCAATAAGAAGCAGATTTCTTCCCAAAACAACTCAAGGTTCACCTGATTCAGACACAACAATCTCTTCTAGAAGGGCAGAATTCATAAGCTGGTTTTGATACGTTTATCTTTAGCAACAGCCCTAAACAGGTTAGCTAAGGAAGCAATTTCAACAATATAATAGAGATAGAAAACTGTTAACACATAAGAATTAGCTACTCCAGAGAGATGTTTTACAGTAACATTATCCCAACACTTGTTTTCTTCTATCACTAAAATTAAATGCATGGGAGAAAGGATGCACTTTATGAGAAAGCACATTTAAAAATAAATTTCAAGCTGGTTAATTCTCCTTGATGTTCCAGTAATTCCATTAAAGACATAGGTAAGATGTTAATGTAATAACAACCATTTCCACTGTCTATTTTTTCTGCGTGTTATATGATTCATTTTCTTCAGGTTGACATTGTTTAACTTCCCGCTTGAATGCACAGAATTAAATCCAAGGAAAATAAAGAAGTTGTTTCAGAAAAAGAAAACAGTAGCATAGTTTAATTTAACTTAAATGGATCGAGTTGGGGGAAAAAAAAAAAAAGGCATTATCCACACTACAACAGCGTAGTTTTCCTATGATTCAGACTTGGAATGAAGCAGACCTAAAACGTCAGACTGGAAAAGGGTTTGCTTAGACAGGGAGTTGAGAGTCACCCATGCAGAGAATCAGAGACAGATGCTGTGACGAGGGCTGCTCGTCAAATGGAGTTTGCAGAGAGAAGGAAGGTTTACAAAGCTCTTACAGGTACAGCTGTAAGCCTTCAGGCCTTCTGTGGAATGAATGCATAGCGTTTTCAGACAGCTGTGATGTCCTATCACTGTGAGCTGTTGCAGACTCCTGAAGGGAACATCAGAAGAATCCAGCTACTGGTAGCCTGGCTGAAGTAGTCAAAATTTATGTCTAGAAGCTGAACCTTAACAGAATATATGTTCTTACAGAATCTTCCATAAATCAGAGACTTACAGAACAGAACCCAGTGAAGGAATAGGCTTAATCCCTTGTCAAACAGGATTGTACCTTCAACGAGATATTTCAGCCCAGGTAGCCCAGATATGATTAAGTCCAGGGCTGGAAAACCTAAAGCAAACCTGAATAAGTGCTCTTTAATGTAAAGCAAATGAGTATATAAGAAACTGTACATCTCTATGAAAAAGCATGTGTAAGATCCAGAAATATGCTCTCTCTTCTGTTACTAAAAGAAAGTAAAAGAAGAAATAGGATCCCTCTGTGCTTACAGGTCTATACTGAGAAGCAGACACCAGACATAGATGTTGTTTTGGGTCTCTGAACAAAGACAATCGGGAAACTCCAAAGCCATCTTGATTTGAAAGGTTCCTGTGCTATTAATACTCAATATTAACTTGAATGTGTTTTACCAGCAGAGACCTCAATCTTTATATGGCCAAAAAGCTTTTAAACTGCTAAGACCTAATCCTAAATACAAATAAAATCCTGCAGAGCCAAGCAGAGCCAGCAAGATTACAGTGGTATTAAGGTACACTTGTGGTTTTCTTCACAAGATCAGTCTGTAGCTAACCGCTGTGATGTGTACCACAGGGAGCTTTAGTTTGCAGCCATCACTAGGATAGGATAGACAGATGCTTTTGAGCCAGTTTTACCCTTCTGTCACATTTCTTACACTGCTTTGGGACTGAATCTCATCATTTAAAGAACATGTACACTCTCCTGCAGATTAACAGCTGATTTTTACATTTGGATGGATCTTTAGTTATATCAGGCCTTGGCTAAACTCTATTAATTAACACACAAAAACAAGAGAAAAAAATATTTTTCTAGGTTAGTACTAGATTCTCCAGAAATGTGTTAACACTATTGTTTCTCTTCCAAATGGGTAGGACCTAAAAGTTAGTTGAGCATCTGTCCAAGACATCTGTTATAATGTGTTTAATTTACTAAACCAGTAAACGTTGTTGGATTTCTGGATTAGCCTTCTTGCAAATGAGGAAAAGAGCATTTATAGCACAGATATAATAAAGGCCTTAACTAAACTTAGTCAAGAAATGCAGGATTCACAAATTCATCCTCAAATACTTCATTGACTTTTGTAGTGCATCTTACCGAATGGGACTAAAACTATATAGATACACATATAGCCAAGAACCAATTATCATTTCTTTTACAGTTTGGACACACTCATCAAATTTAGATAAACACAAAGGATCTGTTTATTATATTAGCTCAAAGATAAAAGGTCTGTCAAAAGGCAGCTTCTATTTGTACTAAGAAGGAGCATGGCCTCAAAAGCAGCCTACAAAAAAAAAAAAAAAATAGATCACAGAATCATCTAGCTTGGAAGAGACCTCCAAGATCACCTAGTCCAACCTAACACTAACAAGTCCTCCATTAAACCATATCACTAAGCTCTAAACATCTTTTAAAACCTCCAGGGATAGTGACTCAACCACTTAATAATACAATTACAAAATTATTTGCCTTTCCTAGATACAAATTTCCTAAGATCATTTAAATTAGAAGTGGAAGACAAGTGTACATGCCTTTCTTTTTACCAAGACAGAGACAAGAAAGGAGGTGGATAGTGGTGGTTTACAATTAAGAGTTAGGTTAAAGAGGAGCAGAAGGGCATAACTTCTCCAGTGCACTGATGGGTCTTCTCAACAATGGAATATGATACTAAAGTAATTAAATCAATTTTCTGACTGTTACAGACTAAGCCTGGCTCAGGCTTATGCTTGTACAAGGGACTGTATAGGCATTTAGGGAAATAAGAGTTCATGAATTTAATAGTTGGATATATTGTCAGATACTGCCCACTTACAAAAGTGGTGATAAAGTCTGGGTTTGCAGACACTAAAGCTATATTCATTTTTTATTCTTTATAGAGATCCTGAGATTATGCTTAAAGCTCTGTTAGATATGTGTAAGAACGTTCTACGTTTTTAAGTAAAGAGAAGTAAGCAGAAAGTTAGTAGAATTCAAGTCACTCAAACCACAATAGCACAGAGTGGAGCATCGACAGTAAAATATTATGATGGAATAATTTTTCAAATAGGTAGAGGTTTGCAAGCCAGGAATTTCATTGCAGTATATATTATACTGTGGGAAAATCAATTTCTGTAATTTAATTTCACTGGTGTATGATGCATGCCTGAAAAACTAAAGATCATCAAGGAGGAATAACATACGCATAGTTTAGGGTTGTGTCCGTGTGTATAAAGAGGGTTAGGTTTAAAGACAGGAGTAGGAACAAAGAATTCTGAAAGTAGAACTCTCTTTATTCCTGGACCTTCTAACCCTCAGAAACAAAGAAGGAGAGGGAATGATAATATAAGTTGGTAATTACTTTAAAAAACTAATAGAATAATAAATCATAATTCGAGCATAGACTAGGAACAATGGGTTTGGGAAATTAGAACTTTATGTATTTAAGTTGATGGATGCTGCATACCTCAGAAACCTAGAATGGTAATGGAATAGTGAAAAATATTGTTTTTCAGAGTTTTCAGCTACAAACTGGTCTTCAGTGTATACTACAACCATGAAACTCTTAAGTTGTGTTGTCTGGAGAAGCTGAGTGAGAAATATGGCTTAGAAGAGACACTAACTTTTTAAAAAGTAGGAAAATATAACTTTGGTCTGTTTGTGTCTACTGTTGTTATGGTTATGCTAACATTTCTAGAAGTAGAGTCATAAAAAATACTTATTGCAGGCTGCACAGACAACTAAAATGAGGAAGGTAGTTCAAAATGTGTTTTTTGTTGTTGTTTTAATATAGACATACCTCTCTTGGTTTATGTTCTGGCAGGATGGACAAACAGGTTAGGTTTTGAAGAACGAGGACTTTCTCCAAATAGTTAGATTTATTACTGATCAGAGTGGGCTTTGAAAGATTAAATGCAGTGGGACAACAACGTAGAAGGATTCTGGGAGAGGTAAGTGTCCCATTGTCCTGGATACTGGCAAAGTTAAAATTTGGGCTAGATTTAGGAGAACTGAGGGGTCAAAGTGCATTTGTTACAGGAAAATGAACCATACAGAGTGCTGCTTTTGGCAAAGCTAGAAAGAACCAGGGCTGAAAAAATGAAAGGTAGAAAAGGCTAGCCCACTGCCAGAAGAACTGTTTTGCCATGCATGAGGGTTGCGGTTGGGAAGAGGCAATGCATTTGGTAGATTTTACTAACCCTCAGGAATAAGAAAATCATTCATTACAGAGAGGACTGAGAGTCGTAAAACAAGCTTTTATATTTCACATCAGTCTTACGTGGGTGGAAAAAAATGCAACAGTACTGTTTTTTTGCTAAAATTTAGCTTGGGTAGGAGAGGAACAATGGAAAGGAAGTCTTAAAACTTTTTGTAGGGCCCATGTTACTACACTGAAATATCTGTGGTCTTCCACAGGAAAGGGGAAAAGGCATGTTGCTTTCCAGCAGAGGCAGACTTTTGGCTAAGGTTAGCGTTTGCAAAATGTTTCCAGATATCACTTCACTACACCCTCAACAGGGTCCTTGGGAGGCTGAGGAAATGTATATTTAGAAAAAGTAACCAGCACCTTTACAAACCCACCACACTTACCCTACCTTCCCTGCATCTTGGCTTGCTAGGCTCAGCATGCAGCCAGCAGACTGAATAGAAGATGGAGATAAAAAAGGTTCCAACATTTTTTTTTGTTGTTGTTGTTTTGTTTGTTTGCTTGCTTTCCCCTCCCCTCCCCTCCCCTCCCCCCCCCTCCCCTCCCCCCCCCCCCCCCTCCCCCCAGAGCTCAGCAGCAGAGTATTTGAAATGGCAGGAAGTTTTTATTTATTTCTATTTTCAGATGTATACAGAACATGTCAATGAGCAAATTCAATGGTGAACAGATTTTGGTAAAACTGAAACCAGGACCAACAGATCCAGCTCTTAAACTGAATCTTAAAGGTAAAGATCTCCCAACACTGTACTCAGAACTATGCAATTTAGATCACCTTCAAGCCTCTGAATGACTTAAAGCCCTCCTCTCTGTTATTTTACCAGGAGCTCTGCACTGTTCCATAAATGTCATAAGACTTTCTTTTAACCTAGACTTTCTCTGATCTTTCTAGAGCTTTACAATGTCATCCTCATTCCAAATTTCTCTAATTTTGTTTTTCAAGTGAGCAGAGGGCAGAAGAAGGACTTCTGAGTGTGGTCTACATCATGTTTTGTTATTGGTTGTTTTTTTGTTGTTGTTGTTGTTGTTTTTTAATAAGGATAATAAAGAACAAATAATAATAAAAAAAAAAAAGCTATGGTCTGTCAACTCAGAAACGGTCCTTTGGGACAATGCAATCAATAGACTCCTAGACAATAGGCTTAACACTTCCACTGCTTCTATCAGTTTTGGCACAGTCCCAGGGATTCAGCTGAGCTGCTTGTCTATTATGCAAGGGAAAAATTAAGGGAGAATTCAACCCAAAGTGCACAAGAAAGGAAAACTGTTATAGAGTTGATTTTCCATTACCTCCCACTGCGTTTTTTATTTACCCTAAGGTGCATTCTGTGATGAGTTTGGCCTCATCTATACCAACATAAATCTGAAGTCTCTAAACAGAAGCCAGTAGAATCATTTTGGCTTTTTACTTGTGGGAGTGAAGCACTTGGTCCAAAACATGCACAACAAAACAAAGTGGTGGTACTGAATACTCACTTTACAGATGTATCTGTTTGTACAGTGCCTTTACAACAATCCATCATAAGCAAAATAACAGTCCTGCACTCCTTATTCCTTATTTCTACTCCTTCTTTCTGAATTTTTTCCCATTGTAGTTCAAAACTTCAAGCAAACAAATGCGCACAGCTACCCATAACTAAGCTTAGTACAAGAAAAAGAGTGGGAATCCGTAATAGTTTATATAGTATTGAGGTCTACTTTATTTGCAGAGAGACTGCAAATTCAATCAATACTTCAAATGACAGACAATATGAAACCATCTGTTCCAAAATGACTCAACAATACACATATATACTGTAATAATGAGACTAAAACAAGCTCTAGAACCTAAAACTGATGTGGAACAGTCCAGAAGATTTGGATAAATCTGAAGGGCGTGTTTTCCCACCATCATTTCACTAGCATACTACAATGTTCAAAAAACATCAATATCTCCCTTTATTTTAGAAATGAGGCAAGCCTGTGATACTTTTGCCTGCTTCTGCAATTCAGTTTTACAGCAACAGCTTCTCAGCCCATGTAACTGAGAATCTCAGTGTTAACTTAGGAAAATGTGGAAGAGAAGAAAGATGCTTTATATTGCTTATGAGGCAAAATAAGTCCAGTAAAAATCCTCCTCAGGGCATCGTTCTCAGAAATCTCATTATAGTTCACACAATCTATTTGTTTTCACAGTACTGATTTATAATGCATGAAGGCTTGGTGTTGACAGTACTACAGCACTATGCTTTCCTTTGCTCAAGGTCACAAACGAGGTCCACTTAATGAAGTGAACCTTTGCTTCCAAAACCAGCCAGGCTCTGGCACCATCCTAAACAAAACTCAATACAGAAATGTCCAGCTATACCAAAGACCCCGTAATACAGAAGCTTTGCAGTGCACAGAGGATTTATATATTAAAAAGATGAGAAAGAAAAGCTTTCTTCACCACCTTCCCCTCAAAAACACCCACATGAAATGTCCCTGTGTCTCAGTGCACATCCCCTGGGCTTCCATCATAGCAATTTTCAATTTCAGTGGATTTCTCAATAACCAGGGTAGGATTTATAACCATCCTGGATTGGACATCTTCCCAGCATTACATATTATACCAGACTTAATCCCCTCCTGAAATGTTCAATGGCCTTCTATACCTATTGTTTGCTTGCTGTGCATAAGAAGCGCTGTGATGGAAAGCGAGTGCCATGCAGCAAGGGGCACTCCTGCCCCAGAGCTGCCCTCAGCAAGCACCAGCGACCAGTGGGCTGTTCTCATAGTTCATCCCCTTTGCTAAAAACCCAATGTACTCATCGTTATGTTTCGTACCATCCTCCTTCTCCCCACACCAACAAAGCCAAAGGGCTGTCCCCTGCTATCACCTCCAGAGGAGGACCAAGTCTTTCCCCCTCACTGGGATATTCAGGAGCTATCGCTGTTCTTGCTTTCCACCCTTCCTGAGCAGCCTATTCTTTTTTCTGCACACTCTTGAATACTGTGCTAATAGAAGAAAGTTTTGTTCAAGCAAATGTGCAGTGCATAGACCTGCCAATGTCCCCTTTGCCTCACACTGCTGCTAACAACACCTCGCTGAAGGAAGGACACACGTGGCCCCTGTTAGGAACTGGGCGAAAGAAAGTGCTCTCTGAAACTACTACATGGGAAATAAATAAATAAAAAGAATTTCCAGCCCCTTTTCCGATGCAAACGCCCCCTCCCCTAGCGGCGGAGGCCGCCCGGCATTTCGGGACTTGTAGTTCTCCGCGCTGCGCGACATGGCGGCTCCGCGGGCGCTGGTAGTTTTGGTCTCCACTTTCCTCCTCGCTGCTAGCTCCCGGGCCAGCAAATACTCCCGGGAGGCCAACGAGGGGCTGGCCGGGGCCAAGCGGCGGGAGACCGGGGAGTTCCGTGTGGTGAGGCTGAACCAGATTTGGGAGAAGGCGCAGCGGGTGAGTGGGGTCCGCGGCGGTACGAGGGGGGGATGGCGGGGGTCGGGGCCGGCCGCGGCGGCTGGAGCGGGGCGGTGCGGCCGGAGGAGAAAACCCGGGGACTCCCGGATAAAATCCCGGCCGTGCTTCGCTAGATCCTCGGCGTGGGGTCAGGCCTTGGGGTGCTGTGGTTTGTCCCCGGGTTTTAGGCCTGGCTGCCTCTGGTGGGCTCCTGGGAGCAGCAGCCGCAGCGCCCCGTCCCCTGGGGACCTTGCGGTTTTCTCGCAGTGGCTCGTTTCTCTTTTCTGTCGCGTGTTACGGTGTTATAGAAGTATGCCGGCCCGTCGTTATATCCAGTGTCTTGCCAACAAGTGGAAGACAGTGAAGTCCCTCAGGTACCAGGGAGTATCTCAGACTGTCCCCTATACCTGCACCCTGAATGCATTACCTCTTTTAATGGCCATGATGTGCTCATCCTGTCCTGTTGGAGGGCAGTGGCTATTGTCTCTGCTTCGTAAATGATAGAAGCTCACTTCAGGGTAGAAACCTTTCACCTAGGTGGTTATATCATCTATATTTCGTTTACACCAAATCACATGCAGGTGGGCCAGCAACTGGATGTCACTGTTATCAGGTGAGAGCCTTAACTGTGACAGTTTAGTACTAGAGTTTCTTTCACTCTAAGCTGAAAAAAAGTATTTAGTTATACCCGTATTCTTGCCCTGAGTATTTTGGACCATGCAGAAAAGGCTAGTGGCTGGTAAGAGCTCAGTTCTTTCAAGCAAAGGAATTAAGCCTGGATGGGCATTCCCTAGCCTAAGTGACTGGATTTGAGGCAGGGTATTCCTCGTTGGGTTGTGTTTGGCGTCTCATAAGGGTTAGTCAAAAAACAGAACACACTGAGTCCACACTATTTGACTACTGACACTAGAGTACAGAACTAGTGAGATGATTAGTCATTTCCTTTACAATTAATAGCAAACTTTTTACTCACTTTTCCTCCCAGAACATTAGGACACAATTCTGCTGAGCAAAGCAGTGTTACTTGTGACCACCGCAGCAGACACTCTGGCTGTCCAGGTCAGCCTGCTCCGGAAAAACAAATGAGTACCTGACTAAAGTTTAGGGTTGTTTGCTTGTTTGTTTTCAGCACATAAAAATAATAACTAAACTGGTTTCTGCTAAGTGCTTCACTTTTATCAAACAGTTCTCCAAAAGTAGTAGTAAATAACAGTACAGAGATCCTTTATATTTAGTAGTAAAGGGTTCAGAAGTTTTAATATGTGCTATAAATTTTATATTTATCTGTGATTCTAACCATTCTATATATTGGTAAGTTATTTCAGTAAGCTAAGTGCAAGATACAGAGAAAAACTTGGTTTAAAAATTGCAATAATTAAGTAATCTTGTGGCACTGAATGTACCAGAACAGACTAAACTGAAACCAGCAACAGTAATGTGCATAGGTTCCTAAATTCCTGTCAAAAGGAATGTAGTGCAGTAACACACTTATGACATTTTTCCGAGTTATTTTCAAATAACCTGCTAAAAGCCAAATGAATGGCTGTCTTTTCAGTAGCATCAGTTTAAACATCCATTTCTGGTGTTGAAAAATAATACCGAGTTCTGAATCTGTGTTTAGTAAAAATCCTGGATTCTCAGAGGAAATGAGAATTTTTGTATTCTTTAATTTGATTTTAATGGGAAAAAAAATCCTGAAAATACATTTATATTAGGACAGATGAGCATGGCTGGTTCAGAGCTGGATCCAACCTCCCAGGAGCTGGCTGCTTGGGGACCTGAGGTGGATCAACTGGGAGAGCTCAGGCAGAAACGTGCTGCTAGCACGTTTTTGATTACCGCTCTTCTCCAGGCTTTTCTTCACCCCACCTTCATGTTATAAACACATGTGCAAGAAGTTCTTTAGCTTTAATGTGATTTGTGTCATTTCTCTGTTTTAAAGTGAATAACTGAAGTGACAAATTTGAACATTTTGGCTCATCTTACAGCAATACTGCTTAGCCAACTGCATGTTAGTCATAGTCTTTGTTCCTGTTTTCTCTGTGTATTTCACAAAATTTCAAGCTGACCTATCATGCATTTAAATCTTCTTTTTTTTTTTTTCCTTCAGTATCTTCCCTTTTTCTTCTGTTATGTTGGAAGGGAATATATCCAGGTTTTCTATGTGTATAATGTGCATAAGCCATGTTGAGAAGTGATCTGGGTAAACTGTGTGCTTTGTTTCTAGTAAAAAATGAGATAAAGTGGTTCTCTGACCTGTAAGGCCATCATCAATGTCCTGCTAGTCTGCAAAACAGTACCGAAAAAATTTACCAACTCAATCGAACTGTGAGGTTAGAAAGTGGTCCACAAGAAAGGTTGTGTAGGGGCAATGGCACATTATTTGAGAAGTTTGGTCATAACTGCATTTTGTGAATTATTGAAAAGGAATGGATTTAATTCTCTGACTTAAATTTAAATCTAAACAAAGCTAAGAAAGGGGAACAACAGGTTAATTATATTTTCTTTCATATTCCTTGTCATTGGTACTGGGCATTTTTACAATAGGGTTGTTTTCAGAAGACAGTCCCATTAAAAGAGGGGGGAAATCCCGTGTAAATATTACTTGAAGGAACTTGCAAGAAAGATACAACTTTTTAACCCCTGCACAATTTCACTGTTGTCAACATAGCTAAAGAGCTGAGTGAGAAGGCTACATTATCACAGTCTGTTAACATTAATATGCAGAGGGCATAGCCATGTTCACAGACAAGAGGTGTATGAATGCTGTGGCTCATACCTTCAGACCCATGTAGGGGTAAAAAGAAACAAATGCTGTGCTATACTGGCTTCTAAGGTAACTTTGCAGCAAGAGATGACACCATGTAACTGAAAACAAACCATTCTCTGTTCTCCTTAGCTTCATCTCTCTGCTGTGAAACTGGCAGAGCTGCACAGTGATCTAAAAATACAAGAAAAGGATGAGCTAAGCTGGAAAAAACTGAAGGCTGAAGGGCTAGATGAAGACGGAGAAAAAGAAGCCAAGCTTAGACGCAATTTGAATGGTAAGGTGCATCTTTGCAGAAGAGGTTTAAGCTTTGCATCAAATATATATATATGGTTAGACACCTGTGTAAGTGTTTGAACCATTAAATACTAGGTTGTCTTTCAAGATGCTGAGTGTACAGCAGTTCTTTGGAGGTGAGTAGGGAACTGCAAGTGGATAAGAGCTTCCTTTGCTCCTGGTGTTTTCAGAAGTCATTATACCTGGGGCCTTTGCGTCTTAAACTGTTAGCCTCGCTGCTGTAAGCTGCAAAATCCAGCTCTGGAAGTTAAGGATGCAGCCTATCATCTTCCATACATCCATAGCTGGTTTTAATGTATCTTCTATTCCCCGTGCAGTCATTATGACAAAGTATGGAATGAATGGAAAGAAGGACTCTCAACTAGTCGATACCAACTATATTAAAGATGGTACAGAAAGCGATACACTGGATGACCCAAGACTGGAAAAATTATGGAGCAAGGTGGGTAAAATTTCCAGGAATTGCCATGTTGGAAATCTGTGTTTTCTTCTCTTCTGAGTGCTCTCGTATTTGGAACTGAATAGCTTTACTGCTTTGTTTTTTAAGTACTGGCCAAGCTGCTGTGCTCTGTAGCTCAGATCATTGTGCATTAAGGGCATCCCACCTGCATCCAGGTCACTAGGTGTGGCAGGTGCTCTTTGCCAAAAAAAACACCCACAGCAGTCATGGAGGATAAGATCATAGAATCATCCTGAGCTGAAAGGCACCCACTAGGATCCTCGTGTCCAACTCCTGGCTCCACACAGGGCTACCTAAAAATTCAACCATGTCTGAGAGCATTGTCCAAACGCTTCTTGAACTCCAGCAGCTCGGTGTTATGACCGCTGCCCTGGGGAGCCTGTCCCAGTGCCCAACCACCCTCTCAGTGCAGAACCTTTCCCTAACACCCAGCCTGACCCTCTCCTGTCTCACCTCCATGCTGTTCCCTTGGGTCCTGTCACTGTCCCCAGAGAGCAGAGATCTGCATCTGTCCCTCTGCAGCCCTGGCTCCATTAAAGATGAACACAATTCTTCCTCAAATTTCACTAAATTCATGATTTCTCTTTTTTGTTTTGTTTTGTTTGTGTTTTTTTTTTCCTGTTTTTCTTCTTGTCCTTTCTGGGCTTTTTTAAAAATTATACATTTAAAGTATAACTTATTGATGGAATTTTTAGAAAGATGTTTGGGGGGTGTTAAATAAGGATTTAACCAACGCGGTACTCAAATGAAACCTTCCAGGATTTGCATTCATGCATAAAAAATAGAAAGTGTGTGGTCTATTTGGGCAGTTAAGACTGGCAAACTAATTTACAAAAATGAGATAATGCAGTTTTTAGAAACAAGTAGATAAAGCAAAGAATTCTTAGACTTGGGTAATATGGTAGCAAAGCAGAGAAAGAGATTTGCTGGGTTTTAAAATGTTACTGTAACTACATGCAGCTCTGGCAAGGAACATGATGTCATGCGCTCTGGGGAACAGTAAAGTGCATCACTTAGAAATATTCCCTAAGCAAAAAAAAAGAGTTGGGATTGCATAAGTATCAAAAATGTTCACTTTTTGGTCACACATTACAGGAAGTATGTCAACAGAATTGTGTGTGGTGCGCCGGGTGTCTGACTAGTGCTTCCCTCGTTGCTAAAAAGTAGTCCTGAGAGAAACAAATCACTGCAGAGTATGGTAGTGATAAAATCTTCACTTGCCAGTAGAACAAGATTTCTTGAGTAAAGACTGTGCTTAATATCATACTGCAGCCCTCATTCAGTTGATTGCATATGTGTCTCCACGGCCCTTACTTATTGATCAAATTGTTTTCCACAGAATAGAAATGACAGAGGCTTTTCACTGGGTAGTCCATAGCAAGTCTGGCTTTGAAGGTCTGAAGCAAACTTCTTTGGGATATGATTAAAGCCACTATGTCCCACACGTCTAAATCCTGCCGTCATACTAATACAAAGGGGTTCAAAACAAAAGAGCTTAAAGAAAAGATGGGCTTAATAATTTTCTAAATGTCGTGGGAAGTGGGATGTTTTGATAGATGAGTGCATGTTAGAGCATTTGGCCTGGGAAATATAATGAGTTCATGTTTCTTTCAGGCCAAGACCTCTGGGAAGTTCTCTGATGAGGAATTGGATAAGCTTTGGCGAGAGTTTAAGCACCACAAAGAAAAGATTCGTGAATACAATATTCTGCTAGAGACTGTGAGCAGAACAGAAGGTGTCTGAACATTTGTCTGATGCTTTGAGATCAGTACAACTGTTTCTCTGTCCACTGCCTCCATTGTTTCCAAGTTTCTTTGAAACTCCTTAAGTCTGACATTTCTGCCAGAACTGCTTTGCAGATGCTGACATTCCCAGATATGCTGACATTCCCAGATACTTGCCGGGTTTAGTTCTGCATTTGCTGCCAAAAGTCTTGCAAGCTAATGAAAGCGTTGCCATTTCAGTTTTCTGATTCTTGCCTATGTTACAAGCAGGGAAGACGTCATCAGATTACCAATGATGGCTGTTCTAGTTTACTAGAAATTAAGCAGTAAGCACTGCTGCAAAATGTGATCCTAAATCTACAGAATATGCATGTTTTATCTCAGTAATGGGAGCCCAAGAGGATATGTATCTTTGGCACTGAGCTTCATGTTAAAGCATTGAGGAGCTGAATCCAGTTTGCTGTACTAATCCTAGCAAAAATTTTGTTAGAGCCAAAGTTTTCTAAAGCTCACAGGCAGCGTGACATTCTCATTGTAGAGCTGAAGCTGCTGGAAGTCATTTCAACATTGGATGTCCCGACTGGCTCAAGAAATGCCTGGGGGAAGGGCATGGGATGTATCAGCCATATCTATCCCATTTTCTTGGGATATTGCTAGCCTAGGAAAATAAGAACATTGCCTTACTAAAACTGTGACAGGTGGTCATAAGAGGTAAAAGGCATTTCTGTAATAGCACCCTCCGGAGCACTGAGGAGCACTGATCATAGTATTAACCCACAAATGGAGTTATTGCTTCTCAGAGTCTAGTGTCAATGCTTTATTATACTCAGCTCAGATGCTGAGAACTGATCATATTTTATTTTCTCCAGATTTGAGGGATTTCTGGGGCTTTAGACCTATCAGGATTTGACCCAGAATCAATAACACTTTTATATTTCAACAGATATCCACAAAAATGTCATCAACCCATCTGAAGAGAACGTGGTGAAAGAGGAAATCTTGCACAACAAACACAGAGAGCTCAAAGACAAGCTAAGAAGCATCAATCAGGGATTTGAGCGTTTGCGAAAAGTCAGTCACCAGGGATATGATGCCACCAGTGGTATGATACAGCATTTTTTTATATTTATTTGGTATCAATTTCATTTTTTAATAAATCAATGGGAAAGTAATGATTATTTAGTGTCATAGTACATGGTGTTGCTACTAAGAGCTGAAAAGATAGAGCCAGGTTGTTCTATTTACAAGCTGACACTAAAAGCCTAATGTAAGGAGAGCAACAACCTGTAAAGAGCACAGTTCTGTATTCCATGCCCACATGGGAAGGGATATTACGCCTTCTGTAACAGGAAGACAGATATATGAGACAACATGCAGGGCAAACAACACCATTATTCAGTTTCTAGGGTTTGGGGTTTTTTTGCTTTTTAAAAAATACTTCCTACAATGCTATAGTTCTAAGTTAAGTACTTGGATTTTTTCTCTCTTTTCCTCCATATAGACATATTAGTAATGCAGTGTTTAGTGTATCCTTTTGTATGTGTGTGCAAAGGGACACTCATCATGCAGAGGAGGTGGGCATAAAGGCATTATGTCTGGATTTTCATTCGGTGATATGTGTTTCTTTAGAATTTGAAGAACCAAGGGTGATCGATCTGTGGGACATGGCGAAATCAGCCAATTTCACTGAGAAAGAACTTGAATCTTTTCGGGTAAGGAGAATCTCGTATGGAAAGCTACTTTCCCACTTAAATGTTCTGTGTTACTCTTAATGCAGTCACTTCTATCTTGCTCTTCAGACGCCAAATAAAAATCTTTGATCAGAATGTTTGAAATATACGAAACTAGTCATATGTATGGTTCCATTATAATCAGCAAAATGGAAGTGTCATCTTACTTACTCACATGTAGCCCAATGCCCTACATTGGGCATTGCACTACAAAAGAAGCAACTGTGTTTTAATTACACTACATTCAGTGGCCCTGCTTTTACAAGTGTCAGAGGAAAGCCTGCTGAAGTCTCCAGCAAGGCTTCTACTAACCTTAGTAAGATGTTTTTGTCAGAATTTTGCAGTAGCAAAAGAGGTAAATTTTGCCTTCATATCTGCCCCAGCGAAAAGAAAAACTCTATTCCAACAGTAAGAATACATAAACTTTTATTTGATATTCACTGCTGTCATCTCCTAGCACCTCAGAGACATCAGCAGTCTCAAACTGATGTCTCTGCAGCAAGTTGTGTTCAACATCTTCCTTCAAAACTGGGTGTCCGGGTGGTGGTGATAATGTATTGTACAGACATTCTTAATATGCAAAGAACTGAAAAACTTACAGTGCCAAATTCAATAAAACAGTATTTAGGGATGTCTTGCAATAAAAGAGAGGAAAGAGGAAGCCTTGGAAAGAAAATACTTTGAAGCTGTTTGTATTTATTGTCTTAGGAGGAGCTGAAACACTTTGAAGCAAAAATTGAGAAACACCATCACTACCAGAAACAACTAGAGATTTCACACGAGAAACTGAAACATGTAGAGGGAACTGGAGATAAGGAACATCTGAACAGAAATAGAGAGAAATATGCCATGCTGGAAGAAAAAACAAAAGAGCTTGGATATAAGGTATGTATAAATCCAACATACATACATGTTGAAAATTTAACTCAGTAGCAGAGGGAATGCCAATTATCCAGTGCTGATTTTTCATGCAATGTGAATGACTTTAAGAGTGGGAGGTTAAGGCACACCTGTGCTCCATGTTTATTACAGGATACACAATTGTTTTTATAAACCTAATTCTAAAATGCCTGAAAACTCCCTAGTCTCAGTCCTTCCTAAAAGCTGAGGATTTTTGTCACAAGTACTGATAGCAAACTCTGAATATATGATATTAATTTATTTACTTTTTCATCATTATTCATTGTCTTATTAAAATTTGTTTTATTTGTTTTGTTTTCCTGCTAGGTAAAGAAGCACTTGCAAGACTTATCCAGCAGAATCTCTCAAGGTCTTCAACACAATGAATTATAAACATCTGTTCTCCTTCATGGGATCCATCTGTGAACACAAAACAAATAATGGTGGTTTTTCTTTCTGAACAGGATCCACGAAGCAGTCTTTCTGAAATACTAAGGGTTGAAGAAGGTTGTCCTGTAAGAAAACTTCTTTTTTTGGTCCACTTAGTTTTGTATTTGCACTATTAAATTAAATGATTGCATTAGAAATTTAAGTTGCACATCTTGGATCACATAAATCATACGTGTGAATCAAGTAACAGCCTTTGAAATAAGTAGCCATTTCAAAAGGAAACACGTGTGAACTTCCAGAACATTCCTGGGTAGTAGAAAAAAATACAGATTTTATAATTAGTTAAGGTATTCTGATAAATAAAAGCAAGCACTGAGGTACGGGACATTAAAACAGAGGTCAGAGAAGTTTTTTATTTCCATGTTTGACTTAATGCCTTTCCTACTGAAGGTAACTAAAATATTTCTACTGAGTTGAGCAGTAGTTCAGAGCTGCACTGTATATAAATCTTCCATGTGAGATGGGGAGAAAGGATAAGGAGGAAAAAAGTACTGAGGTTAGTTCACAACTTACAGACTAACACATCAGAAGTTACTGAATGTATATGTACAATTGTCATTCATTGTTGCTTGGTTTTGTTACATTTAGTCATTAAAAATCAAAACAGGATACCTGTGAGGTGTGGTTTTTTAATTCCCTCCTGTTCAATGACAAGTATTCAGACTTTTTTCTGAGAACTATGTGTATTGCTTGGAACTAAAGTTCACTCATATACTAGTTTTTAAGACAGGAAGAGTAGTTTTGCGCCACAAGAATGTGTTTCTGTATTCTGAATAGGTGGACGGCTTTCTAAAGCAGCTTGTCTCTTGAGTACGTACTCCAGTAAAATCTCCAGTAAAGGTTATTATCACTTTGCCTTTAATTCTGTTGGTAAAGATTAGCCACCTGGGTTGAAATTTTCTGCAGTACTAATGCTGACCCTTTTGTTCTAAGGAATGTTTCACGTGTAGCTGCACCAGCAACAAGGCTAAGGCAAAGGTCCTGTGTAGGTAAATCATTACAGCTACTTGGTTGAGAAGCTCATTCACTCACATATTGCGGAGCTGTAGCATGCCACATGAGGAGACTGTCTTCAAGACTTGCTTGCTATACCTATTCTGTGAGAAATAGCAAAAAGAGGGTCAGCCAGAATCAGCCACTGTGTGTGTTACTTAGATAAGTCCTGCATCCATGGTGGGTTAAATGTAGGATGATTGTGCATGTAAAGATTATTGTATAACATGCAAGTGACCTGAACTGAAACAGTGGTAGCAGTCCTACTTTGAGATCCTGAATGTCTTATGTTGCATCAGTAAGCAATTTTTTTTTTTTTTTACCATTTTTGTTTTAATGTAAGATGTTACTTATATTCCAGAGAACTGTAGCCCATCACTAGAAACACAGGCTTAGTATTAATAGTAGCAGTGAGTCAGTTAGTTCTTAATAATAGTATAATTTGAACATATGCACTATGTACATCCACAGAGGAAAGGAACTAAGCAAGCACCGAAATCTGAAAAGTTCAACGTTCAGAGTTAATACCTGCTTGTGTTTGAATCAAGTGATAAAATGCTAGCTGGGTTGTATGTGAATGGAAAAAAAGCTTTTACTGAAGTGGGTTCAGAGGCTCCTGCTGGTGGAAACCCGTTGCATGAGGGGAAAAGCAATGATCAGTATCTCAGCCTGCACTGAAGGAGGGCAGAGAAGCTGTATACTCTGCACGAGAACATATAGCACAAAGCTGGGTTTCACCTTTGGGGTGTACCTGAAATCGAATATGCTTTCTGAAGAGTTCTTGAAGAATTTTGGAACAGTAGAAGGTGCTGGCTTCACAGAACACATAACTGGGGTCAGAGCAGCAGTGGTGATGGCTGCCTCCGAGTGCACAGCTGCTTCATCAGGCTAGCAGCTGCAGCCCTGGTGGGAAGGCACTCCCTGGAAACAGAGCTGATGGCTGTACCACCACAGTGATCAGACTCAAAGGCCAGGTAAGCTCCAGCAGAAAGAGAGAGCACTTGGCAAGTGCTTCAAAGTACAAGAGACCAACAATATATTTACATATCGCTGTAATTTAAAATTAGGAACAAGACATAGATCATCAATGGCACAGATTGGAGATTGGGATTAGTACAGTCGCTTCACTTTAGTTATTGAACGCTGCTGTAAATGAGTCATTGGGCCCAAAGATTGCTCATACAAACCTAGAGGGGAAAAAAATACTAAGCATCAGTTGCAGCCCCCAAATCCAACTTCCTCCTGAAATACTCTGTAGCTTAGCCAGGCTCTGCAATAGCACACAGAAGCCATCAGAAATGGTTTCCATTCCTGGCAAGGCTCTTTGCTGCTTTCTGTACTTTTTGAGATCTGGAGACAGTGCACAGGCTAGTCTATGAAGCCCGATTCCCCTTTTATCTTTAGTCTGTGCCTTCCACGTATCGACATATGTACATCCGTTAATTATTGCAGTTTTTAAGCCATCAAAACACTTAATGTGGTAAAAATAACAAGAAGGGGTAGTCTGAGATGGTAAGAAATTTTAAAAATAGTTTGAATCACCACTCATATTTCTGTTAAAAGTAACAAAAATTCAAAGCCAAGAAAAAAAAAAAAGATATAAGTGAAATATTTAGATCTACATCCTGCCTAGTTCACATATACAGTTCTGTGCTTGGTGCAGGGTGAATAACAGAGTTCACAGGTGAGACTGCATGGAAAAGATGATTGAATAGGAAAGCTCTAACAGCTTATCCTGAGGGTTGAACTTTCTGCTTCTCTTCCTTAATTGGTATTTTATCTGATCCTTTTGTAATTATTCAAATTACAGTTTTTTCAAACCTCTCTGAGAAACAACTTGTAATACAAAAGTGGGAGCAGAAGAGGGAGGAAAAGAACTGTTATTTATTAGGAAAAAAAGATCGGAACATTTTGTCCTTTATACAGCCTGTCAAACTCTGCCCTAAAAAAAAAAAAAAAAAAAAAAAAAAAAAAATCAAATTAAATAAATGTGTCAGTGGTTTTATATAGCACAGATTTTATTTATTAAACAGGTTGGGAGGTAGGAAGTGAGCAGGTAATAAATACACCAGGCATTGCATACAACAAAAAATAACCAAGTCTTTCTTAAAATAAACACTGTGTCCTGTGTGCTGGTAGAGGAGCTCAGATCATATCATCCAACCATGACAAATAAAGGACATCCACTGCAGCAAATGTAATGCTGTAATGATGTCCCCGCTCCCCTCCCAAGGGGTTTTCATGCCTAAGAGATCAGGCAATAGCAAGAGTTTCTGAATTCATAGACCATTTGCATTTCATAAGCTGCAGGTGAGGTGCCAACACCTCCCAGCCCCAGGAATCCAACATGCTGCAGTGCCCAGAAACCAGACCATGGCACTGGCAGCTCAGCTGTAAGCCGTTCAGCTCAGGAGTAACCTACACCGAGGCAACACACAGCTCACAGTTGGTTCACAACACACTCATCGTCCACAGACCTTCCCTGTCATCATTTGCTATTGCTTTCAAAGTTGTATTTGGGTTTGGGTTTTGTTTTGGTGTTGGCTTTTGTGTGTTTTTTTTTAAGGCGCTGTTTCACATACAAAAATCTACCTCTAGTACATAGGCAGCTCTAAATGCATATTAAAATATCATTATTCTTTCCATAGCTTTTAATTAGATTAGAAAGTCATGAAATATGTCAAGACATATAATAGACTGTTACTTGAAAAACAGATCTATCCCTGTAACACATAACAGGGAGCTATGAAAGACAAAGACTGCATTTTCCACAGACACTGTGTTATCTAACAAAAAGCCTCTAAATACCAGAATCGGTGTTCTCAGATACAACCCACACTTAACATATAATTTCAGGCCATTCACATGTCAGGAAGCAGGTCATTAATCTACAGAAAAAAAGACTAGATTTTTTTTTTCCTAGCATCAACAGTCATAAAATAGAAAAAATCCATCCAGTTGAGCCAAAATAAATTTATGAACTTTCATCCACAGGAAATACTTCAAGTTGAGCCATATTTAGTACAGCAATGATTGTAACTCGAATGCTATCAATACCCCCTAATGCACTCACATATCCAAATCCTCACCTTTATTATCCCACCACTCAACAAGAGTGTTTTCCTAAATCAAAAAGACTACACAGATATTAATGCTTAACGTGTGAACATAAAAATGATGGGTACGTTAATATAGTATGTAGATAGTTTGTTACTTCACTGATGTGTTAACTTACCAGAAAGCTATACACATCTGTTTTAATAATATTTTTTATAGTCTTAAAAATTGCCTGTCAAGAATGGATCTACCATAATTTAAACCTGGTGATTTTTTAAAGGACAAAATGTGTGTTGAATTTCTTTGAAATAATCCTCTTTCTAAAACAAACTGATATATAATGTACCACAGTTACAATTTTCCAGGCCACTTACTCTAAAGAGGGAAGGGAACCACATTGTCAGGAAACATGCTGAGAAATGAAAGCCCACATATGAAACCAAATAATTTGCAATTCTTGGCATCACATCTGGACGTCTAGCGTCAACTTCAAATTCTTAGTTTCTAATTCAAGACATCTGAACCAGAACCATTACCTGAATGTCCTTCAATGGGGAAAGAGTTCATTCTCCAACCTCAATTCGGACCATGCCATGGGGCTCTCACTTACCTTACTGGACGTGCATGTGGTCATTAGACCAGTAGACAATCATAGTGCAAACAGTCTCCATCCACACCAGTTTGTGGGGCCATTGCCAATCTAGTATTTGTTCCATTCTGAAGAAAGCAAAAGGGGAGTGAAACAAACTCTGCAAAATCTCTGAAAGGAGAGACTTCCACGGCAAGAGGAATCATGAGTTACTGGATTAGGAATCACAAGTTACTGCTCATTTCAGTTCAACAGCAGGCTGCTGGCAGTGGGAAATGCAGCAAATTTCACCTGATTTTTGTTAGGAATTTTTCGGATTATACCTTTTTCCTAGTTCATACCAAACAGGAAAAGATTCTCACATGAAAAACCCATTCCAACTGTCTGAACAGCATCCACACAGGCAAATATAGCCTGGAAGACTGAAGTTGCCTTTTTCCAAGCCCTTCTTCAAACAGCTAATAACTGTGATCTATACAGGCTGCATCCATCTTAGGCAATGTTTGCATTATCTGCAGTTTGCTGGCGTCTCTCTAAACCCTTCTTCCTGATTGATTACTTCAGGTCTTGTGCAAACTGACCCTCATTCCCTGGCGGAGAAATGAGCCTTGCAGAACTGCAAAGCAAAGTCTCCATTTGTGATTTTTCAAAGGTGTTCTTAGCAGTTGTTTGCCTTCTGATTTTATTGCCATCTGTAGAAATAGCTATGCTGGAATTTTTGGAATTAAAAAAAATAAATAAATAAAATAGCCAATATACCCAAAAAGGGCAGTCAGAAGTTCAAATCAAAGTAGCTCTGCCACACAGAGGATTACAGAAGGAACAGGAGTGAGCATATTTAGCTACAAGAATACAGCGAGATTAAAAACGAGTTCTTTTTAGCTCCTTCAAACCAATGAAAATAAAGAATCCTGTTCACCTTTGACCACCTACAGCTTTCCAGTGCAGCCTTAGAGCCTGAGAGCTCAGGCCTTTTTGTACTCACAGCCTGAGAGCAGGGGGTAGCAGAGGCCTTTTTGTACTGTCAGCCTGAGAGCCACGGGTAACACAGGCCTTTTCATAATGGCAATCTTGCTGCTTGGCCACCAAGGTGTGTTTTATCCACTCACTTCCAGCTCCTCCTGCACCATTCAAGGTAAGCACCTTGGCAATGTACAGACAGGGTTCTTGTGACAGCCCAGACTGAAGGTGTGAACGGCCGCAGACGGTAACTTGCATCTTAGCAGTTCCCCAACCAGCTGTGAGAGGGTCTAAACCTGTCTTGTTCCATCTCCAGTAAGTCCCCCAACTATTGTAAACAGGACTGACTATGCTGAACGCAGAACCAGGTATGCTTCAGCATCAGGCCAGGCTGCTCTGCACCAGCACTCGCCCAATGTACAGACTGGGCTTTACATATACTTCTCTCCAAGGAGAAAAACAGCCACTGAAGATGATTCTCTCCAAGGACCAAGCCATATATTCAATACAGACTTGACTCCTTCACAGAGCTGACGCAGGCACAACAGGACGTGCGTTGTCACATGTGCAGCAGGACAGTCTGGCAGTTTGGAGTGGACGCAGGCATTTAACTATCACACAGTTTCTACTCCATCTCTGGTAGAGGTGGCACAGCAGATCTGTTTGAGGACACAGCAGCAACCTCAGCCTGATCCAAGAGATTTCACATCTTTGCTGCATCCACGAGAAGCAGCAATGCAAGTGGCAGACTCCTGCACCCATCCAAACGCAACAGTTCATAGGCATGAACACCCTCCTGCCGCTACCCTACTCTTTTCTCTACAATCACTAGCAAATAAAAACTTGCTTTCCAGCTCTCTGCTGACACCTACCTACTTCTCTGCCAAACTCCCAGTAGGAATTTTTTGCTGTGCTTCTGAATTTGTGGCCAGTACTGCGAAGCATTGCTTGTAAAAGGACAAAGTGCATGCAGCAGCCAAGGGCATGCCACAAGGCACATCTTTCAGCAGCAGCAGCAGAGAGACACTGATCTGCGATGAACCCAAGCAACTCCTTACATAATAAAACTTTGGTATCCAAAGGCCAGATTCCCTTCTGAGTACACAATCTGCTCTATTTTCTGTATGTTGAACTACCCATAAATTGTTAGCTCAGCCCACAGATAAGTGAAATTTAACTTATACAATATCAAGTGCTAGGATATTATTATTTTATTTTTTTTTTTTTTTAGGGATTTTACAACAGTGTAATGTAATGTAGAGATAAATTACTGTCAGGCTAAATCTGCTTTCTGATCCCACCCCCCACTACACATTCCTCAAATAAACTGACACTTCTTATTTCAGTAAAACGGTGATGTTACATACGCCTCGGTGTACACAGTGGGATAATAAATTTGAATTATTTCTAGATGCTCTGATGCAGACAAATGCTTAAAAGCAAGTAAATTTTAAAGTTAACTTCCCCTCACTCTGAAGTCCTTACCAAACTCAAAGTTCACTTGGTAGCTGCACTTTTCCAAACCTGACCACTGCATATTTTATCATAATCCAGGATGTGAATTATTTGTACTCTAGGCTGTATCCACTTGATCATCACAGACCTAAGACTCAGAGTGAGGCTATCATGAAGCCCATCATATTTCAGGGAGAGCATGAAACCGCAATCATCAGAAAAAATCCTAACCGGAAAAAAAAAAAAAAATAGCACTTTTCTTTAATTCTACTCACCCACACTGAAAAAACATATGTTTACATAAGCTAGTCCTTACAAAATTCCGCTGAATAAATTCTGTCTCCCATCCTTACTCTGTTTTGTTTGGTCTTATTGCTGCATGATGTTAAAGTAACATTTGTTTTCAAGCTTGACTTCAAAGTAATGCTCATGTAGCTGGCGGAATGATAGCTGAGGATCTTCCCAGGTAACCAGGGACACAAAAATGTAACAATGTTATCTAAAAAAATGCAGAATTTTCCCAGAAATGAGCAGCCAGCAATCGAAAAAATCCCATGTGTTCTTCCTGTGATCATTTTAGCAAAGAATGTGTATGTTATCCTGGCAACACTGGAAAAGGTACTAACTGAAGTGTGCGTGTTGCTGCACCATTTTTATAAAGCGTAATCATCCATAATTCAAATTCAAGTATAGTTTTCCAAGCTACAATAATTAAAACTTGTTTGTTTAAGTCTACAGCAGGGAGGAAAGTGAGGAATTTTTCCAAGCTATTTGCTAAAAACAACTCTTGGGGCACATTTTCACGCACATTTAGATACCTAAAGGCACCTACTGGCATTTTCCCTGCAGGTGCCGCAGTGCTGTTAAAACCCAGGCAACTATTTGCATCATTCGGCAAGAAAATGCCTCCAAACCCCAGCAGCACGTTTTTGACTTGGAGAAATTCCATCATCGAAATATAAAACTGTTCCATAACAGTTTGTGAACAGCACCATAAAAACACACTGGAGCAGTAGTTACATTTGGCAGTAACCGACGGAGCAAGACGACCAGAGTGAAAGAGGCACACACACGTGACACACAGATGTGCAAAACAGATGCATGGCAGAGACAGCTCGGCGATGGCATAGATTGGTCCAGACCTAACTGTTATGCCCAGACACTTCCCTTGCTGACAGCCTGCTTTCTCATCTCTGAGAGCACTGTCCACAAACTGGCATATTAATATACTTCAAGAACATCCTACAGAAGCACCAGCAGCATCACATGGTTTTGTCCTTCTCATAGTTGATTCCCATACTCCTGGTAAGGGCAGGGGGAGAGACGGGGAGAGCTCACTAAGAGGAGAATGCTAAATTAAAAATGAGCAAAGCCTTCACTTGTGCCAGCAGAAGTTACAAGTCACATTTATGACCAAAAGTATTGGAGTTGTTTTGTTTTGTTTTTGTGCAAAGAGTTCTGAAATTTTAATCATCTTACAACAATCGTAACCCATATTAAACTGCATTTTAGACCACTTACACCAGATGTGTGAATAATCCCCCAATTATTTGGACATTATCGGCATTACCAGTGTTAACCAATGGAAACTACATGGTGAGCACAAGTCTACTCATAGGATTGCAACTTGGCTTTCATTTTTCCCAGTTTGCCACCGGAAATAGGAGGCACTTTATTTATTTAGAAAAAATAAAATTAAAATAAAATAAAATAAAATAAAATAAAATAAAATAAAATAAAATAAAATAAAATAAAATAAAATAAAATAAAATAAAATAAAATAAAATAAAATGGTTTGCATTTCTGTGAGCTCCTGTTGTTCTAGTGAGAAAACTGTGATTTCCTCAACAAAAATATCAAGCCTATAACATGATAGCAAGGATTGCAAGGTACCATAAAAATAAAAAGCAACCGGTTTTTAACAGGCACAACAGTAAGGTTTGACTTGCTGCTTCAGCCTCCTGAACATTTTGCAACGTAATTTAGTGCATGAGAATAGGAACTAAATTTAAAAAACAAGTGAAAATCATCTTTTCTATTTGACTTATTCAAGGTAAGTACAAAAAGAGAAGTAGAAATCTGGAAAGCAAATTACTCCATTTGTGGAAAGCCTTATAGGATAATTATGTTAATATTAACAAAGACTATAAATATATCTGACCATCTAGACAATCCTAGCTGAAATTACTATGACATACACAAACCCATGCACACAGAGAACCACATGAATGTGCTGATTCACACCCCCTTTAACCTGAAAAAAAACACATTTTAACACTGTGACTCCTCCTGTAAGGCCAGCAGCAGTCTGATGACCTTTAGCATCTCATCAAATCTCCTCCTGTGCTGCAAAGTCCCAGTGCAAGCAGTTTTAAGAAAGGCAGCCTTTGCAGAGAACCTGGGTGATATATTTTCCTGGTAGATATGATTTTACAATAGAAATATTGAGGCTTCATTATATATCACAATGCTGCAACTATTACAAGTACGGTCCTGTAGATGGGTTGCTAAATGCTGAGTCCATGCAGGTAAAAGCTCTGCTCCATGCAGATGTCAGATCAAGGCCAACGTATGACTTGGAGACAATACAACAAGGGCATTTGCTTCATCCTGTTGTCACACATCCTGCAACTATAGGAGGTAGAAAGCAACTCAGTACATCATGAAAACAGTTTTGCATTGGTTATGGTACAGCACAAGGAAATCCACTACTTACATCTAAACACCAGCCTTCTGAGACCCCAACTTTTTACTCCAATATCAGAAGACAGCTCTGAAACACTGACTAAACAAAGACTGAAAGTGGAAAACACTGCATTTCAGTGCATCAGGCAAGCAATGCACATTTTAAATATCAAGTATAAATAGGCACATCACAAGGGTTTTGTCCCTGCAAGTCCTCTAGTGGAATCTCTTAATGGAAGAGCAGTTATTAGGCCTGGTGAGCCCTGGGCTCTGATATCCTGTTCCCAAGGAGCTTCAAGTTCAGGCTACCCTAGTTGTACTAAATGTGTGTTTATAATGTAGATCACCACTGCCCATTTGTCAAATAATAATAAATAATAATAATAATAATAATAATAATAATAATAATAATAATAATAATAATAATAATAATAATAATAATAATACCACCACTTAAACTGGGAGTCTCATAAGAAATATTCCTTTTTCCCTTCAGAAATAAGTTAGGCTGATAAAAAGGAAAGTACATCTCAGCACAGAACAGATGACAATGGCATTAATCAACTCTCAAATGAGTATTTTTTTATTTGAGAGATTTCTGATATTTTACATTACTATTGAGACTACAATCAAATAAATTTAAAGGCCAAATTCTGTCTCAAAAACAAGCAACTGCCTCTCCTACCAGGTCACATAGTGAACCCTCTCTTGCACAAAATTTACATTCACCAATATTATGAATTATGCATATCTAAAAAACAGAATTGGGCTGTGATATTGTGTCTTACGAAGGCACAGTCAAAAGATTGCAATACCCAAGATATCATTCTTGATAACCACTGGAAGCCAAAGGTGGTACATTATTACAGGTCAAAACTTTGTTTTCTTTGTAACTACACTAATTTTTTAGTGTAGGGTAACTGCCATATTTACATTCACGTTTTATTTAAATAACATTTTGTTTGGGGACAAATACGCAGAAAACAATAATTACACAGACAATGCAACACAAGAAATTAAGTCAAGTTTTGTATCATACAATCTCACTGTACAAAAGCAAGTTGGCAAAGACTTGTGGATAAACCTATATTACAAGAGAACTTTTTTTCTGTCGATTCTGTAGCATTTCTGAAGACATCATGCTCTTACCCAGAACTGTTTTTTTGCTATTTAGGGACAGTAGAGAATTATTTGACAGAAGTTTTAGTGTCAAGGTGGATGATTCAATTTTGATGCTGGTACATTAGGCATAGTTTTGGAGATATAAATAAAGAACTCACATTCAAAAGTGACTGTTTCTTTTGAGTAACTTGTTTTTAAGCTTTTCTGTATGAGAAGCGTGAAACCTCATTTTATAAGTCATGTGTATGTTCAGATGCAGTAAAATTTGAGAAGAATTACAGGTACTCAGCAGTGATGAAAGCAAAGTTCATGTTGTCTAAAACGGAGCTTTTAAGAACAGAAGCCCCCTAAACATCCCTTCAAATTACTAAGGTTTATAGGTATAATTAAATTATGTTATATATGTGTGTATGTGTTCTTGTCTGTGTGCACCCTTGTCTGTACGCACCCCTGACACCACATCTTTTAAAGCTGAGCAATTTTAGCCAAAGCTACAGAACTCTTAGTGAGGTATAAAACTGAATTACCCATAGATCTTTTTAAGCATGTCCATAAAAGAGCATATAAATTAAACAAAACTGTGCCTGCAAAAATCAGGCACTGAGTTTTCTTGCTTTTGTAAAGTTTCATTAATATATTAATAAAGGTTTTACATAATTTATACACTCAGATATATACATATATTTTATCTGTAATGTGTGCTTACATACATACAAATGCACGCATGCAAACTTATGTGTACACATACCACACACACACTCACATTCCCTTTCCTGCACACATTCAAGTTCTTTATCTTTAAAGAAAATGCCACAATTTCATAAATGCTGGAATTTGTTCCAGGTTCTTATATGACTTTAGACTTACACAAAAAGATAACTTACATCTATTGTATATGGAAAAAAACTCCGGAATTTACAACCAAATTTTAAAAAGAACGAAAGGAGGAGAGAATGAAAGGAGGAGAGAACGACAGGAGGAGAGAACGAAAGGAGGAGAGAACACGCATACACCCCTCACGCTACCAGCTTTCCAATTAGGAATCAATATATTGGAATGAATCTGGTATAAATGCAATATTCAGTGGCAGCTTTTGTATTTTTAACAATAAATGTGAATCTTTTGGAAGTTAAATTAGTACCAGCTTATGGTGAGCAAAAAGTTCTTTGCTAGACAGGTCACTGCTGAGCCCCTTTCTTCTTTTGCTCCAGCTCCTGCAAGCGTTCCTCCCTGCACTGCGCATGCTGTGTTCCCACTTTGTGGGCTGTCTCGGTGGCTGTGATGTCAATCTGTGCATATCGGGATGATCCACTCCCTGAAACACCAAACAAAATGGTATAATAGATTATACCACACAGTCCAGAATAAGACTGACCGAGTGTTAAGCTATTGAGAGACTTCTTCCTTGGATTTTCTATGTGGATCTTGGTCTGGCATTGCAGCAGTCTCTATAATGGAGTAAGGTGATAAACACAACTAAAGAAGCTTTGTTATCTAGATATTTCATGTATTTGCTTTTCATCAAATAAGAATCTGAAATGCTTGTATTTTTGCTCCAAGTTTTAATTTTCACCCCTGCTCCTCCCAGTAGACGACAAAATTGAACAAAATGACAATTTAGTCCAATAATTGGCAATGAGATAGATAAAAGCTGCTCAGCCTGTTCAAGAGAAGAACAGTTCTGTGAGGGTGCAGACATACAACTCCAGAAGCTGGAAAAACTTTAATATGAAAGATTAAAATAGTTATTGTCAGCACCTTCAAAGTTATACAAGTTGAGCATGGGTTAGCGTTTGACATTTAAGAAAGTTCATGTCAGTTTATGGAAATAAATCTCTTCATTCTTAATGCCTTGGTTTACTGTCTTTAAAATAAAACATCACTCTCATATCTCAACAGGGTGTTATACAGAGATCTATATTTATTTAAAAAAAAAAAAAAGAGTGCTAGCATTTCAAAATTGTAAACATGCTGATATTAAAGGTATTAAAATTGAAATATCAGTAGCTGAAAATTAAGCATGGAAAATCTATCAATACTAAGGAATTGAATGCCAAATCCTGATTAGGATTAGCTGTCTGTAAGGCATTCCTCCTTACACCTCTAAATGACCGTACATGGTAGTTATAATGCACATTTATGTGCTAATTCTCCAAATGAAGCATTAGAAGTAAAAACCCATATGCAGACCAAAGAATCAGGGGGTGAAAGGGAATCAAATGCTTCTGCTAGCTTCCTCTCTGCAGCCTTTTCACATGGAAAGCAGACAGAACACCATATTTCTGTTCTGAAGCATTTGCTGCATGGCTCTACAGGCAGTGTCTTCTTCAGTACCTTTAGAAGCAAGCCTTGTACACCTACACCCACAACCCTGTCTCTGAAGCCAAGCAAGGAAAATTAAACAAATGCAGTCCTAATACATGCAATGAAACTCTTGAGAACACGAAGCAAATTACTGTCTGTCAAACTCCACAGACATAGAAATGTTCACTTTAGGATTGCATATACAATGCACCTGTCAGAGAGATGCAACATCTTATAGAACCTTGTTAGCTCAAAATCTTTCCCAAAAGAGTCAGCAGCTACAAGAAGTGCTTCACAAATGTACCTGGGTACAACTCCACAGTTAGCCAGAGGCTAAATGGGTAGATGAGAAATTAAGATTCCCCATACCATGTACATTCTGCATTACTGCATCCTTTGCTGTTTAAATAGTACTGTAGACTTCCTTACCTCTTATGCTTGTGGTAGGTTCTTGAAGTTCCAGTTCCATGTAATGAAGTTGTTTTTTGGAAGTTGGACTGACAGGAATATTAACATAGGTGGCTGTCTCACTGTGGGGTCGATCTGATGCAGGTACATCAGCTGAATAACCTACTGCCCCTTCTAAAATAAATAACATGTTATTATAGACACTGCGATGACCAGTGATCAATTTCATAAAACACACTGTTCTGCCAAATATTCTGAAAGAAAACATTTAGCAGTAACAACACAGCTCACCAAATGGTATATTTGTCAATCCTAAATGGGACATGAGAAGACCAAAGCTTCTACAGAAAATATTGTCAGAGACTGATCAAATCAGGATCTACGCAGAAGACCACAGACCACTGCCTGTCATCTCATTGGGTTGTGTCAGAAAACAAACACTGCACAGAAATTTTCTAACAGATGCAAGGTATGCAACATTACTTCACAAGGCTATCAGCTACAGCTCAGATTAATAAAGCCTTACATGAAGCAGCCTGTTCTAGGAAGATATGGACTATTATAGCACGTGCAAGAGAGCACCCAAAACCAGTAGAAGTTCAGAAAGCATGTCACAAAAACAGAGACTGAAGAACTGCTTAAAACAAGGGAAAGGCAATCTTGTGCAGACAGCTTTCCTAGCAGGACTGATGCCAAGTGGGGACAGATCAAGTAATAAAAGATTTCAACTGTAGAAAAAAAAAAAGAAAAAAAAAAAAAAGTAAATTAGACAGTTGGAAATATATCTTTAATAGTTAAGATCACAAGAACACTAAAGATAATCCCACAGAAGCTGGAGAATGTCTGCGTCTAGAATTGTCTGAAAAAGAGAGATGTTAATGCCTACCAGGAAATAGTTCTCTATAGAACAATTGTGACTTAAAGGGGACTATATTGTCTATTGAATGACTTCTCAAGACCCCCTCTAGTACTGTTTCCAATTATTCTAATCTTGTCAGAAGTGAAACTGAGAGAAGATAAAAGGTTAATGTTCCATTCACTGGCCTGCCAAGCATTTCAGCCTTCAAACCCCACCTGACATCAGGCACCTACATCAAGCTTTTCAGTCTTGATGAAATACCAACAGAAAGACTTCCCAGAATTACTTGGGCTATAGGAGACCCAAATACAAAGCTGTATTCTGTCTGTGCCTAGACAAGGCTTTGAGTCCCACCCTTACGGTACTATTCAGAAAGCCAGTTATCACCTGTCTGCCCAGGCCTGTTGGAGTTCTTACCATTAAACACTTTCTAGGGCGATGCTAAAGCTTACAGTACCATGGCTGCTACATTCTCAGAAGGCATGGGTAACTCAGAATTCATAGTTCAGGTCAGCACAGAGAGATGACAAACTGCAAGTTTACACACTCATCACCAGGATCACCAGGATCCACCTATGCACACTCTCTCCCATCATTTGTTTTGTGAGTTGTACCCAACTCAGGTCACCTTATAGGACAAAATGGAAAGCGTTGTTTTGAGAATCACAGAATGGTTAAGGTTGGAAGGGACCTCTGGAGGTCGTTCTGTCCAATCCCCCTGCTCAAGCAGGGCCATCAAAACCTGCTTGCCCTGGACCATGTCCAGACAGCTTTTGAATAGCTCAAAGGAGGAGGCTCCATAACCTCTCTGGGTAACCTGTGCCAGTGCTCTATCATCTTCACAGTAAAAAAGTGTTTCCTGATGTTCAGAGGGAACCTCCTTTGCTTCATTTTGTGCCCATTGACTCTTGTCCCATCACAGAGCACCACTGAAAATAACAAGGTTCCACCCTCTTTGCACCGTCCCTTTAGGTATTTATATATTGATTAGATCCCCCCTCAGTGCTGAGTAGAGGAAGGACCACCTCCCTCAACCAGCTGGTCATGCTTTGCCTAATGCAGACCAGGATACAATTAGCCACTTTCGTGGCAAGGCCACACTGTTGGCTTGTGTTTGATGTGGTGTCCATCAGGACCCCTAGGTCCTTTTCTTCAGCAGGTATTGGTGCCTGGGTTTGTTCATCTCCAGGTGCAGGACACTGCACTTCCCTTTGTTGAACTTCAGGTTTCTGTCAGCCTAGAATCCTGCTTCAGGTTCTCCAGATCTTGCATGAAGACTCTGAGCAGCTTGCCTGCATCAAGAGGAACTCTGTGCTTGCTGGGTTTTGGTTGTGACCAGCAGCATCATGTTAGGTATTCAATGAAGGAAGTCTGGGGCCTAGAATTTGCAAGTAGCTGAGCAAAAGCCCTGAAAACATCAATGATATTTACACAGTACAATCACACGATAAAGATGCAGATGTGTAGTCCTCAGTGTCCCAAGAAGTCATAATTTAACTAATAACTAAGCGAGTTAGTGCCACTGCCTCCTACTTCAAGTAGTGCCAGGAGGAGTGCTCCATGGCCTGCAGAGGTCAGTAAGTACTTAACATTAAAATGCCTCTGTCAAGTGAGTTTCCAGAGAAGATGGGTTTTGACTGTTGCTACTGCCTAAATACCATCATCCATTACATTTTATTAAAAAAAAAAAAAAAAAAAAAAAAAAAGTTTGTTAAATATATTTTTATAAATACAATGATCACTACTGATTGATTGCTATTGCATTTTAAAGCAATGCATTTCTGATCTTCTTTCTTCCACGTTTATCTTTGGCAACAGCCTGGGGGAAGGGAGAGATGAAGGGGGGTTGTTTTTGCTTTTTAAAACATTTTGGTCAATGAATAATGCTAGCTTTCTCCAGAACCAGATCATAATAATTCCACAACTATATATTTACATATATCTGAGTAAGCTGGTGGAAAAACAGTTGTCATAAGCAAGCAGAAGACTCAGTGCCACAAGCTCTGTCTGTCATCACTTAAGAAAGGAGTACTAAATTGAAGGGGTAGTAAGATGCATATGTGTGGTTCATCAGCTGTTATGAAGGGAAGAAACTTGATCAAATTATGTTGACTTTCATTTATAAGGTCCATCTCAAATGGAAATGTAAAATCCAATACCAAATAACGCATCATAAATCATTCCTGTGTGTTCCCTAGATTGCAGGAGTGACAGCTTCTGAGTGCTAAGAACTAGAGAGAGGTCACCTTAGAGTCTGAGGCTAAGTTGGGGCAGAGGAGTGCAGAGGAAAAATGGTATCACTTTCAGGTTCTTCCTCTCCATGAAGTTCCTTTCTTTGTCCGCACATAATACTCATATCAAAACTTTATTTGTCCAAATCACTATTTCTCTTTTCATCCAATCCGGACTTTCACAGAATCACAGAATTTCTAGGTTGGAAGAGACCTCAAGATCATCGAGTCCAACCTCTAACCTAACACTAACAGTCCCCACTAAACCATATCCCTAAGCTGTACATCTAAACGTCTTTTGAGGACTTCCAGGGATGGTGACTCCACCACCTCCCTGGGCAGCCCGTTCCAGGATATACTGGACTTTGTCAGGATATAAATGGAAAGGCAGTAGGTGGTCTTTTTAGAGCACAGAAGAGGATGATTTCCTATATCCAAACAGCAGCAGCTGTTAATAAAGGGGGACTTTTTCTTCTTCTTGGACTGCATTATGAACAGCAGAGAGAGCTCATACAATGTTGGGTGACAGCAAGAGTTGTCAGAGGTTACAGTAGGATCCACAATACTGTAATCTCTCTAGACTTAAGCTATTTAAATCAAAGGAATCTACTGTACATTTCAAAAATTTTAAAGACTTGTAAACCGACCAATTTTCTGACAGATTTTCATTTTTAAAAATAAATAAATGAATAAAAACAGGGACGTCCAAGAAGTAACCAACCAATTTCTGACCATCAGACAAGTTGTTGTTCCAAAGCAAGTGAGTGAATGTTAAAAACAATAGGAAAACAAAAGCAAACTAAAAAACAAGAACAACAACAAAGGAGAAATCTTTAAGTCTGCACCAAACATTATTATCAGAAATAGCTAAATGATTCTGTCTTGAGTATTTCAAATGAATTTGGCAGACCCATAGCACTGAAAACGTGCACCCCAAAATAGTTAAAATCATAATCAAATGACAATCGTAAGGACTGATACAGCGCAATAGCTGTTAAGGAAAAGATAATTTTTGAAGTTTTTCTATACACTATTAAAGTGATGTAGCAGGAGTTTAAGTCAAGTGCCCTCAAAGCTAGCTAGCAGGAAAACTAGCAAACTATAGGGGTAAATAGGTGAAAGGCTTTGGGAAGCTGAATGTCATATCTGATAATTTTTCTGAAAAAGGGAGAAAAAGTAGAACCAAAAGAAATATTTAAATCAGTAACAGGAGAAGCGTAAAAACAGGAAATGGAGTAGCATTGATAAGAGTGAAAAGAAAAAGAAAGGAAAGGCAAACATAGGTATGATTGTGGAGAGAAGAAGAGAATGATATTTGAAACTGGCGTTTCAGCCTTTCTTTCAACAAGTGTTGTTCACAGAAAGAACACCAACACCCGAAGTTAACTGTGTGCACGTGTGTGCGTGTATGAACATACATGTAAAATTGACATGTTCAAAGGCCATCACCTCAGAAAAAATCAACATTTAGAAGAGCTCACAATATAAAAGCAAATAAGGAGAAAGAAACAGGAGATGTTAGTGTAGTCCTCTGATATAACTAGCTGCGAAGATCTTTACTCACCAGGTTCCTCAGGGCTAGTAGGAGTTCCAGGTTCTGAATGAAGTGTCAGCATCTCATAACCACCTTTAGGACCTAGAATACAGGAAAACCATCAATGGCTTCAAAGGTGGGAATCTGCTTAATGAAAACGCAATTTTAGGTTTGGACTTGTAACCTTCTAATCCAAATAGTCATACTGAAAAAAATCCAAGAAAGGATAACAGTGGCTAGTGTTGACTTTTCTGTGATGATATCAGAATTTTCTACAGAGAGCAACAACAAATAAATAAACAATAGGGCATTTTTAAAAGTATTAACACTGAAGGCCACTAAAGTCAACAGCATGTTTTGCTATACATTGATGTGGGAGCGGAGCTGTCTTGAATGCATGAATCAGGGAGAAGAGCGTGGGTGATCTTGGGAGCATCTGGAAGACTCTTGTTAAAATTCCACCTCCAGTATGATGGATAACTTCTTGATTTCTGACAAAGCTCTGTAGAAAGTGCCTAAACTAGCCCTTCCAAAGATAACTTCTCATTCCAAGTGCAAATCGTCATCTTTGCAAGAAGCCAGGTTGCACAACATCACTGGTGCTTCCAGAGCGCTAAGCTGAAAAAAGATGCTCGTGTTCCATCGTGATCTCAGACTCCACCCCAGTTCAAATAAGGCAAGCTGAAAAGCTATGCCCATAGTATGAACGTACTGGTATTAAATCTGAATGACAAATGCTCACAATTTTACCCGCTAACGTTGTTTTTTCCTCCATTACCATAAGTATCTTTAAATGTGTTTGTTTTTTCTTTTCCAGCATCTCTTTGCTAGGGTACAAAATGTCTCATGGCCTGAGGTGGGTTTTTTGTTGTTGTATTGTTTTGGGGTTATGGGTTTTGGGGTTTGTTTTGTTTTGTTTTGTTTTTTGATTTATTTTTTTTTAGTGGGTGCCCTTTGCTAAAGTGCTGACAACATTTTACTGCTGTGAATAAAATTACTGCCTATGCTCTGACACTTATCTCATCTGTCACTGCCTCTTCTAAACTTATCCCATCTGTCAATGCCTTTCTAACAAAAACCTGCAAAGCAAAAAAACCCAAAGATATGTAAGTGTTACAATAGGGAATCAAATCATACATTACTTTTTACATTTTCTGAAGTTTAAAATATTTTAAGTTGAAATTAATTTAAACTTACATGCACACACACACACCTCATAACCAGTTGCACCTACCAGCTTGCAGACTGTGCCCTTTATGTAGTTTCAGAGACCCAGAAGCTGCCATGACAGAAGAAGCACCTGTTTTCAGAGAGATATTCACATTAAACCTAAATACCTGTTGCTAATATTAGATATCTGCTGTGCATCATCATTCTTAGTAAGTGTTTCTGAAACATCAAGAAAAATTCCAGTGAAAAATACAAGTCTCTCTTCTTCCTTCAAGCAGTATTTTTTTTTTTTTTTTTTTGCAAAATTCTTTATCCTGAGATGATTGTGGCATTATAATCTAACTTTGTTGTTCTTGTTTTGGTTGGGTTGTTGGTTTTTAGAAAGAGAGGATGCCTTCTATAAAACTTTGAGATATCTGGCCTCCCTTTTCATGGTGACCTTACTCACAGAGAAGGTCATCTTCAACCGAGAAGTAAAATGGCAGTAAAAAACTGAGGAGTTGCCTTTGCGATCCATAACACAGCTTTGGTAGCCACAAAGTTAAAGCTGTCATTAAAATGTCACCAGACTGGATCCAAAACCTAACAAAATTAACGGGAATAACTATCTCAGTTCAGTAGTCCACTGTTCAGTGATATAAGAATACATGAACGGGGGCAAGCTGAAGGCTAGGTGAAGGATCTAGCTTTAGAGTGCTACAGCCAGAAAAGCTTTACCAAGGGCATGTCTGATGGCTCAGTCTTCTTTCTTCTGCTGTATTCAGATCATCATGAATGTCCCAAACACAATTCTAGATAAGGAAGCTTGAAGGACGATAAGCCAGCAGCTCAGAAACATACTAAGTGGTGCATGTTTGTCTGCATCCCCATATCCCTTCTTTACACAACCAGCAAACTAATCAGGACTATACCTACCTGTTCAGTTAGAATTATTGTTATCCAGCCATGAATTTCTTCTCTCTGCTGTTCTTACAATGAGTGCCTTAATCAAGGTGAGTGGCATTTACTTCCTGACATGAATAATTTCAAGGGAACTTCTTGTGCAAGTAAGTGGTACTTAACAGAAATGAGGTAGGAGGCTGTGCTTATGAGTAACCCTGCCACTGGTGACAGGGCAGCTATGCCACGTGCTGCTGGGTGCTTGGGATCAGGTATAAAATTAATACTGTCTTCAAAACTGATGAATAGTCTCTGAGCATGTTAGACACCTCTCTGCAAATTGTTTTTAAAATAGCATCCAAAAATTAACATAATTCATAAGCAACATGAAGAAATTCTGCTAGATAAATACAATCTCAAGTGCTTAAGAAACCTACATGACCTAGGAACCTAAAGAAAATGGCAATTCTTTATTTTTTCCCCTGCATAAAGTATATATTAATGGATTTTATTTTCTAATTGTAATCATTTTCATGCTTATGAAATTATTTCCACACTTTTATAAAATAAATCTAAATAAAGTACACATAATTTCACTTAACAAGGATGATAGGTTAAAAAATAGTGAACATATTTCAAAAGCACAAGACTGAACCAAAATCTTTGGTTTTGCATTTTTTGCTTTGTACTCAAAGGCATGTTTAGGGTAACACAAGGTTACAAGAATTTTCAAGCATGCCATCCTGAAAAAAACTGATTTTGTATTTTAACCAATGAGTTCAGATTGTAGAATCTTTATGTATCCTGAAGAGAGCTTAAGCACTAAAAATATTCTTTGAACTTTTGTTTTTAACAAGGCTGTTGATATAAATAAATACAAAAATAGGACAGAGAAGTATGACATCCTGGACTAGCTGATTTACTTGTATTTTCACTGTGACTGATTTTCCTTTTTCTCACCTCAGAACATTCTGTCCCTGCATTATTAAGTATATCTGAATATACTTCATGCAGCTGAAAGTCTCATCTCACTTTGAGAAGAAGACTACAGCTTTATGCCAATAGCAGCTTCTCCACAAAACTGGTATTTTTTTCCCCTCAAAAACTTTATGCAATTCAATAGAAATCATTCTACAGGAAATATGGATTTTTAAGCAACATTTTTAGGATTTGTGAAGAGTGCACACAACAGGAAAGGAAATTTACAACCATAAAGTGTTCCAGTCCATTTATGGTCAAGTTGAAATTTTCCGATTTGAAGCTGCTTTAAAAGAGCCATGTTAATGTTTCAGGGTTTGACCTGTTGCATTTTCCTCATTTTCAAATCTGGCAACTAACAAGTATTTACATAGTCAAATCTCTCATGGAATTCTTGTGAAGCTTTGAACTGCACTGTATAAACAGACGTCAACAGAGTTTGACCTATTTTCTTCCTTCTCCTTTACAGCTACCACATATACTGTCTTGTTTCTCATTTGTGAATCCTAGGATAACACTTGCAGGAACAGAAAAGCTAGCGAGATAGCTTCTGAACATCCAGTAGGAGACAGACAATCCCTTTCATTGTTGTTTTCATCTTACAAGGGATTGTTAAGAATAAATTTCTGCAGTTTCCTATGCCATCCAATTCTGTGTGGCTGACTCGTTCATGTCTTTGTTATAACTGAATAGTTCATCAAGAAAGCTATTTGTATTCTACTTCCTTCAACGTATAAGGAGACAATGATATTCAAAATGTAAAAAAAAATGAAAATAAGTTGCCTCCTTCCAGAATATTTTGCATTCCTACCTATGATTAGACTCAAAACTCCAGAGTAGTTCAGTGAAGACAACCACTATTTGAAAAGTTTTTTCAACTGTATGTTAATTTCTTTATGTGCACTCTTCAAAAAATAAGCACAACCTACAGCACACATGCCACAAGAAACAGCCATGAAAATGGCTCTTATGGTTCTTGTAATGCTTAACCCTGTGATGTATAGTGGACACTGTTCAGCATACAGTCCTTTACTGGCTCAATAAATGTATCATTGTGGATATTATTCTACAGCTGAAGAACAGATAACATATATCCTAAACAATTATGTGAATTATGAATTATTTCCGAACTAAGCAACAATAACCAACTCAGTATGAGCCAAATTCTTCTTTCTCACCACTCTCAATTAATTCCTTGAAACTCCTAAGCCTGGAATAGAAGCATCAAGCTGAACATGTTTGCAATAAAAATATTAAAAATGCCTGCAAGAAAGCCTGTTTTTCCATCATAAAAGCTAAGCTGTCAGACAGACAAGTTCATTTTCAGCATCCATCAACCATTATATACTTAATTTTATTCTTTTTTCTAATCTCCCTTGACTCCCTATCTACCTAAGAATAATGTAATAGAGATGCTGTGTTCATAATCAACACCCTGACTTTTCAGCTGAATTCCAATCCACAGCATTGTTTTATGTTTATTCCTTAATTCAGCCTCTCAGAACATCTTCAGTCAAGCATTACATGTGTAGGTATTACAACAAAGAGACTGACAGATAGCAAGAGCGTCTGTCGCAATGCTGATGAATTTGCTCATTTACAATATGGAAAAAAAAATGGAACTGTGCAGCTAAAAAATAAAAAATAAAAGAAATTTAAGAGTCACAAAACTTTACAATATTCAAGTATACGGCTTCCAAAAGAGAATATTTTTTGACTTATTTTCCCACTCAGCTACTGATTTTTGTAATACCAGAGCCTGCAGCACAGAACAGGGAGACCGGAGCTTCCACTTCAGATATTTAATCTGGGTGTTAAAATGCTTGAGGCTGGGTCTAGCTCCTAGGAATCGCTGGACATTTAGACTCCCTGGTGTTGGGCAGGGGCTAAAGTTTCTGAAAAATAATGCACACAGCCTGCATGAAATGCTTTCTCCAGGGATTGCAGAGGATCCCTAAGCACATCTGCAACCCCATTCTCAATTTTGCTTCTCTAAATAGGAGGCTTGGGAATCAGACTGCTCAGTTGACTTGGAAAGGTTAGCAATGAAGGACAGAAATAGTGGCCTTTTTTTTCCACAGAATAACCTAGTGGTTTAAATGTAATTGATAAAACAGAAGATCTGTGGCTGACTTCTACTCAGCTAAGAAAATTCAAATATTTTAAATGAGAGCATGAAGATGACAGAAGTAAGGGATGAATGATCCCATCTAAGTTGTTACTGTGAACTAAAAAAGAGCACAAGATTTAACTGACAGACCTCAGTTACAGCAAGAAACACCTCAACTATTCAGAAATGCATTCTAAATGTAAGAACAGTAAAGGACTTCAGACAAATTAGACGGATTAAGAATTCTCACTACAGAACACGCTAAACAAACACCTAGCAGACACATACCCAGAAGCACATCCTAGCCTTGGGACAGAGATTTGAACTAGACAAGCACTCGAGCCTTGTTTTTCCTACTCCCTGTAAAACACGTCACAGTGATTTATAGCACCAGAAGGACAACCAAGAGAGAAATGAGCTCTTTAGCTGACCATCCTGTGACGAAAAGTGCTGTCCTTTGATTCCAGCTCTCAACGCTGAATGTGCACTTCATTCATGATCCCTTAATTCAAAATACATATGGAGAATCTGAGAAAATGACCTACGTATACATCTCTGACATTGTATCCACTAGATCAAAATTTCTTAAGCAGTCATGAGAAACTCCGTATAGCCTCTTGAGAGCTTAGACCAAAAGGTATTTAACCTAGGTGTCTCCACAACCCAGCATTCTCAGAAATCAGGAAATCTGAATCAAATTCTCATCTCCTGTCAAGGTATTTTAATGTCCGTAACGACCATAACTATAACCTACTACACTTAAGAGCAGGCATATCCACATCATACAACTCCAAAGCATCTCTTATCTTGATTTCTATTATAAAGTTTTAACAATGGGAACACTTTAATCCTACAAATGCAGGAAATCAATTCAGTCTCTCTTTCTAATCAATCTTTATAAAGTTATTTATAACAAAGGCAACAGAATTATTTAAATCTGGCTTCAATGATTCACCCTGATTTTTTTATCTAGTAATACAATTCAGAATTGTTGCCATATTTATGAACATTTTCCAGCTTGCCATTAGAACTAGACACATTTCTCTGAAGTAGCTTATTTTATTGCCCGGCATACATAACTGAGAGTAGCAGGAGAATATCATCCCCCACACTCACAAGCAATATACTGACACACATTTAAACAACTTATCCTGACTCTGTAACTCCATTTGTTGGTACAAAACTGAGGCACTCAAGAGCAAAAATTGTTGAACAGTTCAAGTGGACACCAGTAGCACTAAAAGAGGTGTGCTGGCGTTTGTGTTTAAAAAGAAAAAAAAATGTAAACTGAAGAATATGAAAAAATTTACATGAAAAATGTAAATTGAAGAATAAAATTCTACAGGTGTACATAGTAACAGAATCACATGAGACTATTTGAGAGCTGAAGACTCCACAAAGACAGTTAAAAACTTCAGCTGCTGTATCCACCTAAAGCATTTTATATGCATTGCAACAAATAGTCGTTTCTTTTCCTAGTGTACCAGATATGAAAAACAACCCATTTTTTCAGCATTGCATCTTCCCTTTTTGTTGATCTTAAAAGCTGCCTATCTGCATTTCCAGTTTGCTTTTGATAAGTTTTTTTCAAAACATCTAACTCCTTCATCTGCATGAATACCCTGAGATCAAGTTCTCAGCAGATCTTGTTTGCATGCACACTTAATTTGCCACTGACCTCAGTGTAGAAATAATATTGTACCCACCACACCTAGCTGTAGATGCAAGTTCCCCTACATTTACACACACATCATAAGAATTGCTGTGGTTTCCTTGGGTTGATTAGAGGACTAGAAACCTGAGTATTAGATAGAAAAATAAAATTAGATGTAATGATCCAATTTGTGCTTCTACTTAGACCTCTATAAATCAGGAGTAATTCCACTGACTCAAGTGGAATAACTAGGAATAAGATCTGCTACATGCTTCTGGATTTTCTCCTGCTAAGGCAAACAAAGGAATAGAATTACTTATGACCTTCTCCAAAGACATCTCCTGATCCTAGGAATCTTACTGGATTTGTTCACACAAGCATTAGTTAGCTACTTTTTTTTTTTTTTTTTTTTTTTAAGATTTTTTTAAATTAATAAAGAAACCCAAGCACAAGGTAGTGTTCTCTTTGAAGTAGGGTACATGATAAATTCAGTGGATCTATTGAATAATCAAGTAGATAGTTAATGAATACAAAGATATTTAAGAAACTAAACAACTTCCCTACACAGATCTCTCAAAGAATGAAATGGAGACAGTACACAACAACAAGCCTTACTTGGTACTTAATACTTAAATACTTACTTGCTTAAGTATTTACTTAAGTAAGTATTTACTTACTTACTTACTTAAGTATTAATACATACTTAAAGCCTTACAAAATGTTATGTGTGAAGCAAAATGATGATATAATTTACTGACTGTGTCAGTCAACAGTTTCATGGGCATAAGAGAAGCCACACTATATTGCCTCTGGTAAGGATCCATTCCTGTGGTCTTGTGTTATTTAGAAAACTGGTTATATACACAAAACATATAAATCAAGCTTGCCTTTGATGTTAATATAGCCTAAAAGAACTTCATCCTGACTTCGAGAATGTAAGCAGGAAAAGCAATAAATAACTTTCTATAGAAACTGACAAGTTTGAACCTCTTTACATTATAAAATGAAGGAAACAGTCAAATACATTAATCTTTGCAACAGAAGATACTAGAGATTACATGGACTTCATAAATGTCAGTCTCAGGAATAGCAACAGCAAAACCTATCACAAGCAGGATGCTTCTCAATACAGTCTTTAGTTCTATTTCCATAAGTCTGCTGTTTTGCTGATCACCATTTGGGACCATTTGGGCATTATTTTTTAACAAAACAAGTAACTAAGTGGTTCCTACCTGGTATAGCTGGTAAGACTCCAGACTGTAATATTGCTGATCCCTAAAGAAAACAGAAAATTTTAGAATGAAAATCTTTAAAAATTAAATTTTAAAAATTAAAAAAAGTATACAAAGTATAGGAAGAATGGCAGAAAAAACACTTCACCATCACAAAGTCTTAATACATGCTGTTCAAATCCGGAACACAAGCAGGCAAAAGTGTTCATACCTGGAGGTGTTTAGAACAGGCATAAGTTGTGAAACCCTCGTGTACCTTAGTAAAAGCGAACTAACTTTGCTAACTTTTTGCTTTGGTTGCTTTGCAACAGCTGGAGCAAGCACAATGAGGCTTAGCACAATTGAATCAGTCATGAACCAACCTACAAAAAGCAACAAAATTTGGTATTCAGACACAGCTAGCACTGAGTTGGAGTAACAGATACAATAATTACCAGATTAATTAAGGTCATGTCTATATTTGCTTAAAATGGTAGGTGCTGTGAGCAGACCAAAGTTGAGTGTGCTTGTCCCAGCTGCACAAAACCAGCACATTTTATTTTGGAGATCAGACTGCCTTCAGACTGCCTTCAAATTCCTCAAGACATCAAGGTATTTCTCTAGAAAAGCTGTGAGCCATCTCAGTTACTTTACGATACTGGTATCAGTACAGTGGCAGCTGAAGCACATCAAAGCAGGCAGCCTGAGTACCAGTGCCCATCCACACCCAACAGTAAGCACATTCCAAAATATGCAGACCACATTTTTCCCAACTATGCTACGTCATTCAAAGATGATCTGGAGGATGCTCTGGCACTTTGATCTCCAGACAGCATCAAGGCTGCTCCTACACTAAAACATCAATGTAGGCTATGAAGCCAGCATGTTCTGTGCTGCAGACCACCACTCTGCCAAGGAGATCTCTTTTACTTCTGGGATATTCACAAGAGCAATAATTCATCATCACGATATATTCTTTTTGATTAATAAATGCATCTTTTGGACTTTGAAGTGGAAAAACACTCTATGCTTCCTGGAGCTGAGCAACAACACTGCTCAATTCCAAAGCAGTAAAATTCCATTTTATGTTAACACCTGGCATCGGTTTTCTTAATCTAAACACACAGACTTTCTTGTGACCTCTGATATGTTTCCTACGCTTTCCTATGAACTGGTAGCTTTTGAGAAGCTATCAGGATTTTATATATACTACTTATCTTCACCTCTGTACAAGCACTGTTTACTGTTTTAACTTCCCCAAAATTTCTCAATAGAAAACAAAATAGTTTATTTATGTACTAAAAAGTTCAAGCCATACTAATTCCTGCACAAAGTCTTCTTAAGGCAAACATATTAAGATGTAAATCTTATTACATAATGCATTGCTGAATTCAGAACAAGGTGACACCACTGAACAGTGAGATGGAAGGAAAAGAATTTCACAGGATTCATTCTAGCTGAAAAACAAAATAATAATAAAATAAAAATCTAAGCACAGAAATTCCCAGAAGCAATATTTTCTGGGAAATTATGTGTCAGGATGCTTTCAAGTGGTGATGTAGCTTCTGATTCAAGAATCAGAGATTATTTTCTTGATGGTATATTAATCACTTTAAGCCTTCCTTTTGTTTACTACTTCAAAAAATCTCTTTTTCTGAGCTGCCTTCCATTTTTCAGAAACTATAAATGTGACATACAAGAAAAACTGTCAGAGTTAGCAACTCTATCCAACTTCACTTAATGCAAGTGGAAAGACTTTGGCTTTGATGGAACTTGCATTGAAGTGGGAAAAGATTAGAAAAGATTACAGTGATTCTGCTTCACACAATAAAATACACATTAAAAGAGCTTCATTGGACCTTTGGGGGTGTAAGGATTTTTTTTTTTTTTGAATGCCATTTTGATATCTGCAACATAAAACAGCCTAGAATAGTAGCATAGCACACATCAGACAGGAGACCAGCCTGATCCTATTGCAGACATGGAATCTCCAGCCTTAGTGTTTATGGAGTTTTTGTGCTAGCAGTATGTTTTAACATAAGAGACGCTGAATGTGAGCAACTGTTTAGAGTGGAAAGGGGGTGGAGGGATCAGAAACATAGACAAGATTTCATTTCTGAAACAACAACAAAAAAATCATCCCGCAGTATTTCGGAAAAATAAAAATAAAACATTAATTTAACCATATGGAATGTTGTTTGTTCCTATAGTTACTGTGTGCTATCACAGAAGATGCTGATTTCAGCAGGGGGGTATGCATACTTATCTGCTCAGGTAACATACAGAAGACTTTGGAATCCAATGTGAGCAATATCATGTATATTTAGTTAACATTATACTTTTCTGTTGCAATAGAATTTCTACATTTTTTGTCTCTTTTTTTATATCAGACTTCAAAAATACATTTCTCCTGTCTCCAATAATTTATTATGGGTATGTTAATATAGAATAAAAAAAAAAAAAAAAAAATCCTGACTTTTTTGTGTCTGTGGATGTAAAACAGATTATGGTGTCTTTACGGTAATACCTGCTAGTTTAGTTAATGAAATAGAAAGCGTCAGACTGCAGTGCTGAACCACATGAAATTCAAATCTTGCTAATGAGAAGGGGTCTCACAACTTTCTTGCAGTTTTTTTGCTTTTACAAACAAAGGAGTATTTTTGTAACTTGTGGGGTAGGGGAGAACCATATGTTTATCATTTCACAAAGTCAATCACAAATTGTTTAGGGAGGAGAAAAAAGCCTTTATCTTCCCTTTTGCCCCTAGACTCATTATCTGTACAGCCTTGCTGTCATTCAGGGCTTGTGCTTGATGCATGAAACTAGATAGCAAGTCTGAAAAATATTTTTAACTCTTTTCCCATAAATGCATTGCACATCAGAATATCATAAACTATGGTAAAAACATGGATAGAAACTTAGGATAGAAAGCAGAAAACCTGAAAGAAGATGGAGAACTCTTTAAAGAAAGAAGGCACTCGTTTATTCTTTGAGCCTCCCAGAGAGAACTCTTTCAACAGTACAGACCTTACAAGCAACAGTGACGCAAAGAAACAAATAAACAGAAAATTTTTACTAGAATAGGTTTTCTTCTCAATTTATAGCTAAGTTATTGTTTGCAAAATAGCATTGGTTCCTACATGCTAAGTAGCTCTGTTTCCCCTGTAAATCCAAATTGTAACTACTAGATTTACTTGCAAATTAATTTTTGCTCTTTTTCCATCCTCTCATCATTGCATAAGTATAGCACTTCTGCAAGGAACAGAGGGATTAAAAAGCTAGCAACACTGAGTGTTTCAGCTGCAGAAACTTTGATTTTTAACTCACATTAAGCAGCACAACTCCAAACAAAATAATAAAATCAACAGGGAGTTCAGACCTCTGAATGTTAGTGCAGCATTCAAACCATCACTTTTTATTTATTCTGTGCATCATATATTGTGTGGAAATAGCCAAAATTATAGAGATGTCACTCTGTTAACATATGCACAGTTTGTTCAACAGTGGAGTCCTATTTCATGACTGGAATTCCTAGTCACTCTTACAAAATAAATTCTAAATACTTTTTCATTAAAATGTATGGGTTAGGTGGGTAAGATAAGAAAACTGATGAAAGACTAGACAAATAATATCAAACAAATATACCTTCAAACTCATTATTAGAAGATTAGATCACACCTGATAAAAAGATGCAAAAGGGCTGGAAGAAGTTAGATGGGTGAAATTTCATCAGATATGGGACACTGATAAAATATTGTTGGAATTATAGTGAAGAGATGGAAGACAACAAATAAACAGAAGAATCAGATGTGATTAGATTAAAAAAAAAAAAAAAAGTCAAAGATAATAACAAAAAAATAAACCAATCTTTTGTCATCAAATGATTTTTCTAGACTATAAAGTTGTTGTTTTCATTTTCATTTCACTGCACTTATTCTATTATTTCTGCAACTACAAGGCCTCCTGCCACAATCGTTAAGAAGAAAGAGCCTCCACTAACTTACAGTGGCTGCTGCTGAGGCAACCCAGTAGAAAGAATGAGATTAGAGACTTAAAAGTTATTTTTATTCTACATAACAAAGACAAAACATGCTTTGGTCTGCAGGAAACAAAAATTTAAATTACTATGGCATAATGTACAGATGTAAGTGCACGACTTTCATATGCAGAGTATAATACAGAACTCAAACTACCATTAAGCCAAAGAAGAAAATGAGTAAGTGACCTCACTCATATAACATGCTTTTGTTATGCCTGATATGATATTCAGACAATAACTAATGATGAGAGTGCCTAAATCCTGGAAATCTACTGCTACTTATAAAATAATTTAGGTTAAACATCATTCTAATGTGGATTCTTTTATCTTGACCCACGAGCTGAGTGCTGAAATATGTGATGCATGGTTGTTAGTTCAAACAACCTCACCACTACAACACCCACAGTAAACGGATATGTACCACTTGTATATCACACATCATGAACTACATGTCCAGGGCTATTTTAACTCTGGTAGTGATCTGGCTGCTGTCAGATGACATTCATTTTTGATGTTCTGCTTCCACATAACTTGGGTAGGGTTCAATGATAGATGTTAGGAGAACCACTAGTTTGATACGCTGGATCATTATTCACAGATTAGCTCTGTTGCCCTAAACAGCTGAACAGAATCTAAGCTTTGGCATTTATTTGTGTGTGTGTCTGTGTGTGCAAATAACCATCATAATTATTTTTACAATCAAAAATTAGTTATTTTTTCTCATGTATATTTGATATATCTCTCCCCCTTTTTTTGTTTCATTTGATTTTATTGTTTGATTCACTTTAAGTTCCATGAAATACATGTTTTACTAAATCAGTCCTCATTTAAAAAAAAAAGCAGAACAAATACTGTTCCATTTAAAGAGCAATATGTCTACATTTCTTTACATAAACAAATCACTCTTACAGCTAATTCCTCCTCCTACTGGCTCCAAGGGTATAAAACATATACATTCTAAAAGAGACAAAAGATTTTTGTTTCATATTTTTAAACATGGCTGATAAAAAGGAGGAAGCCACGCTTCCAAGAAAGAGTAGATCAGCTTCTGTAGTTTGCAATGCTGAGCTGGTCTCCATCATCACTGGCAAGAGAAATGAAATGCCATTTGCCTGATTACTGTCAACATTTCAGACACACCTCATCAGCCGCAGCTTATGTCATTCCCTTTGTGTATCTTTGGAACTAAAGCTTTGCTTTCAGCTCATCTAAGTTTTTTATAGCTCCGTTATTCTGAACCTAGTAAGAGCTATATGTACAAGGGTTTAAGTGTCATTTGCATTTGTTTATGCATATCTATGAAGCTTTGCCACAGCCTGGATCCTCAGACTGGAAGAAAGGCTCAACATAAATGAGAAGACCCCATCTTCTTTTTTGGAAAGAGGAAACAGTGATAGGAGCAATTATCCGCAGTCAGATTTTTATCCTGCGCACATCAAAAATACGGTCATAATTGGAGAAGATGGATTGCAACACTGTCCATCTGCTTACTTTTCAAGAAGGTTATGATCTAAATTTTTTTCTCTTCTTCCCTCTCCCCCCCTATTTTTGAAGCCACTGTGCTTTATCAAGGCCATGCAAAACATCCAGTTTTTCAAAAGAAGACCATCAAAATAATGACTCAGAATCCATAGGCTGGTCACCAAAAAGAGAAAAATGAAGCGGACTTCTCTAACAATAAACAAACATTCTCATGCCTGCTGTATACAGCTGATAGCCCTTCATCAGTATCCCTGTGATTGCTTCATATAGTTTGTATGTATAGGGAGGCAGCAGATTGCAGTTATGTTTATGACTATAGCATCTTGAGCTGTAAGCAACTTCAAAAAGGAAGCAAAGGATTCAATGGGAAATCCTGAGTGAGGATTTTGAAATTAGCATCACAAAAATATAAAATTGTAAACTGCTTTTAGAAAATGGAAAAGAAAATGCCTCGAACATGCCCAAAGTTCTGCAAAGCTCAGATACTTCAGCAAAAATAAATCAGTTCCTAATGAAACTCACAGCTAATGTACTTTTGTCATGAGGATTAAAGGCTATGACTTATTCTTGGAGCAAACCAAAAGAAAAGTTTAAAGCTGAAAATGCCTTGGCTGCCACGGGAAAAAAAGAGTTCCCAGGAAAGGTCAATAAATATGGACATGTGGAGCAACCTTTAAAGGTCATGTGTTTTGCTGGGCTGTTTCACAATGCCCAGCAGTTGATCAGGTTCTGAACAAACAATACAAAATTATTAAACTCTACAGTCTTTCGTAACTCCAAATGAAACAGAAACTCCGGACCATGGCATGCTTCAGGTGCAGGGCTCCAATTTCAGCCGCAACCTTCTGATTACTCAGCTTCATCTGTTGCAAGCCAACTGCTGGCTTACAGAAGGATTGCTGAAGTCAGTTCAGAAACATCTCAGTTTGCTCAGCCAAACCTAAACATCAGCTATTTTCTGTGACTATTCTGAACCTGCAGAATAGTCACAACCCCACTAACCCACAGGTTAGAGGTATTGTTTAAACCGAAAGAGATGAGAAAGAATTAAAAGTATTGTTTAGTTCTAGTCCAGATCTGTGTACTGTTCTTGTATTTTTACAGAGGAACACTTCAGTGGTGACAATGAACTACCATGCCAGTTGCAGGCCTTTGTTGAGAGGGGCCCCCTGCTTCTTGCTGTGAGCGTCCCAGCCACCTGCAAATGTGAGCCGTTTGCCACAATACAACCACTGACATCATACTGCAGCTCTGAAAATGACACTCTACAAGATCGTTAAATATCCCAAGCTGGAAGGGACCCACAGGGGTCATCAAGTCCAACTCCTGGCTCCACACAGGGCCATCCAAAACTCAAACCATGTGTCTGCGAGCGTTGTCTAAATGCTTCTTGAACTCCAGCACCTTGGGGCCATAACTGCTGCCCTTTGCAACCTGTCCCAGGGCCCAACCACCCTCTGGGTGCAGAACCTTTCCCTAACCCCCAGCCTGACCCTCCCATGTCCCAGCTCCATGCTGTTCCCTCGGGTCCTGTCGCTGTCCCCAGAGAGCAGAGCTCAGCACCTGTCCCTCTGCTCCCCTGTGAGGGAGCTGCAGGCCACCATGAGGCCCACAAAGGCACTGTCACCAGCACGCAACAGTCCAGCAGGACAACATAAACAATCCTTTCCTTTATTACCCTCTGTTCACTTAAGAGAGTAAGAAAGCCTGGGCTGAGCCCTCTGCCATGGCTGCCACAAAAGCCAGTACCTGGACCCTGCTACCCAGCTTCCACCCGAGATGAAAGCCATTTCCAGCTGGTGGCCATAGCCCCAAAATTCAGATGGTAGGATTCTGGGTTGCAATACTGAAGGGTCAAATTTTGTGCCCCACTACCAATATGGTACTGGCACGAGGAAGCTGACACAGCAACAAGTAGCGTGGTTTATTCTTGTTTTGGTATTCAAAAATGGACCTAGAATCAGTATATACCAAAGAGTCACACTAGTCCTGTGCCAAACTGGACTGTAATGCAATTAATTATGTAGCCACATATCATCTTTTCCATGGGACATCTGCCCCATTCACTGCCTAAGAGAGACACGTGTGGGTAAAATCAAGACAGCAGGAGCAACTGTAAATCTGTCAATTCCTTAACAGTAAGGGGTTTAGCTTTTCAACCTAAATAACTTCCTTTTAACATCACACATTGCATGCAAAAGTGTTTAGGCAGAATGCTAAAGGAGACAGCTATGCAATCCCAACCAGTACATATAAAATAGCTGGCATAAACACATCAGTGAAGTTTGTGTCTGGTTCCAGATGCTAACACAAGTCAATCTTGCATACTTTTGGGCTAGACCAAAGAAAGTCAAGGGCATAAATAGCTGACACAAACCAGTAAAGCTCACCCTGAGCAGAATCTGAAGGCACACAACACTAAAGCAACAGCAACAGTCCTAGCACCAGTATCAGCTAGACAGTTTTTCATGCTTTTGGTTACAGAGAAATGCCCCAAACCACAACAGCTTTAGTGATGTAAATAAAGACATTCCACCACCTCCCTCAAACAGAGTTTTGGGATATTTTTAGTCTTACATTTTTGAACTACTTTCTTAAGGTTTATTTTTCTTATAGTACTTTTAAAAAATGCCTATTTTGGTTCCAGATGATTTAATTCCCCTGGAAATTTGATCCATCTGTCCTTAACCACAGGGAAAAATCAGAAGCACTGATTTCTATAAACGTAGAAGCACTTCTTTGTCTTAGAGAGGTGTTACAGTGATGAGTACAGTGGCAAGCTGCAGCAAGAGATACTGCAGTAGCAAATCCTCAGAGTGAATCAGTATAAGCCATTCCATTCAGAAGCCAGACACTATGAGTGTCCCTGAAAACAGGATCTCATCTAAGCTTCATGACAGACCTCACACCACTAAGACATTGGAGTATGATCAGGACACCTTTCACCTCAGAGGAGGGCTTTCATAGCCAGAGCTATGGCTAAGCTGTAAAATACAACCAAGAAGAAGAAATGGCTAATCAAGAGACAGCAAATGGCTTCTGAAATAATTTTCATTCTCTGTATGTGATAAACATGCCTAGAATTGATTCAGGAGTTAGAAAGGAGGAACTGAAAACAATTCTTCATGAGAAATAAAAACACCATATGCAAATGTCATAAGGTATATTCATTAAACACAACAACTGGAGCATAGTACTTATTGCCTCATTTCAGAGCACAGAACCCTGAACAAATACACCTAGATAGACAGATAATCTAGACAGATAATAAAATTCATTAATATCAGTCTTTACTGCCTCATCTTTCAGCATTGCATAAAATCATTCTGCCATTCAGGACAAGAAAGACTCCTTACACAATTGCCAATAAAATGAACCATCAAGTACATTCAAGCTCTGAAATGGTAACTTTTTTTCTCCAGCTATGAGATTCCTCTCAAGAGGCATTCAGATCTAAAATTCAGGACAGATACTCCTGATATAGTCTCAAATTCAGCACATAATATATTCCTAAAGCCAAAATAAATATAGAGAATTCTTCCAGGCAGTAAAAATCAGGTACGTTGCCTTCCCCCTGACCCCTCAGCTGAGCTGTGGTGATTCAGAGTAGCAGAAGACCTGTTCTGGAATTTTATAAAAATTAACAATTTTTCATTTAAGCATAAGACACTCAGCAGTTTTTCTAACTCATGACAGTTTTGTCAACTTTTTAGGGATGTTTTCATAATAACATTACATTCCCTTTTCCCCTTTCAGAGCCTTGCTCAGCCAGCCTCTTGTTAGTTAAACTACCCTCCTAAGCTACATACAGAAACTCCAACTTGATGTTTAAGCAAAAGAGTTCAAATATGCATTTGTTCTGACTGTTAAAGGTTCAGCAGTGCACCCACAGCATTGCTTTAACCATTCACACTGTCACGGGTGAACATGAGTGTGTTATGAATAATGCAGCTGAATTATAGTGTATACAATAACTTCAGCCATGCAGAAAGACAGAATGTGTTTCTCTTTTAAAAGTGGTAAGGCTTTTATGAATAGATGGATGTTTATCAACAATAGAAATCAATGTTGACTATATGAGGTTGCATATTGATATCACACCTATCTTGAAAAGAAAAAAAGAAAAGCACTTATGTTAACATGAAAAGATTATTTCAAAAAGGATTCAGTTCTAATGACTGGGGAGGAGGGAATCTTTTTTATTTAAGCCCACCAAAAAATCGTGTATATATATATTATATATATTTTATTTATTTATTTATTTATTTATTTATTTATTTATTTATTTTTAATAGACACTGGCACTTCTAAAGTCCTATAAAGAATAATAGAAAGAAAGTCATACACACAAAGTCACACAGGCTTCACTTCCCTATATTCCAGTTTAAATTCCGTATATTATAATTTCCAACAGGGGGTAGCATTACACTACTGCAAGAACATTTTATATTTAAAATACACTCAATTTCCCCACATTTGCTGGTCTGAGCTTCCTTGTACGACAGATGTGTTAAATTCCACTCATTCTGTACAAAATGAAATCCACTCAGACAAAACTACTGTACCACTGAAAATAAGCCTCAGATGGGGCCCAAGTAAGTCCAAGTAAAAGCAGATTTTACTGCTCAGATAATAAGCAGTTTGGTTTCCTAACCCCATTCTTCATGCTCCGTATGTAAAAGACACAGAAGAGGCAGGGTGTACACAGACAGGATGCAGCACCTCACACAATCCATCTCTTTCGTATTTTGAAGTTCACAAGATTAACAGTTCCACCGTTGTGGATATCAGTAGTGTAGAAACACCTGAGAAATGTGGACAGCTTGACAAACGGAAAGTGTTTTTCTACATTTTCTTACAATAGCACATCCCAGAAAAAAATGAGCTCTGCTGCAGCAGGAATGCTAACCCATTTCAAGATTTTAAAAGTCAATACGAAAGCACTGCCTAGCAGGAAGCTTGAAGCAACTGAACATACATGTAAATGCAAAGGACAGCCATTAGCATACACACCCCTGCACACACAAAGGGATTCAGATATTCTTGCCTTCTCAATTAGGAAAGTGTGCCTTATGGCAAATTTACACAGGAAGAGATGTATAATACAAAAGCGCTAATAATTTGTTCATTTCTTGACCCAGGACCATTCCTTCTCTGATGAGGAATGGCGATGACTTCAACCAAAAATGTATAAGACATTTTACGTATTTCAAATATGTATACATATAGTTCTTATGCAATTGTACTGAGAAGCATTCCAACACACCAAAACTACGCTTGTTAAGAAGTTCCTGATTAGCAGGAAATTAATTCCACATATTATACAAAAATGCAGAAGGTTTTCCTTTTACACAGTTTTTTGCTTGCAACAAGACTGTAAAACCAAGTCGTCTGTCCTTGAAGAAAATGGAAATTTTTGAAAATAAAGGGAACTCATGGATTCAACTATACCACCACAGCTACAGTGAAAAACAATAAACAAAGAAGGGCTGAAATATGGAAATATTGCAACAGCTAGCAAAGTAAAAGCTCAAATATTTATGACAAATTAAACCTATGTCTACTGATTTTTAGAGATGGAGAAAGTTTATTTTAAGCTGTAATTACGATTTTGAAATGTTCACCTAGGGACTGCCCTAAGAAAGCTTTGCTGCTTCTTCCACTTCCCTCAAAGTGTTCGGCAGTGAGAGCTTAGTTTGTACTTGCACTAAAAATACACTTGGGCCTGTTCTGTAGGCAAAGGAACCATGCCAAGTTGCATTAAACTAGCTATTTGATTCCTTCCTCCCAGCCCATTCCGCATAAAGACATGAAGAAAAGAATCCTTGCTATAACCTGTGCATCCTGCTCCGCACAAAGAGAGAACTAGAGTGGGCTTAATTATGAACCTATGAAGAATAAAGATTAAAGCCTTGCATACCATCTTTGCATTCATTTTCCTTCTTTTTCAATTGCAATCCCACATTTGTAGCTAAGGTTAGTCAACTTCTGCCAGAAAAATGATTAACAAGATAATCAGTGATCAACACTAGAAAGAAATGGATGGAACTAAAAGGACAAACAAGGGAGAGAAAGCTCAAAATAGTAAGATTAAGACAAGCCCAGCCATCACTGAAATTATGGTTTGTCAAAGGTAATGAAACTATAATTAAACTGCACAGCTTCAAAGGATACAGATACTTAACTATGCATGGGGGCTGCTCACAGGCTTTTCCTACATCGGAAAGCACTGCTATAAATTATTAGGTATAATTATTTCTGTAGCTTTCCAAAGCTTTCTATAGCAGTTATCTCCATAGCACATGTGTTCTGCTTAACTTTCAGTCTCAAGGAACGAGTTGAATTTGCAAACTTCATCTGGAAAAGTTTTGCCAGTGCTGCAGAGGATTCAGGTATACAGTTACGAGCCCTGATACAGCCCACTTAACATTTCTCTGTCCTTGCAATAAACCAGCTCTGGAAAAGGTTTATATTTCCTTAATATTTTCCGGTCTCAAATTTCTAGTGCATTCAAAATTGCTTCCAATCAGCATTGAATTAGCAGAGGATTCCACAGAATCCAAACTACTACAAAGGATGTGGCTAGGGGAGAGGAACACGGCCAGAGCTCATGTCCCACTGATTCCCAGCTGTTGAAACAGTCATTTCAGTTGACTGACAGCTGGCTGCTGCAGTTTATGCTGCGAATAGCGCAATATCCTCATGTGACAAGACTTAGGAGCACAAAGTCCCTTTCAAAGCCCCTTTTCCATCCACCCTTTGGACTCGTGTGGGAATGTGCTGCATCAGACAAGGTCTCATGGACCGCTTTCTTTCATCTGCCCTGGTTTAGGAAAGGCAGCATGGAAGCACATAAAAGCTAAAGCAAATGGAGGCATAAATGCGGAGCAACAGAGAGGCTTTACTGCAGCCTTGAATCTGTACATAGCACTCTGGCATTCACTCACCCCATCCTGGCTGTCATTTATCACATGGATCACATTAACCAACACATGTTTTGATCTTAATAGCCCCAGCCTACCCCAGCAAGCTCAGCCTAACTTTTACACGCACAAAAAATGCGTGTTGTCACAGACATTGATGCACCAAACTTCACTGTAGCTGAAGAAGATGGGATGGATAATTGCTCCACATAACATTTTTCCTATACTTCTGTCCTATGCCTGTTGGTAGGATTACTCCCTGAAGCAAGTTCAAGATTTTCAAGGGATCCTTCAACACTTAAGATGTTATTATCCTAGCAAGAACGGCCAGAATGCAGGGAAGTCCCTCCCTCCAAAACATCATTTAGGAATGGTACAGAAAGGTTGTGTGCAACTAGTAAAAAGTAGGGTAAATAGTGGTTTTTTTTACACTGTAAAAGGATTTGCTCAGTTGCAGTAACTTTAAGGTTTTGTTGTGTCAGCTTAGTTCTGGCTTAGATCTGAGTTTAACCAGCACCAGAGAAACTCAACAGTCAGTATCTACGTACCTAAGATGGGTCAAGCTGACTAGCTGAAATACTCAGCTGCAGACACCTTGAACTGCTCCAAAAGTTCCCTGTGGCTCTCACACATTGGAGTTTTAGCTATTCCCTAGTCAGGCAAAACTGCTTTTGACCTCAAAGAAAATAATAATAATAATAATAATAATAATAATAATAATAATAATAATAATAATAATAATAATAATAATAATAATAAATTTTTTAAAAAAATGCAATATGCTTCTCCATAGTCATTTAAGGGCATACGTCTCTGGATTCTGAAAAGACAAATTTCTCCAGAACACAGAAATTCTTGATTGGATAAGGATGTTGCCAGCTTTTATGTTTTTCTTTTCTTCTGTTGTTGCAACTTTGCTTGAACTTTAGTCCTGTTCTCGAGCATGTTCTTGATATCTTAGACCTTTCTAAATGCTAAAAAAAATACCTCAACCCTCTAGTTAATCCCATGTTTATAAAGAATTGATTTTCAACAGCCATGTCCTCAGACTCTAAATCCACTGAGTGCAAAGGTTCCTGCATTAATAACTTCTTCCCAGTAATTCTGCAGTTCTTGAAAGACCCCATTCTTCAAGTTCTATGTCACACAAAAATTTTCTGTGGAGATAATATATTCGGTGCCACTACTCTGATCTTTCTCATTTACTAGAAAATGGCTTTGAACTATTTCTTGAAGTTATTAAAATTAGTGATAGACTTTCCAGCATGTCAAAAAAAAAAAAAAATGTAGAGCAGCTGCTCCATCTTGGCAGGTTGATTTTCTTCTTTAGTAACTCTTATTAATGAGTTCCTTCTCTGTTCACAGTTCACATGAAAGGCAAACAACTTTCTGGCTCTCTCACTGCAGCCTGGAAAACATCAGATTTAATAATAGATTTAGCACTCAGATAGAATTGTCCATATTCAAAGCACTGTAGAAACAGCATCTGATCAATCCTGACAGTAGCCTTGGCAAGCAAATATTATCCAGGTACAGATTCACAGACTGAAGGTGTCAGAGCCACCATAAGACCACAATGCAAAATTTCTAGATCAGTATAAATCTCAAATTTCTCATCTCTCTTGCACACCCCGGAATTTCCCTCCTGTCAAAGTGAGAGAAAACCCAAAACACTGTCATCTGCACTTCACCATCACAAATTCCTACCAGGAGTTTGCCTTAGACCACTGGCTTTACAGCATAGCTACCAAGTTCATAAAATACATCAAACATTAAGCCAGGCAGGGCAAAACACCAAACTTTAGGATGGATTTCTTCTGTATTTCCTGAGGTCCAGAACAATAGACCCCAGCTGTCTAGTCTCTGCTACGTGGAATTTTGAAGAACTGCCTTTCTTTACTCCTGTGGGCACATCCCCTGTCCTTTCAGCAGAAGTGTTTGCAACTATGATAATAAAGCAATACATGAAATTGCAAGGCAACTTTAAAACAGTCCCTTTTGAAAGCTTTTGGGGTACGTATTGTTTCTCTTCCTATACTAGAATGGTTTACCCACATTTTCTATCTGTTCTCCCTAAGGAAAGTAATCCTTCTGTTATGATCATATATACTCCAATGATTCATTCTTCAAATTCATTTCAGTGCTTTTTTTTTTTTTTTTTTTTGGCAGTGGTAATAGTCAATTTTTTTGTGGAGCAGGTAATAATGTTATCTTCAGAAGGTTTGTTGGCACAACTGCTATCATTTTGCTAACCAACGCGAAAATCACATTGCCCATTTGTCATTACCATGTTATTAAAATTTGCTAAGCCAATATTAGAAAACATTATTTGCTCTTTATGAGCCAAGTAGCATTGCTTGGTATAGGGTTGAACATTTCTGTTAGAAACAGTAAGAATTTACTCATATCACAACCTCTACATGACAGATAGTTTATGGATCTAATCTGAGTACTACAAATCTATATCAAAGAATGGTTTGGGTTGGAAGGGACCTTAACGATCATCTAGTTCTCACCCCCCTGCCATGGGCACGGACACCTCCAACCAGCCCAGGCTGCCCAAAGCCCCATCCAGCCTGGCCTTCAGCACTTCCAGGAATGGGGCATCCACAACTTCTCTGGGCAGTGTGTTCCAGGGCCTCACCACCCTCTGAGTGAAGAACTTCCTCCTAACATCTAATGTAAATCTCCCCTATTTTAGTTTAAAGCCATTCCCCCATGTCTCATCACTGCACCCCCTGACAAAGAGTCCCTCCCCAGCTTTCCTGTAGCCCCCTTCAGGTTCAGGAAGGCCGCTGTAAGGTCTCTCCGAAGCCTTCTCTCCTCCATGCTGAACACCCCCAACTCTCTTGGCCTGTCTTTATAGGAGAGGTGTTCCAGCACCTTGATCCTTCTTGTGGCCCTCCTCTGGACTTGTTCTAATGCATCCATGTCCTTCTTGTGCTGGAGGCCCCAGAGCTGAACACAGGGCTCCAGGTAGGGTCTGACAAGAGCAGAGCAGAGGGGAACAATCTTCTCCTTCACCCTGCTGGCCATGCTGCTTTTGATGCAGCCCAGGACACGGCTGGCTTTCTGGGCTGCAAGCGCACATTGCTGGCTCATGTTGCACTCTCATCAACCAACACCCCGAGGTCCTTCTCCTCTGGGCTGCTCTCAATCCATTCTCTGCCCAGCCTGCGTTATATCCTGTGTTATAGGATATCATCAGCCCACTTGACAGTATTTCCACAGATATCATGAAGTATTTAGTGTACGGGGCATCCTAAATTCCCCAAACTAATTCCCCTTGTATGCATTGTCACGGATCATGGAAGAATGTAAGTGCAATTTTGTCAGAACACATTCATCCTTTTAATTTCCACACTTCCAGTTTTAAGTGGCTCTGTGAAAAAGAGTTGGTAGGAAAGGCCCTACACATACTGAGCATCTATTTGCACTCCTCCCATCTACTGGCAGTGAGTTGCTGTCAAGCCTTCAGACATGCCATCTGAATGAGTGCAATCCAGCTGACACTCACCCATTCCTTCTCTGTGCCACGCAATTACTTTAGTATCAGTAACTTTTAATCAAAGCACAGTATTTTCTGCTTAGCCTTCTTCAATCCATGATCTTAGAAATATAACAATAACAAAAATTACAATCAATTTACAAAAATGCAAGTCAGTAACTGAGATTTTTTACTTTTTTACAACATTACAGAAGGAAATGAAGTGCTTGGGAATCAAACCTAGGAATCAGTCTGGGGCTGACACTGGAGCTATTCATTTCCCTCTGAGTATGGTGCAATTTAATCCACCCTCTCCCAATCTTTTTGTAGTATCTGCCTCCACAGGTGAATTCTACGTTCGCCTTTTAGAAAATGAAGATGGAAAATGTCTGCTAACATTTTAGAGGATTCTCTAGACTTTTTCCAGAAATAAATGGATGTATGTGAGAAAGAAAAAGAAAGAGAGAGAAATAACAAGAGGGAAAAAAAAACCTTCCACTTTTCCATTTTGGCCACATTCCCAGCAATTTGATGAGTCTCTCTACAACTGGATCAAAAACAAAAACCCTGCAAATCCTACATTCCAAAAGGAGTAATTTTTTCCAGCTTTCATTGTCAGATTCCTCCTCCTTCAAAACATTTCTTTCTCTCTCTCTTCAGATAAGCTATTGCTCCCAACAGAGGAAGAAGTAGTCATCAGCTGTAGTAATAATGAAAGCTGTTATCCAGCTCAATTGTATTTAGGGGAAGAAGTAGATTTTCCCATTTGTTCATTCTGATGGGTATGAAAGGTCAACACTGTGGTTTTATCAGTCTCTTCGGTGGCTCTCTGACAGAAAAGCAATCCAGCAACATTTCTGTTTGGTACAGAAGAATGAGTTCTGCTGAGCTATGTTGTCTACATTCCAAGCATGTAGAGAAGATGCTCGCTTCTCTTGAGATTATTAATGTCATTTCACTTACCAGTGCTTGTCTGGCAGGTACCTCCTTTCCCACTGCAGACCACAGGGTGTCTGTTTCACTTTAAGGCCTGATCCCAAGAAGTGCTAAGAGCTGAATTCTTGCTATTCTGAATTCAGATTTGAATCTTTGCTCCTAGTACAAATGCTGGAGATTCTTTTGTGATAGATGAGATGGAGAGTATCTCCAGTGTAATTTGTTAGATAAGAGGTAAGTGGCAAAAGCAATCTGCACAATTGTTGTAGGGTGCATACATCTTCTATTTCACTGTGATATCTCAAATCCAGAGCTGTACCCATTAAGTGACCTTCTTAAGGAAAGACATCTACATGACAATTTCTATTCTAAAATAGAAATTTCTATTCTAAAAAAAAAAAATAAATAAATAAAATAAAATATCTAAAGGTCATCTAAATAAGCCTTTATCAGCAAGAGCAAAGCAAAAAGGAAGCTTGGTCTCTGGGTTATTTGGGAGTGAAGCCTGATGCCAATAAGTGTTATAGTATTGTTTTATTGCCGTTATTTTGTACAAGAAAAAAAAATAAATAAATCATCACCCTTCCCCTATGAACTGCTAATAAGGAACATCTCAAAACAGTGCACAAGCAGACCCAACAGCACTTTGGTAAGATGAAGGCTGCTAACTCCGTGGCATACCTGGGGTCCTGGCCAAAACCAGAAAAGGGAAAACAAAACAAAAGCTCTGAGCCTGACACTCCCCTCACATCTTTTGTGCTCTTTCCTCTGCCAGTTTCAACTGGAAAATGTATTTTTCCTCCAATCTTTGGTTTTCATGGTGCTGTATGCAGCATGTCATGCTGTATAAAATAACATGAATGCTGTATGCAGCATTGTCAGAGCAGAAAACCAGTTCTAAAAGTGACTGCATTTTATTGTCAAGGACAGCAGTGATCATGGATTTCTTCTATTTCAAAAAAATGTTGTGGGGAAATGACTGTTTTTAAAGATTTCTTTAAATCTATGAAAAGCAGAAAATAACACTAGTTTACAGCAAAAGTTTTAGAGCCTTTTACAATAACTGTAATAAAAATATTTGTCAAATCATTGTCCAATGCATACAGTTACCTCATTAAGAGGTGACCCACGTTATGGCAGATGCACCTCACTGCAGATTTAAGTATAACAGTCACAACTTAAAGAAAAACAAGTGGAATTAAAACTTAAGAAGAAAGCACAAATGCAAACTCTCTAATTCATACCAAAAGCCAACAGTACCCATAATTAGGGGTCACCAAAGCATAAGAGACCTCACAAACATCATTACTGAGATCATACCTACTTCTACTGACTTCCAGATTCCTCTGAGGTGTGAACTGTTCCTTTTATAGTTTTAACAGTGAGTGTGTTGCCTAACTGCCCAGAGCTCTGAGATTAAAACAGAAAGACAAGTAGGAATAGCACCACTGATGACAAATGCATCCTTCTCAACTGAGGCTTTAGACAGCCTGGAGCTTTTTGGAAGGTGGGAGGAAGCATAGGATGTTACGGCATCACACATCAGTAATAGAAAATAACAATAATAATAAAACCTTTGAAAAGAAATGCAAAAGGCGTGTAGCTACTAATAATCATGTTCCTATGTTTTAAGAAAAAAATAAGGAAATAAACAAAATGTTCAAGCCTCATGGGGAAAAAGGTAATGGCTCCAACAGGAGAAAGTTGCTACAATGAAGTTATATATAGTGATCTACTGTGCTTCCTTTATTTTAATACTGCTTTAGAAAAGTACCCGATTAAAAGCTAAAAAAGAACAAAAAAAAAAAAAAAAAGGAAAATATTTGCTGTTACATGAGTGTGACAGTGTAGGCTGCAGCTGCTGTATCCTGAGTCCTACCACAGGAGCTTACACCTTACAGGCCTTCTCTTCCACCCCTTCCAGAAGTAGTGTCTACAGTGAAGCACCAGCAAAATCCATGTCTGCGGCTGTGTACAGGATTTGGAAGACAGAAGCCATATTCCCAACCCAGTTACAGGCTTCGCGTGACCTTGGTAAGTGAGGCCAGCCAAGACCACAAAGCAGGCCTGGGCTTCTCTAGGCATCATCTCCGTGCAGAGCATGATGGAAACAGACACATGCACGGCAGCCCTACACCTACCCAGAGACTGTGCACTCAAAGAAGGTTGCATTTGTTTAAGAAGCTCTGCAGGGACCTTGCATGAAGTGATGATCACAGCACAGACATGCGCATGCCCTCTCTTAAAAGTTACAGTGCAAAATAAAGCAGTTTCTACAGCGCAGACTAACAGAGATGACTTTCGTATCAGCTAATCGAAGCAACTCCCCACATAAGCAATGCCCCCACAGCCCCCCAAGGCAGGTACCAGGTCTCCCTGTGCTGTGTAGGGAGAGGTTCTCAGCCACTCAGAGCTGTGAGCCTGCTACCTGACAGAGTCCCAAAACTCCTTTGTGCATGGTGGCCACAGCATCCCTGTGTTTCAGCTTGCTACAGATACGCCAGGCGATTCAAAGTCTGAGACACACAGTTACTGTGGCAGCAGGAACCACGCAAATAGTATGTAGGGCCCCCATAGAGGGCTTTGGTGGATCTGCTCCTAGTCTGGGACCATTGTCACCAAGGAGGCTTTGGTATTTTTAAATGATCAACTAAAATAGGTGGCTGAGTGCCAGTACAGGACTGATGACAACAGACACATACAAACGATGCTTTCTTTTATCCTCTATGGTGGCAAGTTAACTACCAAAGCTGCAATTGAGCCTGTGTTTCTACAGATGTAAGAACTAACGTAGGTATGAGTTTATGTGAACCAGAAATACATAAAAGTAATTCCTACTGATAGACACATTTTGAGCTGCCAACAGTGATTTGAGTCCAGCACTAAGCAGTACGAAGAGAAAGCCAGAGTCAATCCATATTAATTCAAATCGCAAGAAGATGAAGGTCAGGGGACAAAAAAGCAAAGCAAAAATAAAAGCAATACTTGTCAGATGGAAAAGGACAAAACCAGTTGGAAAAGAATTTTATTTTTCAGAAATTTACAAACAGTGGTGGTGTAAAAAAAGACACCCTATAAAAAAAACGTTGACAGTTTCTCAAACTACAGCATCAAATGAAGTTACAGAGCAACAAACTTACAGTATAATGCCATTCCTCAAATTAGTATCAGCTAAGTAGCTGAAAATTAAGTCTAATAATAAATCTCTACACCTTACTTAGAAATCCCACAACAATTCAACATTCTGAACTTAAAATATTCTTACAATACACACAATTCATCTCTGCATTAATCTATAGCACTGAAATCACCTAGGCAAAAATTACATAGCAAAGGCACACCTTGAGAAGTTTATAATGAGGAACATCTTGTGCACACTACAATAACATAAAATAGAAAGCAAATCACCCTACATGCTTGCTTATTAATCCCCAGTGTCTAATGTGAAATACAATATAGAAATTAAAGAAGCAATATTTAGTGGTTTTATTCATGCTGGTTCTATTCTTCACCCAGAGTCAAACAGAAAGGCTTCCTTCCCCTGTTTTGTTTAAACCCCGGCGCTCTCCCAGAGTATGTTCTCCCTGTGCTCCTCATCAACCATGTCATTAGGGGAGCAGGTGGCTCTTAACCTAGTCAGTCTCCATCCCGAACGCTGCCAGCCCTTCCCCGTGTGCACGTCTTCATCCTGCACCCTGTCTCCAGCTCTTCACATGCTGAACTCCAACACAAAGACAACATCCCCAAATCTAGCTTTCATTTGCCAACGTTTTCATACAGGGCAGAAAATAAATGCTTCCATGCATTATTACTGCTGTAGGCTTTCCTCTCTTCAGGCCACCCACTCACTCGAAACAGGAGACATTTAAAAAACCATCAACACAATTTAATTAACAGCTGAAGCTGAAATTGCAAAGGCACTCCAAACACTGGCACACTAAAGCCTTTTGAACATCAACTCGAGTAAATGTGAAAACCTGATGTCTTCATTAATTCATAAATCAACTCCTTTTGGCCCTAACTGTATCTCAATTAAATTCTGTTCAGAGCATGAGAAATAAGAATTATTTTTTAGTTACAGCAATGGATTTCTGCTTTCAATGCATTTGCCATGAGAAAAGCCAAACACAGTACCCATTAAATACTGCTAGAAATAACTTGACAATGTATCAAAAGGTTATTTTTTCTTTCCAAAGTAAAAATAAATCCATCAATCATTCAATTTAATATAAATTCTTTCCCAAATACTTTCAACTGGGTAAGGAAAAAAAAAAAAGTGCATATGATGCTAAAACAAGAGTTAGTAGAAGTGTTGCACGAGCGTTTCTCTGTCACTAAATTTGCTTAGTGACTATTCCTGAGATTCTTGCCAACTGATATTATTAGGGCTGTTAGAGTCACTGTGAAACCTGACAGCCCTTCACAATAATATATATATTTTTATACATATACACACATTTAAATAAATATATATATATATATACACACACAAATAAAAGTAATGGGTTTGTATGTCACAGAATGCTTACTTTCAACTGCCTGTCTGCCACAGATGTCCAGGGAAAGCATAGATAAAATCATCTCTAAACTGACAATTCAGAGCACCCATAAAGATTTAGACCATATAAGCTATCCCTAGCCCAACTGGTTCTTTCCTTGCTGCCTCCAACAAAGCCAAGTTGGAGCCTGAGCACCAGGGAGCACCTCACCGCCCGCACTGCAGGAAGAGCAGAAGTGGGAGGCTGAGTCTCAGGCCCTTGCATCCAGCCAAGCTTTCAAAATTAGGCTGGAGGGCTTGCAGATGGCTGGCTTGGATGGCCTCGGAAGAACACTGATCCTAAAAAGCAGCACAGACACAATCTCCGCCTCCTACACCAGCATTTCCCTTCCTCCCAAAGGCCACAAGTACACAACAAAGAGATGTCCTAGGTGCTCTCACACTGCTGTTACAGAACCGCAGAAGCACCTCAGGCACGAAGGATGTTCTAGGTTTCATATGCACAAACAGCCAATGATGCAAATACATGAAACACCACATGAGAAGAAAACAGCCCCTAAAGTTTATAATCTTTTAATTTCTTTTTTAACTTACTCTACACTCAAATCCTTCTCACAGCAGTGATTTATGTAAACCCACATGACGAATTAAGAAGTATACACTTCAACAGCAGTACTTAATTCCTCATACAGAGGTCTCTCTTGCTGAATCCTTACTTCACGCATTCCCAATTTGAGCACTCCCTGACTTTACTCCTCTGACTTTACCAGCACTTCAAGAGCTCACCAACACAGATTTATCTTCTTTTTGTTTATCAAAAAAGAAAAAAGTATTCTCCAGAATGGATAAAAACATAAATATTTTCTTCATGCAATGTATAAAGCTTACTGTCATAAAAAGCCAAGAATTTAAGAATTTAACAGGATTCAGAAAACTTTTGGGAACAAAGTCACAGTAACAGATAGTGATAGAGATAAAAACGTGTTTAGAAAGGTATATGAATTTTCATGCTTCAGGTTTTAAGTTTTTCTGTGACTGGTGATCAAAAATAACTTTCCCTGCAAGAACACTGTCTGGTTTTGTATACCTCCTCAAAATATCTGTCAGAGGCTGGTTATAAATACCATAATGGATTTGGTGATCTGTTATGGAGTGCCACACTAACTGGGCTATCTTCTCTTTCCCCAGTAAGAAGCTTCACTAATCTGGCTTTTTCTTGTGCAAGATATGCTCACAAACTACATTAATAAAGAAAAGAGAAACATTAACAAATAAAAATATGCACCATGGCCATCCTTAAGAGTAGAACATGCTATTTAGCCTCCCTTCTTTCCTCTTTTGAAGTGCCAGCAGCAAGACAGATCAATGACCTCCATACTAAATTATTGTTACTATATGACAAATTCAGCCCTCTGGTGTGCCTGTAACGCTTCCATCTCTGTCACCACAAGCCACTCACATACACTCAAAGACAAAACTGGCCAATTTAAAAGCAATGATTGATGGCCTATATTATTCAGTGTTTTCTTGATCAGGCACAGATTTTGAGGAACTTGTGTACTAAGCCTCTGAACTTGAGCATAAACGACACAAAAGTAAATGCCTATTACAATTATAAAGGAAATAATAATATTTATGACTTGCAAGTTAAGCCATTTTAAATTAATCATGCTCTATCATTAAGGCTTGTTAGCATCTGCTCAGTGTTAGGTATTTACCTTTAGTCCACCACAGATTGGACAAGCGGAAAAAAGAGCTCTTGTCATCCCAAGGTGGGGGCTACAAGTGTCATAGGGGTCAGCTGAGACTCCACTAGGTGGTGCCAACTCACTACTTTTGGAGTCTGACACCTGTCCTTGTGGCTTTGTATCTGACCACCTCGAAACAAAATCCACATGTGTCTCATCACTTGAGTCCTTGGTGCTTTCTGGGAGTAAGGATGAAGGCCTCCCTCGGTCCTGGCTGTGCTCAGCCGCCCTCTGTGCTTCTAGGCGTGGTAGTAGCAGTTTCGGGTCACTAGCACCATGAGGTGGCAGGGTCTGGTCCTTGGGTAGCGTGGAATCTGCACTCTTCGGTTGCACATCTTTAGCAGCTGCCTGTAACAAACTCCTGGGTGTGTCATAAATATGTCTGAGAGAGCTGGGAATCTGATACTCTGATCCCGCACCTCTCTGAGGCTCACTGTGAGGACAAGTACATAAATTCTGATCTGAAGGAAAGTTCAATGGCAGGCTTAGCAACGATCCAAACTCATCACCGTGGCAAATGTCCAAGCTCCCAGCATAGGAAGAGAAGCTTCCAGAGTAAGAGGAGTGACTACCAGTAGCTATTCCACTGTCAGAAGAACTCTGACGACCTATTTCCTGCAGCTGTCTGGATCGGAGGGGCTTCGGAGGTGGTTTTGTGATGCCACGTGCCCCTTCTGGAAGGGTCTTTTCTTCCCCGAGATGAATGCCCTTTGCAGCTGCCAGTCCATGACTCTCTTGTGAGGTGCTGGCTGAAGATTGTTCAGGCCAAATTGTCAATCTGCTCCCAACACTAACATCCGAGTGGCTGGTGTCTGAAGACGAGCTTGAAAGACTTCTATCATCTCCTAGAAAAGAAGAAAACGGATCAACCCATGTTTAAAATACAATGGAGAGACTGACAGCAGAACGAGTATGCACAGAAAGGACCCTAAAATTCTGTCTGCTTTGTAAGGGAAAGTTCTGTCAGAACGCCAGGATTCCTGTAATAATTCCTATCCCCACTGGAAAAATAAAATGCAATAGTATGTTAGCTTACCATAACCCTAGCACATTGTGGAATACACTGCATTCAGGGCTACATTTTTAGAGTTGTTGCACCCAGTTCCCCCCTTTTCAAACATATTTTACTCCTATACAGTTATTTGGCTTTATTTTAGACACTCCTCTTACCGCACAGGCCATAGTCATAAAGGCCCATATTCTCAGAACAGCAGAGGGTGTTCTGAAAAACAACTAGTCACTGTAACCCAACACTATACAGAAGAAATTCCAATATTTCTATTTTATCCGAATCAACCAAATGGTTACTCATACTTTTTTTTCCCCCTCTACTTAAATCTTACCTGAATGACAAAGTGCATGTTAGAGACAGCAAGAATAAAATCAAACTTAAGACTGTCCTGTCCACTCATGTCTCCCTACACCGTACTTCTCCATAATATCCATACCAAAAGGCAATAATACATCATAGCCACAAATAAAAATGCCAATACTACCATTATGACAATGATTACAAATCTACATAGTAAAAGATCTCCCATGATTAATTTATGCATACATTGCAATATTTTTTTTCCCCTTGATACTTGCAAGGACACAATTACAGCTATCTACAGCTATCCACAACAGAAGATAAAAGAAAAAAAAAATAAACATTGGCATAAAAGGGCACTTTTATGGACATTTTCAAACACACACAAAACAGCAACACCCTCCTGCAACAAAGTTATTTTCTTCATTCGTAATTAAACCTATTTTATTAAGACAAATACGGCAAAAGCCAACACCAGGATCACTGTGTTGGTATTAATTTTACTTAATTTTAAATCTTGGGCAAAAAGTTACCAAATGAGGAAGATATGTAAGGGGTCCACCACAAAACACAGCATAAGCTTCAGGTGCTGCTAAACTATTTCTATTTTCAGTTTAGGGGGAAATGTTTAGAACAATTTTCATACTCTGCATGAAGTAATTCTTGTTATGTACTATCACAAAATAATAATGTTTATTCCATGAAATCTAACCTTTCTTTTCCCCCAGTGTCCACTGCTTGACAATAGCTTGTGACCCCTACACAAATGTAACTCCCAAGATGACATTATGCTGCCACCTAGACAGAAGGCATGAATTACAAAAAACATTGGTGTAGTTCTCAGCAGTATGCCCGATACCTGAAGAAAAATACCTGCTAAATAAAACAGTTAATCTTCTGACAAAAAAAAATACCTTTTAATTGAAAAAAAAAATAGTTTATTTGAAATTACATCTCCTAGTCTACTATTTTAGGTACTTTGAAACTTTGGAAGGGAAGCTCTCCCACAGACTAGCTGAAACTACAACACAGAGCTCCTACAACACAAGGCAGTGGCAGAACCTAGATGTCCAGATTCAGGCAAATGCCCTCCCATGTTCTTGTTATTGTAATTTTCCACAAACACAAATGTTTAATTTTCCAGTGCAAAACTCAAATAATAGTATATGAAAAAGCTTGTTTTGATTCCTCATTCTCTGAGGATTATAATATCATTAGGAAAATGGTGGCAAAAATTCAAGTAAATCTCAAGCAGAGAATGTACATGAAGTTTGGCCACATGTTACCTAACCAGAGTGACTGGGTTAAACAGCATGCATGCTTCACTATCCAGTTTCATTTGTTGTACATCAATCTAGTAGATATATTCAAAGAAGTGTCAGTGGTATTCAGTCACAAACCACTTTACTCAGCAGTGACTAAAAATCAGGACCAAAGTAACCATAGACATGTGTAGAACCAAATAACTAAGCTCTTGATGTCCTTCGCCAGCCATTTTTAGGCTTGTAGACTTTAGAGTCAAGAGCAAAGCAGATGTTTTGAGAATATAACTTTTGTTATTAAGCAATTCAAATGGCAGTTCAGGGCACAGGCCCTTTTACAAATCTAGTGCTAGACACCAGTTCTTCTCTGATACATAAATAACTCCAGAAAGGACATGCACAGATACCACCAGAAAAAGAAAAGTAACACAGAACTAAAGCGCAGGATTCCTCAGATTTACTACAGATATCTGCTGTAAGCCTGATGTGTGAACTACACAAGTCAGTTCCTCTCACAGGCTGGCATGAGTCAAATACTTAATCAGATACCAAACTTGTCACAGGCAGTTCATTTGAAGTTACACATGAAGAGTTTCAGCAGGATTCAGCATATTAAAAGATTTTCTTGTATTAATACCGTTTGATCCAAAACTCAGACTGCAACAGCAGCATAAATGAAACATCTTGACCATCACTCTATTATTTTTCTTTTAAGCTCACCATCTTATAATTATATACACATGGTCATTCCTAAAGCCCAGAAAGGAAGGGAACACTATTTATCTTTATTTAATTAAAGACACTTCTCACCTCCACTGCCCTGGCGACTTGTATGGGACAGCAAGCTCAAGCGCTTCTCTAATTGCAAAGCTTCATGAGCCAATCTTTCTTCTGAATAGGCTGGATTTGTACTTGGATCTTTAAAAGGAACATACAATAAATAAATAAAAAGAAGATGACATGAAAATATATAAATAGAAATTTAAAAAGCATTCTTATGTTAGACACTCTATTCTTGTGTTACAGGAGATGGAAAATGCTGATCAGAAAATATATGGGACAATCTGCCTTCAAACACATCCTGGAGAAATGCTACATAACCAGTCAAAATTTTAAATGTCAAAGACTTTTGGAAATTATACCCGGTATCTGTAAGAGTTGCCACCAAGGACAGAACCCTTAAGAGCACAGCACTGGAGGAAATATCTACAGATCTAGAGGAGTTAAAAGCTAATACATGTATGTGACCTGTAAAATGTGTCCTGACTTCACCAAACTCACCAGGTACTTTATCACGAAGAAAGAAAGAATTTGTCATCCTACAAATTAATAAATCTAGTGAATAAAGTTAGAGTCATAGTGCTTAAAATATTTGATACCCTTACATTACAACTGATACAGATCACCTATTTGCAAAGACATTGCTTTAAAGGTTGATATTCAGAACATCACTGAGTTCAGAAGTCAGAGGAGAAGCAGTGTGGTGAGGGTGTTCCTGTTCAATACAAGGTAAGATAGAATGATTAAAAAAAAAAAAAAAAACTAAAATATGCTGCAGGGGATTTTCTCCATGCATTTTAGTGTATTTGCCATTCCAGCTAAAATCGCTTCACTGCAGAAGGCTCTTTCCATTCCAACAAAAAGACCAGAAGTTACACAGAATGTGGGAGAACTTTCATCAGAAAAACAGACCAGTTTCCTCTAAACCACTTGGTTTGCAACTAGGCATAGCAACAAAACCAGATGTCAAAAGTAATCATAGCCATCATCCCAAGAGAAATCTTGCAGATTTCTTCAAACAGCACTAACAATTGTGTCATGTTCAGCAGTTGCAAAGGATATGGTCTGCTAACTTGCTCATCATCATAAGTTTCAGAAGCCCTCAATTATCCAGGGAAAGGAATTAATGACAGATAAAGCAGATTAGCTTCCTCACAGCTGTGGCTCTTGTATATTTGATCAACTTTGAAATAACAGCACACCACAAAAACATTTAATCACTGAATCATTTAATAAGGGGAAAAGGAAGAAAATGGCTACACATTGCTATGGTTGAGTTAGTAAAAGAAAAAAAAAAAGTTGAAATGATGAAAGGACAGTTTCCTTTTCAGCCCAGGTCTTTCCATTTCTAATGACTTGGGTTTGATGTTGTCAACACAAAAGTCAAAGCAAGCTCATAGTCAGGGGAAGTGGCTTTTCCAGATGAGCTGAGGCTCCATACAAGTGCCTACATCACAAATTCTTTCTCCTCCATGACCCCATTCACACTTTCTGACCTGTCCTGGACAGACGGGACTGCATCACAGTAGCAAAAGTGACAATGCTGAACTTTCTTCTCCACACAGAGGGGTTTTCCATATTTAGCTATCTAGATGAGATTAGCAGAACAAGCCAGGCATACACACAGTCCTGCTATAACAGCATATGTTGGAAATCAAAGATGTTCTAACAGGGACAGGACAACAAGGCCTGTGACAGCCTGTGACAAACAAAGTATGTGACCTCTGTTTCTCCCAGCTGAAACAGCACTTGATGTCAGTGTCTGACACCCTCCAAACCTACCTTTCAGAATAGAAAAGAGGACTGTTTTATATGTATTTTTTAATTATTATTTTGTTAGGTCTCCATTCCTATTTCCCCTGCAATATAACTCACATTAAGTACTGACTAGTTCAAACCTGCTTGAGTCACTGCTTACTCAAATGAAACCCCCAGTGCTTCCATATGGATCTCTGCCAAAGGCAGATCCGAGATTTGGCCACCAGCACCTATGGTGCAACTCAGACAGGTCTATGCAAGGATCTCTTCGGTGGCAAAATGCGTCACAGGCTACTGCTTGAGTCTGTTTTCAGATGTCCTCGGCTCCAGTTACTCTACTGTACTAGCTAAATGCTCTCATGTCTAAAAAGGTTCAAAAAGGTTCCACGAGCACTTGGAATGGAAAGTTAGCGTAACAGACCTGCAAATGAGTCAAACCAGGATGCAACAGACAGCAGTCCTTGCAACAACAAAGAACTGTCAGTAGGAAAGATCTTTCCCCTTTCCTCACAAATTTGACTGCTTGATGCATATTGATTTTCAGAATGTTACTAGAGCACATACACAGCTATAAGCTTTTTAATAACTGTTATCCCTCTTGCAGAAGGAAAAGGCATTATAACTGAAATTAAAAAAAAAAAAAAAAAAAAAAAAAAAACACATACACTGGTCAAGAAATTGCTCCTGCAAAAATGGCCTTGAATAAAATATAAGATAGGGAGGTAGAAGGGAATTAGAAGTGAATCCTTAAGCTCCACATTTCAGATGCTCAATTGCTTCTGGAAACCAACTTCCTAATCAACTAACACACACCTACAGTCACAGATCCCCTATGTATAAGATCCTCCTTGCCACATCACTCGTGAGATAGAAACTGCTATCTGAAAACTGGGTTCATAGTTACATGCTCTGACCTCTCATTGCCCAGCCTTGGGGAAAAAGGATTATAAGAACCCTTTTTCAGCAAGCACTAGAAGACATCTAGAGAAACCAATTCTAAGCCTACCATGTGTACATAGACCTAAACTCTTAGGCAGATACTATTAGCAGTAGTTTGTCAGTTTTACTGCAGTCTTTGTTTCACATTTAACCTTTAAGTTCTCTGCTAATAAGCAGGACTTCTATAGAAAACACACAAAATACCATTTCCAGGGAGTGTAGTCTTACACCAGAATTTTCGATTATAGACCACCTATCGGTCATCAGGAGGTTTTATTACAACGTAAGTTTAAGGTATGAAGTCACTGGCAGCCATCCAGAATAACCTATGCTCTCCTGCTGTATCAACCTACAAATAAGGTTAAGAAAATAAATAAGTAAATAAAAAGTTTTGTTTTGTTTTGTTTTCCCTCAACAGTTGTACCTCAAAGCTCCTAAGAAACTGTGGAATAATTTGCCATATTACTAACTCAGGAGGACAGCAGCAGCATGACTGGTACTGAAGCTGCTGTCCAAGGAAGTTCAGGCAGCTTCTGCCCACACAACATCCTACAGCAGTTCCAACAATTCAGAGCAATTTGGTACCTTCATTTCCCAAACTCTAGGCAAATGTATCCTATAATGTTATTTATGTTATTTACTCCCATGGAATCTAGGCAATTAGATTCACTCAAGTTCTTCAGTTACAGAAGTGCTTTATCATTTCCCAACCAGAAATGGTTTCCGTGCTATAAAGAAAAATCTTTTGTTTGAGGCAATCACTGAAAGTTTCTTAAACCCTGCTTTGGGGCAAAGAGGAAAGGATTACATCAAATTTGGCTGGACTAAAAATGTCTCTGATGGAGATTTTATTTTTATATTATGTTGGTGGTTATTCATTAGAGCCACATCAGCTGCTCTTCGTGGGAGATTTTGAATGCTTTGGTAATCCACAAATAAATTGTCACTGTAATTCAAAGCTCCAAGGTTGTTTGGTAAGCACCTGCCAGGAAGAATGCATCATATCATGTTAAGTCAGCAGCTCCTTAAGATATTTTTGATTATATGCATCCTTAAAATGCAACTGGTTAATTACTTTGCTAAACAAAGTTAGATAAATTAGGCTGAACATCTGTCCTTTCCTCCTTTGTAACTGCAGTCATATTTGCAAATCAGACCTGGCCCCTCACCTTCATGCTAACATCTCCACACCCTGTAAGATGTCTGGAGGAATGCAAAGATGTCCTAAAAGTTTGAGGAGGATCCACTTGGTACAGATAACTGCAGAAGGCAGCCACAGAGCTGTCTTGCAATGGTCAAAGGTGTATCAAGCTTCGACAAAAAAAAAGAGCATCAGATAGATCCTCAGCAAGCAGCACTGCACATTCTCCAGTCAGTCACAAAGCATCCTGAAAAAGCTTCCAAAATTAAAAGAGAGCATCAAGACTATCAACATTACACTTGGAGTCTCTCCAGCCTGCAAGACTAGGCTGTCCCTTAGCCTTAGCCAGGTTTACAGGGTAAAGATCTGTCCCATGCAACAAAGAAGGATATCACCAGTAGATTGTTGTCCCTTTGCTGTGTTCATCTTTGGAATTCAAGATGACTCTTGTTAGTGAAAAGAAGGAATTCAACACACACCTGATAAGCAAACAGTTCTCAGATAACATGCGTGAAAATTCAGTATAGATTACAAACCATGCCATCAGTGACTCAGTACTTTGTCAATACCTAGATTTCTGTCAAGACAAGAACAAAAAATTCTCTGGCCTGTTTTACTAAATATCCTCTCAAGGAAAAAAAAAAAAAAAAAAAAAGGACTGTGCATGTAGCCAATTACAGCAATTATATCAGCTAGCAGCTGGGGAAAAATAAGCAGTCCAAAGACCTCCTGTCACTCAATTAAGTCCTTTATTAAAATATTACACTGCCTAAAACCATCTACAGATACATACACTATCTTTGGATTTCCACTCAATGTCATGTCTTAAAATGTGAGACCTGGTTACACAGCCTTTAACAAATCAACTGCATTTTGGTATGCTTCTTCTAAATTGATGGGCTTCCAAAATAAGCACTATACAGTGGTAAACTGTAAAAGAGCTAACGTTCTTTTCATTTTCTATTTTATTTTGTATGTACACACAACAGAATTATTTTTATCATGATAATATTCCTATTCACTTGCCATGCATTTCAAAAAAAAATAAAAAATAGAAAATTACAGAGCAATTCAGGTTGGAAGGGATCAAAAGAGTTCTCAGTCCAACCTGCTGCTCAAAGCAAGGTCAGTTATGAAATGTCAGACCAGATTTTGCGACTTGCTATAGTGTCAGTCAAGTTTATGAGTTCCACTCCACAACATTTTCACTTACTATATATTTTACAGATGACATACATACACACAATAATCAAATGCATCTATATAAGAATACCAAGCTTTTAAAGAAATAGGGTGTATTTTTTAAAATTGCAATCCCAAAATGAAGATGTGAATATAGTACTTGATCAAATTTCCTTTGTACATGCATATCTTTATATACTTTAGTGCTCCATTTAACAACAGTTAAATGAGGTGTTTGTACATAAGGAGCCACTGGTGTCATTCATTACCCTTTTCATATGGCAGACTAAGCAAATGCTGACTGTATAATTATATATGTCAGGCATGTATTGGAACCCCAAGAACCCTGCCAATATGGCTTTTTTTTTACACCACGTTTTTTCAACATAAGATTGGTTTTGTGTCTTTGCCTTTCTTGGGAATCCCTAATAGTTATTCAAGCGTATTTCATGTTTAAATTGGAGAGGTACAGCCAAAAGCAAGAAGCTGGCAAACTGTGGAAAAAGCTGCTACAAAAAGTGTGCTAAAAAGCTTTTAAGCAAAATAAATTATAGAAAAACAGAACATTGCATATATAAAGCACAGTCAAGGGTGTGCAGCACTTTGCGCTGCAGTAAATATGAATAATATTGATGTTTTTTGGTAAAATTCTCAGTTTGTGGATTTTTATCTAGTTATCTGAGGTGTGCAGATGACTCATTTATTTACCATATCCCTTTCAAAAGGTTGCATGCATTCCAGTACTCTTACCAGATACAGTATGCAGCTGGTAGAGACTTGACCTTTTCAAGCAATACAGCAGGTTTTGTGCAGTAGCATACTTGATAAGTGAGGTTATTTTATAGATGAATCACTAGTATCGTATATGTGTATGTGAATTGAACAGGTCTGTGTAAGCTTCTGAATGGTACAATAAATGGAGGAGAACATGAAAAATAAAAAGTTTCTACGAAGGAGAAGGTATAACATGGGTAACAAAAAATGGAAGAGACAAGGTTAGAGATACCGGAAAATAACAGTTGGACCAAAGTAGCTTTGAAAGGGGCCACAAAGGAGTAGGCAAGAACATGAGCACAGTTCCCTACAGAACGCTGGTCTTATCTTGACCAAGGAAACAAACTGAAATCCAGTGGCTGACTACATCTCAGTGGCAGGTCCATCAAGCCAAGAAGACAAATGAAACAGACCCCAAAAAAGAGGTTGCACAAATCACCAACTCATCCTCAAGATTTTCCACATCCATTGGATGTGCTCACTGAGATCAGAACACTTGAAGGAGGGAAAGGAAAAAAAAAATAGTAATGATAAATTAAATAAATTAATAAATTAAATATAATAAAATAATAAATAATAAAAATAATAAATTAAATAAATTAAAAAATTAAAAAATAGTAATAATAAATTTAAATGAAAAAGTCATTGTAAGCATAACTTTTCTGGATATCCATTTTTGTAAAATGAAAGATTTAGGGAAAGTTTTAGAAATACAGAAAATATGCATTCGATGGCAAAGCTTTAAGTATCAGCACTGTTTTAGGGGGAGTGAAGTGGGTTGATTGTTTTTTTGGTGGTTGTGGTTTGTTTATTAATCACTCCTCTTAGTTCAATGTAAACACACATCATCATATAAGAAGAACGAGGTCTCATTGCCTACTATGCCACTTGGTTGTTTAACGTACCTTGCTGTTACAATAATGGGAAGAAGAGAAAATCAACCTTGTGGCTACTTTGTTTACCTTAACTAACTTTTTGCAGTTTATTTTCACAAGTTTCATATCCAAACCTAACATTTTCCATCATACTTCCTTCCTGAAATTGATTATCTTACAGTGATAAAACTTTGTAACACACCTATTAAATGTCTAACACTTAAACAGAAACTTTAAATATTTCCTATACATCCTGCCTTGTCCTTCACCATTCTTTCAGCCTATTCCCACTATATCACATTGCCAATACACAGATATTTTTCTGCAATCTTATTTCCACACATTTGCCCTGTTTGACAGGGTCAATCCAACTCAACACTGTATTTTTTTCATCTGCTGAAGTCAAAAGGCAACAGGGCTTACTGTGATTCTAATTTTCTTTCCAACCGTTACAGTACATGCAGCATTTACCATGAAATAAGAAAATTAATTTAATCCTTGCACATCAGAAAAAAAAAAAAAAGCTGCAAAACTGATAGAGGCCTGACAAAGCTTAAGGTTGGCAAGACTTTTCTAAGTGTTCGGGATGAACTCAAAATACCCCAGAAGTTAGTTTTCCAGGTTTCAGTTCATTAAACTATCAAAATAGTAATTCTGACATGGATCCAAGTTGCACTGTGCAAGTTTAAAACTAAAGGTTAGGAATCCTCACAACTCAAATTGCTATATTTTAGAACCTTTAAAAAAGAGAAGGCTAAAGATAGCAATATCAACAGAAATCTGAATGAGCCAGAGCAACAGGGTGAAACTGGGTACATTCAACTGATACATCTGTACTGTGACATTTCAGAATGAAAACCACTTTGCACTTTCTGCACCCTTAGTGTCTGCAAGCTGTTCTTACAATCAGAGCAGTAAGTGCTAGACATGGCAAGTTCCTACTTTGCTCGGTCACGCTGTACTTCCTATATTAACCTGGTAGGACTGGACGCAAACCAAAAGGGCCTTTCGTCGGGGAGATGCCACGGACGATACAGTCGAACAGAAAGCTGATCTGCTCCCCTTCAGCACAAGAAAGGAAAAAAACACCGGCCCCTGCAAGAAAGCACAACATAAATGCATGTTTTTGCACCTGGATACATCAGAAATATATTTAGCTGAAGCTATTTATAACATAGCAATCAAAATCATATAAAATGCAAGCCATGAAAAGAAATCAACAAGACATTCTGCAAACAGAAAATCGAAAATGGGTCAGCATACACAGTATGTCATGAAAATACACATAAATTCAACAGCTAACTAATCATTTAAGCTGATTTTCTGCAACGCAGACAGTTAGAGTAATGCCAAAACACAAACCATATGCTCTACAGCTGTCTGGGTCTTTTACTCTCAGTTACCCCTAGAATTCTGTAGATCCAATCTTAGCTATGTAAGTGTCAGAGATACTGAAAGTGTTAAAGCAAAATGAACCAGGTTAATTCTATTTTTACTCAATTATATCAAAGAATAGTGTTTTATACCCTATATTGATCAGGATTTTTTTATATTGCTGCATTATATTATAATTTTTTCTACTTGTTAGAACAGCCTAGACTAAGTCCTATGTGCCTATTATTAACAGAACGTAACACGACTCCACAGGTTGTCATCAGATCTTTACCCTTCGCTCTATTCTGATATTTTGCTTTCCATTCATTAAGAATAGCCCCAAGCAAAATTAGAATGAGAATCACTAAATAAACAAACAAGTTCTGAGCTGCATGATATATAGCTACGCGAACAAGACACGAGACTAAAAATGCTCCACAGAATATTTTGTTTGAGAACCGTCAGCCCAAATCGTACTCACATCAGAGAAAAGTGTAGCTTGCCTTCTTGATGATCTGAAAACATTAGGCAAAATACCCTCCACCCCAGTAAGCAGTTAAATTAGCATATAGATTTTTACAAAGTGCTGCCAGTTCACCAGAACTTAGCACATTAGAAAACCAGAAATCAAATCTTAGTCCTGCAAAGAATTTTACGCATTACTCTCATAGGGGCTTGGGTCATTAGTCTGGGTATAAGTTTGGCTTTGATATATTTCTCTAGCCTTTTCTGAGTTGCATGGATATTTTTGTCAATTTTACTTAAAGCAGCACCACCGGTTTTGACCAGAACACTTCCACCCCCACCACTTCCCACACATATCCCTAGTCCTATCCAAGAGGATCCACATTTCACTTGAGCAATGGATATGCTTTTGATTGCTTGACAAAGAGCTATTGGATTCAAATAAAGGTGAAAATAAAACATAGACCACAAAGTATTTTAGGAAATTAGATACAGCCAGCAAGGAGTAAAGGACTACTGCAGGCAAAAGCGATTTTTGGTTCACAATTGTGTCATTCCTAGTTTTTGTCACATCTGAGTCTCTGCCTGCTTTGCTTTAATCTGTTCAAGACTAGGATGCTAGCAGCATCTTCTAATTTGCTATATCACACCATCAGATATGTTACTCTCCAGATCTTACTGATCAACACTTTCCTAGTTGAAAGAAAGAAATCCTGCTCCTGGTCCGGTTTATTTGATTTGGCAAACTGCTATAAACACAACTGGAATTAGAATTCATCTGCTGGTACTCATTCAGTCATACTAGAGAATTGGCTTGCCAACATTTCCAGAGTATAAGGTCTGAAACATTACTTGAGACTCAAGTTAGACAAATATTAAAACATTAAGCTATGTTTAAGCAACTGAATTAAGACTGACACACACACTAGCTCAAGAAATATAAGCTACTTTACATTTTTGATACGTTTTTTTTTGGTTTGTTTGTTTTGTTTTGTTTTTTAAAAGCTATTTGTCCTGCACTTTCTCATAGCGCATATACACACAATGGCTTCAGTATCAAAAACCATCTAGGAGATTACAACACTATCCATGCAGTCTGACAGGTATGAAAGTTTCAGGTGGTGACTCACACACAGTTTTGTCTCATTTCCCCCTCTTCTAGAGATGACCAAGAATCAGAGAATTCTGTATTAGAAAGAGTTGGGTGCAAAGTATGCATTCAGAAACTTGAAATTCAGCTCGTGATCTGAGCTCCTTCCCCCATTGAGTAAAAATCAGTTTGCCTCACCTTAAAGGGTATGACTCTTCTCCTGTGAATCACATCAACGCCAATGGACATGCCTTTCTTGAGGAAGTGAGGTGACACAAGGCTTTGCTAAACATGACCTTCTCATCCCATTCACAATAAGCAGCCAGGGTATGGAGACAACATAACAGAGGACGTTCATACCTAAAGCACGGTGATGGACTATGTGGCCTAATATCTCAGAAGAATCCTACACATCCATGTTACCACTCAGGAAAAGAAGATAGCTCCAATATTTCTGCACATAAAGATTTCATCTGGACTGCTTGTTCTTGTATCACTATTGTTAAGAAGAGTGCTTCTTAAACTCCTGGGAGGCTCTACAAGCCTGTAACTTTAAACAAAAAAGTAAATGTGTGCATAAATTTACTTCTGTATGAATTGGCTACTCAATTCAAGGCATAATTTCTGTGGAGAACTAATACACATTTGGAAATTCCAAAAACAAATATGAATGCCTTTATATAAGTTGTGCAAGCAGTGTATACACATGCCTAGCCCAGGGGTTCAAATCCAATATATGCACATATCCGTCATTTCTTTATAGATTTCATTATTCACTTGATCACCATAACTGCTGATCAACTTGCACGAGATACGTTTTACTTCTTGTTTTGTTAGACAGAACTAGAAGGGAAGAAGCTAAGGAGTCCTTGCAAAATACATCAGGTGAGATGAATGACTAGGTAAGGTCCAAAGAAGTTATGTTTTGAAAACATACATAAAAGCCAGCCATTACATTTGTTCTCCACTTTCTTGTGAAAGTTGTGAAATTCACTACTAGAAATTACACATCTCAGCCATGTGCTGGAACAGATTTGGTTCACAAGCATTTGGAAGCTGAGGAATATGTGGTATGCATCACTGTAATGCCATGCAGCTGTTTGCTAGACTGAAGAGCACTCTCTCCCTTTCCCCCCCCTTCCTCCCTCGGGTAAGAGACTCAGTGAAAGAAGTTGCTTGAATTCACTAAGTAAAGAGTTTCCTACCACGTTATGCTATTTTGTACCACAATTATTATGCATTTTGTACCTTTGAATGGGTACAGGCAGGGGACAAGATGCAAGAACATCTGGCCATGGCAATCAAAGGTTCTTAACTATGCCAGGTATCAAGACAGACACTTCTAAAGAAAAAAAGAAATATTAATATCATGCACAAAAATATAGTAGGACCCTTTTCAAAATACTTTGTAATTTTGGTGGCCGGCAGCCAAAGATTAATTCATACTAAAAAAACAGGTACACTGGAGAGCTACTGACTAGCTGCTGTATTTTACAGGGAAGACAGCTGGGCTTACTTAGCCTAGCAAAAGAGACACAGAGCATAAATAAAGGCTCTAAAGATGTCCTAAGAGGTAAGCATCAGAGAGAACGAGAACATGATGCTAAAGAACAATGACAGTACAACAATATTGGATATAAGAACAAAAAATTAGGCTGGAAAAATTTTAAAAAGAATTTATAAGACCATGGATATAAATGGATCTACAAGACTCAAGACCACTGTCTAGCCTAATGCACACTTTTACACATTTTAAAGGATTAGAGAGTCACAACAATGCCAGTGTTCAAAACAGCAATGGACTTTCAGAAACAGTCAGCAGCCACTCAGAAATCACATTATTTGGGTATGCCTCACCACAACTTCAAACACCATTTTAATTAAGTGTATATCAAGAAATGCAGAATACCTCCCTGAAACCAGAAAAGTTTCCCTTGAAAGATAAGGTATCTTATTTGTTCCTTTTTTTCACCTGCAACATTTTGACTCAATTTCTGGGGAATACTCCCAATTTACAGTAGTGTAAAAAAAAAGAAAAAAAAAAAAAAAACACTCACAGAATATTCCATTCTTTAAAAGCAGCACCCAGAAATTAGGGTAAGATTAAAGGGTAGAGGGAGGCTGGGGGGAAAACTTCAGCATAACATAGGTAATTTAGTGCTTCAAGCTCCTGGAGCAAATCCATCACCAATAGCTTCACATTTGCATCATCCATCCACATTTCATACCAGACATTCTTTACACAGCTGGTATCCTGGCCTATGAAGCGAACCATTTAGGTTTTCTGCAATGCGGAAATAAGATACAGCCGCAATCAATAAGCCCAAATCAGCTGAAATTCTTGGAGCACAGCAACTGTATCAAATCCAAAACTACTTACAGAAGATATGCCACAATTTAACTAAATAATGTAAATGGAGAGCTATTTATATATCCTATTAATTTGGGGCTTTCTTACACAACCAAGCTTTAAGTTTGGGAGCAGCGACCAGAATACAGGATCCATCCCTGTAGCTGTGCTCCCAGTTGCAAGGATACAGAGGCATACTGCACTTTTCTCTTCTAATCCCAGGGAGACACCTTCCAGGCCCCATACTGAGCCTAGACCCTTCTTTCTGCAAGCACCAGTTGCTCCTCAGCAGGAAGAAACCAAATATTTGAAGCCCTGAAGGAAACCAGAAACTGAGGCTTCCCACTCCATAGTAGTATGGTGACCAGAAGAGACACGCAGAGCAACACAACCACCACCACTTCAACTTTTCTAGAGATGTTTCACTATCCTCTCCAGTAAGGCAACCGAGAGAGAAGAAAAAAATTAAAAAATAAAATAAAAAAAAAGAAGATTCCATGTTTGTTTGGTTATTATCATTTTAATGCTCACCTAGGGACCCAGAACATCTTCACTCCCACCTCCTAGAATCAGTCCGCAGGAGCAGAATTTAGCCTGTTCATTGACCCTGAATCTACTTGGAAGTATCCCAAGGTACGCAGTCCTGGAGAGAAGATGGATCCAGGAGAGCTGACTGAGCAACTAGAAGGGTGTCTACAAGTGTATTAGCAGAAAAGGGAAAATGAGGCCAGGCTTCAGCCTACTGCTGAATGGGGTGGTGGACCCGATGACAAAGGACATGAAAAAGACTAAAATGTTCAACGTAAGTAAAGTAAATGAAAGTCCCTGTATGTTAGTAATGCTGTAATATGTGCTTGCATTTGCTACCTAATCCAATAAGAAGACTGAAACAGTTATTCCCTAGATGCTGTAATGAAAATGAAATACAAACTGAAGGTCATCTATATTCACATTTTTGGTATCACAAACACGGTTCATATTACTTACTCCTCTAACTTTATTTGGAGAAATACACATCTTTAACAACATCACATAGAATTATAGGGTGATATACTATTAATCTAATATATTCCATTCCAGTTATAAATACAGATTATAACAGTACATGGTCAATAACACAGACCCACTCAATTTCATTACAAAAAACTCAAAGAAAGAGAAAAGTTGTTTGTTTGGTTTTTAAACTGAGATAGATCCTATCAAAATGTACCTTCTTCCTTTATGCTAATATCAAGTGCCGTATTGCTGAATACTCAGAATTGAGTTGTCATCAAAACAGTTACTGTGGAGATGCTATACTCAGATTTCTGGACACAGGCAACCCTCCAACAGCAAATATAAAACAAACACATGATTTGGGTAAGCTGTACAACCAAGGAGCACGTATTGCTTGCCTCAAAGCAAGGCTCTAGAGGACCTCCTAGAAAGCTGTTATAGATATACCTGCAAGCAAACAAGAGTCCAGCAGGCCGGAGAGTGGCTCAGCCATCTAACTTTTTGTTACTTACCTCCTGCAGACCGCCTTCTTTGCGGTATCAGTGGTACCCACATCCTCAGGGAATCTTGGCAGGGAACAAGGTCTTGTACTAGAGGCACTTGCTTACTCATCCACCACTCCTGACAGCACTGTTCATAAACCCAGCCTCACCCCGTGCACATCCTTGCAGCCCTGTTGCATGCTGAGGTGGTCTGACTGTACCAGCAAACACCATGGCAGCAATTTCCTGACTAGTTGCAAGGTAACCAGCACACATAAGCGTGCAAATAGCGAACCACACATTTCACAAATTTGGTTCAGGCAGATGGTAAAGAGAAACACTGCCACACAGGATAGGTGATAAATAAGTCAGCACATGCCATTTTGACCTGCAAATACCCCTTACTTTAACCCTTTCAAGAATGAAAGCCAGAACTGAAGTTGTATCCATTCATCAATGTTATAATAAAAATCACACATTGAGGAGAGGTAAATGTCTATTCTCTATAACCTATCACAATGTCCCTCTCAAACTGTGGTATATCTACACAGGGACTCTTCAGGAATGCGTGTGGCAAATTCTTTGTCAGTCAGTGATGAACAGTCCCTCTTGAAAAAGTATGAAAGAGAAAAAGCCAATTGTGGGGGGTTTATTCAGTTTGGGTTTTGTTTGTTTGTTTGTTTTAAAGGAGAACCCTAAGTCCCAACATCCATCATTGTTTTCTGCTAGTTATTTCTACTTTTGGATAGCCCTCAATATTATTTTGTCTTCTTCCATATTCTAATGAAAGTCTGCATAAAACATGTGTGGGATCCACAGGTACTCCATTTGCCATCAATTATGCACTCCAAAAATTAAGCCATTAATTGAAGCCCTTATTAGTAAGAAATTAATGTCTTCTTTCTCTGAGGCACCTACTTTAGGATTTAAGGGAAAAATTGAATTTAACGTATCACAGAAGGTACTGCTCTACCTTCTACTCACTAAAAATTACAGATGCTCTTCTTCCCTAGAGAGCCTCAGGACTACAAATTACCCTTGTTAAGTTTTATATTCTCTCATTGGAGGAATTACATAAATTACACAGATTATCCAAGTTACCAATCCATTGCTAATCTTACTTAAAGATTGCTTAGCATTTTTTTTCAGCTGCCTATACTTTTAAATATGTTTTCCACAGTTAAATGATCTTAAATTTTATTAGTTCAAAACCTACTACTCTAAAAAGTACAGCAGTGTAAAAAAAATATATATTTAAAAAAAAAAAAACACTATTTCAGTTTTGGAAAGTTCTTCCCATAAGCGTTCTGAATGCTTAGTTGAAGATTTTCTATTTTCAGTTAAGAATTCAAAAAGCAGACCCAAATTAAGTCTGCACAGAAGTGCACACATTTAAATGCGAGCTAGAGTTCTAGTAAAATGGTACTTGCATACAGAGATGCAAATGCTTTATTCTGCCTGGAAGAAAGCCTGTTCAAACCAAAACTGCAGGTGTTGGCAGATGTACACTAATTGCAGTTGACACAGGCTAAACTTGAATCTGCAGAATCACAAAAGAGAGGAAAAAGGTGACTGTGCTGACTTCCCCTTACACTTTATAACCAGTCATCTAGCTGACAGTCTGAACCATGCCACTGGGAAACAAGACACTTGTGTTCCTGTTCCCACACCTTTTAACTGAAACACAATAACCTTAACAAAAAACAGATTTGTTTCCCTACCGGCTGTACCTACAACGCATTCCTTCAGACACTGGAAATCCCTCTTCAACCCCAACATCTACATTAGGCAGAGAAAGAGTTGAAGTAGAGTCTTCTGCATTACAAGAAAGTGTCCGAAATCAGAAATCAGGGTATGACCGTTGAGTCCATACTAACCACCTCTGTAACTCAGCTCTGTGTTTTTCAACAAAGCAAATAACTCTCACTATTGTAAAGTGGACACAACTATTCCTCTTTCCTACATAAATTTTGCTAGAAGTACCACAAAATAATATTTTTGGATTTCAATCAACTTGGAAACTTTATGTGTTTTTTTTTATTATTATTATTTTAATAATTGAAGAAATCAGTTATTTTCACATTGTATTATGCAAAAGCCACACAACTTCACATCCAATTTGGAAATATGCACATCCATTTGCACTCAATCATCAGTATAGCACAGCTTCAAATTCTGCTTTTGAAGTTAAAATCTGAGGTTTTCAACTGACGTGTATGGTATATCTACTGCATTAATCATCTTTTCCTTTCAGCTCTTTTGTTTGTTTGTTTGCATTTTATCTGAAGTGGTAATGTGAAAAGTCCCAAACAAGACATTAGAACAAGAGATTTCCCTCCATCTTCAGCTTACTTGCTTTCATTTTGACCCCATGAATCCTACGGTCCCCTAGAGTGACAAAGCTGCTAACAAGCAGAAGTTTCTAACTTTTACGAACTACTCCTCTACTGGATTTAGGTATTAGCATTTACAGAAGCGCCTTGATTCTGCAGGTAACCTCAAAGCTTCAGCATCACTTTCCCTCTGCAGGCAACAGAATCAATTATAATTTAATAATCTCAACATTACACCATTTTGCCTAATCTCTTGGGTGACCAGGTCTTAAAATTTCACTACTTTATTCTTGCTCTGAGTCTACCAGCAACAACTGACAAAACATCTTCTGGAGAGCCACACAGCAATGTTCAGCCACAACTCCACATGGTCACATTTCTACTGAACACCAGGGTTGAGGCCAGCAGAAACCTACTTACTAGAACGGAACCTCTGACATGAAGCTGACTGTATGACAAAGCTACACAGCTGGTGCCACAAACTCCACATTGACAAAATAAGCATTTGCATTTCCACAAAAAGGCTGCGAACAACGTTTAGAAGACAGGGCCATTTGTACTTACAGAAGCCGCACCTGGTACCCCCTTCAAAGATGAATCCATTTGGGACAGCTCCGTATCGGCGCAGGTCTGAGAGTTTCCATTGCCCCATGACGCTAGGAGGGAGGTCTTTGGCAAGGACGAGGATGTCATTGCAGAAGTGCAGGGTAGCAGGCCCACTCTCGAGTTTAGTGCCAGGTGCTACAAAAACTTGAAATCTATGAACTATCAAATAAGGAAGAAAAAAATCACTACAGAAAATATAAGTAAGGTACTGTGATTTATGTAACAAGTCATTCTGTTCAGCTGTAGACTGACCCCTGCCCACACCACCAGCCTCTCGCACAGGGATTCTAGGTAGAGCCTGAAGCTATAAGCTCATTATTCTATGTTATGTCAATTTAGTATAAGAAAACATATGTTGGCTTAATACTACAAAAGATTAAGCTGTAATGCTTCAACTTAATGCTGCATTAATTTATCCAAAGTCTAACAGAATAATCCCTACCTCAAATTAGTTATCCAGCCCATGCTTAAATCACACCTCTTCCATCAGTACAGGGATTTCTTTCTGTCTCCTCCTCCAAATGGCCCATGCCTAGCCTTTCCAACTTGTGTGCACACAGACACATAACACAGTGTCTGAAGAGACCAAAAGTCAAGGCTCAAAGAAGCAGCAAGTTCTAACCACAGCTCTGTCACTGATTCATTTGCAATCTTTAATAATCTGCTTTAATCCTTTCTGCACTTTGCCTTCCCCAGCAGGCAGTAAAAGGGGGAAGTCACTTTTTCCCACCTTTGTGAACCTTTTGCAAGTTGGTGATGGCAGATGCCTGGATATTTCAAGTGATTAGAAAATTAAGTGATTCATAAGTAATGCACACTCTTAGAAGACAGTTAATTCTTCATGTTTCACTGTCTAAACTCCAGCAGAGTAGGAGAAAAGGTCAGACACTTATCTCATTCAGTTTACAAACCTCAGGTTCAAATCCCAGCTCCTGTGTCCCCTACACTGCAAGGGTCCTTACCTACAGCAGCAGCTGTTCTAGGCTGGTCTCCCATCTTCTCCAGAGTTGTTGCATTTTGAATAGTAAGCTATTGGGAGCACTTCAAAGGCTCAAATCTCACAGTGGAGACTCAAAGGGAATTATTTCAGCAAGCAAACAATTATCAAACAATAGTTTTGACCACTACTCCCCCAGTTTCTTTCACTTTGTGATCAGACACACACACGCACACAAAACAAAAAAAAAAAAAAGTCTTGACACAGAAAAGCATCTGAATTGTTACATTTCCAGTCATATTTTCAGTAGAGCATTTATCAGGAATCACAAAGATTTAGATTGTGGTTATTCATCAAAGATCATGCAAACAGCTTCACTGCTATGACATCTAGAGGGTAATTTCCAAGTAGTCTGGTTTCTTCCCTGCCTCTTGACTGTTTCTTCAAGCATCATGAATTTCATCCAGGTCTGAGCCTTGCTTCTCATCTAAATAGTTGCTATATTCTTAGTTACCGTCTTAGTTGTAGGTCAGCTCCTCATCCATGACATACATTTGCTAAATTCCCTAAGGCTCCAGCAGAATTAGCCACAAAGTCATTTGAGTGAAATGTGCAAGGAGCCAGAGATAGATCTAACTAACCACAGCTCTCCTTACAGCTTTGCCAGTGGTACTGCTGAGGAGCAAGTCAATAATCACACAATGTCCCCTTTTGGGCACACAGTTATGTTACACAACCTATCTAAACATAAAATATGAAAGAGACACCAAAACCACCTTGATGACTGATGTTCAATAAGTAATCTTTAATATAATTTGGACACCACTGCACAGTTAACTTCAGAGGTACTACACCAGCAATTAAAGCATAAGAGCAGAAGCATCAGCATCCTTTCTGCCTCATAAAGGAAGAATGGACCATGATCAGACACGACCAGTTACAAAGTACCATAGCTGCCAAAAACCAAGAACTGCAACTCAGTTTCTAGAGCACTGTTAGAAAGCAGCATACTCAATCTGAGCAAAGCCAAAGCAGAGGGCAAATCAAGTCTGGACATGAAGCTTTTTCCATATGCTTTCTTGGTAAACTGTAATTTTTTCAAAAATTCTCCTCAGCCATCTACAACTCCTGCTCTGGGATAAAAAAATCAACCATAAAATACCTAGCTCAATATGTCTATGAGCAGAAGCTAATACTAAGGTTTTCATTTCCTTTAGCTATTTTTTTTTCTCTTCACAGCTATTCAGTGGCTCACAGTATGCTAACTTTCTCAGAATGAGCTATAGACTTAAGCACTCTTCTCACACGTGGCTTACACCTCACTCACTTAATTCCTCTGTTTTCTCTAATGCTGGTTCTTATATTCCCTTGAGCTGTCCTACCAATCACATCCACCTGACATGAGAAAAACAGAGAAAACAATGGGAATTCCAGTGAACACTCCTTCCATTCTGTGATCCTCATTCAAGAACAGCATCAGCTCTTTTCATTTTTCCCCCCCCTCTTGCTTCCCAGACTCTGAGGTCATCTGTCCACAGTCTATTTTCAGCATCCAGCTACTTTACTTCCAAGGCACACAAAGGCATCCTTACTAGTCTTTAAGGAAAAAAAAAAAAAAAAAGAAAGAAAAAAAAACAGAACAAACAGTCGCCATCTTCTCTTTGTAGTCTGCACACTTTTCTCTTTCTGTCTACTCAAGCTAGATTCTGTTCTGTTTGACTTCTTTCACTTACCTGACCCAGCACAGGAAGATGGAACCCTGAACAAGTTTTCCATACCCTGGTCTTTCTCCTTCCCCTAAGTTTTTTGCAATTACATTCTACAAATTATTGTCTATTCAACCAATCATGTTTGCTCCCTTTGTCATTTCTGCACCGCTATCCCCATCTGTCCCTGCTCCAGGGCTACATGTGAAACAATACCTTCACCCAATAGGCTCTATTCATCCCCTCATTCAGAGCATTAAAAAACACTTCTGCATTTCCTTCTATCACAGTCATAACTCTCACACCCAGCTTGAGATCAAATATTCTCTCCATCCCAGAACTGCACCAGAGCAAGTTCATGAAAACTAGACCAACCTTGTCAAATGCAAACTCCCCTCATGTACACGTACAGCCTATGCTGTACAGAGACCCCAAAACTTGTAAATAAGTAGAACTAGTGCACAACACAGCTACATTGTCAACGTGCCCACTGCTGCAGCTATACCTGCCTATATTATTCAGGGACTCCCTCTAACTTTACGCGTGCAAGGCTTTATATCTGATAGTTCCAAGCATCCCTGTCTCTGATACTCTATATTTTATCAGTGTAAAATTCCCTGATCATCTTTGCAAAGCAATGAGTCTGTTACTACAACAGATGGCAAAGCATATGTAACAAACGATGATGACAGCTAATGAGCATCTCCCACACACCTACCCTCCTTTCCTAGTTATGACTTAAAAAATATAAGACAGCTACTATGGATTACCAATGTTATCACTCTTTATTCATCACTGTATATTTTAAGGCTGCTAACTATGAAAAAATAATAATAATAGGATGTATAAGAATGAAGATAACTGGGAAGACCATGCCTAACAACATTCTTTATTGAGAGATGTCTCTTCCTGCAAGGAGACACGAGCAGCAAAATAAAGGATCAGTAGCAGCACCTTTAGATAGGCTTGAGGGGAGCTCAGAAAACTGGGAATGAACTAGCCAAATTCTAATCAGGACTCTCTTTCTCTTAATTCGGACCCCCTCTGAATCCTGTCATCAAAATCCCAAAGTAAATTATATTACCAGAAGTAGAGCTCTGATCACTTCGCTTCAAAGCTACACACTTTCAGTACCAAAGTGAAAAATGAAGTTGAATGCTCTCTCGGTTAAACAATGGGACTGGGCACTACTGTAATCACAACCTGTCAGAAGAGTTTAAGATTTAAGGAGAAGCACAGTCTCTTCACTCAGATGAGCAAGTCTTCTCCTTAACTATACTTTTTTATTTGCATTTTGTCTCTGTTTTTCTTTGATTTTTTTCCTGGGGGGAGGGGGTGGGAGGGAGGAAGAGGGGGGAGTATGAAAAGACAAAGGTTACCTTCCCCCAGACTGTAGCGGATTCGTACATCCCACGCATACATTGTTTCCTTGTTCTCAAATCCCAGCATCACAACTTGAGAGAGGCAGATGATTGCAAGCGTGTGATTCAAGCCCTCATAGGAGAGCCCAGGATCCAAGCCACAGATGTCTTCTAAGGTCACGCTGCTCCTCTCCTTATGCCCTTTCGCTCGCTCAGATTTATCCTTGTACACCAGCATGAGCAAACAGTCTAAAAGAAGCAAAACTGTCAGAGATGATGAGGCAGAACAGAACACAACACACTTCTTAGTACTCTGCTTCAATACAAAAGTGCTTTAGACAATTACAAGGTCAGTCTGATCAGGTCAATGCAAGACGTGTTTCCTTCTCCCACCCCTGCCCAGGTAGTTTGCAGTCCTTGTTTTCAGGGAGTAGACACCAAAGGCATGTTTCAAGGGTAATCTGCAGGCTCAGAAAAAGGAAGGCAAGTAAAAAGTCTTCCCAATTGTTTTTACTTTACAAAAAGCCAGTGGTTTTTCATATAGTCTCCCAAGTCTGGACGGGACCCGCTCATTAATGCTGAACACTGGGAGTTATAGTATGACAGCTTTTCATGTTACGAACACCAAGGACTGAGAGGCTATTGTCAGCTATATTTCCATTAGAACATACTGAACCACAAATGAAATTCTTACAGTAGTTCACAGATTACTCAACTACTAAATGGTGAGCGGGCTGCACTGCCAGAGACTGTGTCAGCTCAGGTTTCCTAGTTAAATGTTACACAGTAGTCAATGCTAAATAATCATTATGTGCCACACCTTTATTTTTATTTTTTTTAATATTCACATGTGTCACCATTTGTTTTTAACCCCTTCCTAGAGGTGTTTATTACATAGCAACTGTGCAGTCAAAGAAAGTAATTCAAGCATCACGGTGCCCTGGGAAAAGCACATTCCACCAGCAAACCCAAAAGACAAGAAAAAATTGAGAGCCCTCTTCAACCTTTTGCAGGTGATAACAAAAGCATTCATCTTCCCCCAAGTCCCCTTCCTATTGCACAGCACTCAATTATAGCTAAAATTAACAGTAAATATCCAAGCTGCAGCATCCAGAGCTGCTGCTGACCTGCATACCACAAAGGAGGAAGCCCCCTGTGCACCATTTTATGAATGTTGGGGTGTGGTGCCCTGAGCCCTGGCAAGGTGCCCTGTGTTGCTCAGCTGGGCAAAAGCCTGGCAAATCTCCAAAGAGGTGAAAAATGACTGAAAGACTGAAGCGTCTGCTAACCCATGCGGAGCTCTGCGCACGCTTCCAATTGTTTTCTTGCACCTGTTAGCAAAAACAGCTGCAAGCCCCGATATTTACGCATTCTGCGATACAGTTGTGTGTCTGAAGAAAGAGCTACTGTGGTTTACAGACCTAGTAAAGCAAATCACTGGCTGTTTTCTGGTAGACCTGTCTACTTTTGCTAGAACAGTATTTTTGAGGAATAAGCTATGGTGTCAGTAAGTTTTCAAAGAAGCCCCCTCATCTTACCCTTTCACACTTACGTTTGGAATCCAGACCCATACTTACATGTCTCGATACTAACTTTTAGGATGTACAGATACCTGTTTGTACATAGAAGTTTAACAGATGCAGCCAAGATGCCTCTAAAATACTAACATATACCTGTAACAACCCACGCACCAGGGAGGTAGGTCTGAAGAGCTTCAGTTAGTAAAGAAACATCCGCTTTACCAGCAACAGCCTAGAAAAGGCTCCACAATCCATGCTGAAGCAATGCAGGTCCCCATTTTCTGAGTGCAGACAACAATTAGCCCTAGAAATAATATTTTGGGTGCCAAACGCTTTCCCAATGAGAAAGAGACAGGAAAACCTGAAACTTACTTCTCCCTCTCCAACAGGAAATCATCTACTCTGAATAACGTTTTCAATTTTTCCCTTCAAAAACGTGGAAGAGAAGTTTTTAATCCGAGATGTCAGTTTATTTTTAAATCGAAACGATGCTTTATGTCAAAACACAGATCGAAAATAACTACAGAGCTCACCACGCCAGCCTTTTACAGCCACCCTGAAGAAATAACACGCGCTTTAAACCACAACCACGCAACTACGCTCTGACAGGCCACCTTTCTCAAATGGGTTTTATTCAGCACCTGCCCCGAAACACCCGGATCGGAGGGCGGTTTTGGGGTAGTTTGAGGAAAAAACGGATGGTTTCTTGCAGGACGTCTCCCGGCCTCACACACAGGGCGCCGGGATCGTCCCTGAGGGGGCTGCGGGCTCTGAGCGGGGCACTGCGACCCCTGAGGGAGGACTGCGAGCCCTGAGGGCCCTCGGGGAGGCTGAGGCCCCTGAGGGGACTGCGCTGAGGGAGAAACCGGGGAGGAACACGGGGGTGGAAAGCGAAGCCTCGTGCCGGGGGCTTTCTTATTTCGATACCCGTCGGGCTATTTCTGGCCGCCTGGCTGGCTGCCAGCTGAGCCCGTAATTTGCGTGTGCGCGTGTGTCCCCCAAAAAAAGGAAAAAGAGCAACGGCGGAGGGCCGCGGAGGTCTCCCGCAGCCGACAGGGCTCGAGGGGAGCCCCGCAGACCCCACACCGCGTCCCCCAACCCGTCGTCGGGCGGAACAGGGAGGGAGGGCAGCGGCACCCCGGGGCCCCCCTACGCCGCCCGGCTCTTACCTGCCACCGGGGAGGGCTTGCGCAGCACCAGCCACCTACTCTTCCACTGCAACGAGAGGCGAAAAGGACAGGGTTAGGCAGGGCCGGAGGAGGGGAGAGCGGGCTCGCTCCCCCGCCGGCGGGACGCGGGGGGCGTCGGTCGGGGCCCCCCGTCCCGAAGGGGCGCCGCGAGCGGGGAACCTTTTTTCCATCTCTCAACTTGACGTGACCCTCCACCACCGCGGAATCCGTCATCTTCAGTCATGATTCCGGACAGCTGCGCCCGGCTGGCTGCTCCCTCCCCGCGCTCCGGCCGAGGGGTCACTTTCAAAATAGCTTCGGGAGGTCCCCGCACGGGCACACGGAGCGCGGCGGGCGGGCGAGCGGCCAGCGCCGCCCGGCCCTCCCCGGCGCCCCCCGCCCCGTCGGGCTGAGGGGAAAAGGGGCAAAGGGGGTCCCGGGGAGCTCCCCGCTGGTGCTTTATCAAACTATTTTATCGTGTTCTGCGCTTGTGGTGTGGTTTTGGTTTGGTTTGGTGTTTGTTTTTTTAATTCTTATTATTTATTTTATTTTATTTTCTTCAGGGTTTGAGCACCGCAGCGCGGCAGCCCCGCTCCGCCCGCCCCCTCCGATCCCCTCCAGCCGCGACCCCAGGCCGCCGCCGCCCCCCGCGCCGCGGATCCGCTCCGGGCTTTGCAGCTGACCGCGCGGCCAGCCCCATGCCCGGCACGGCCGAGGGCCCGCAGGAAAACACGGACCGGATTTTGGCCGCCCCCCTGTACAACGGAGCGGGGCCTGGGGCTGACACATCCCCGGCCTCGCAGCATCCCTGTAGCGCCCCAATTCTGCTTCCAAAAAGTGCAATTACCACTCCCCTTGGCTCCCAAAAGACATACAGCCAACCACCCCGGATAAAAATACTCTTTTTTTTTTTTTTTTTTTTTCATTTGCAATGCAACTGTCACGAGATAACAGCCCACTTATACCAAGCCCAGAGCTGCTACAATTAATAGAATAAGATGTGTTAATGATGTCCTTAGATTTATTTCAACGAGCGATGGACTAATTAGAGTCCATTATTCTAAAAATACTCCTACTGCATCTTGTTTGATGGTAATTAGTCCTTCAGCTATTTTTTTAAACGGCACCACAGCACATTTTTCTTTCAATAGCATAATAGAAGGGTTTTTTAGATGTTTGCAGTTATTTCTTCTCTCTGAATCGGTCAGTTTGCATGGAATAACATATAATTTAATAAAACCATCTTTAAGCATGCTTCATAATGAATTAGGGATGTGTTCGTTCAACTGGTTTTGCATTCCAATTCAATTTCAAGCTAAACGTTAGAGGAAAAAATATCAGAAAAACTTCCTCTAGTAAATTTTAGCCATATTTCAACCTAAGTGATAAGCATTTACGTAGAGGAGGAGAAACTGGGGGAAAGTTTCCATGGGGAAATGCTCAACAGTGGCAGAAATTGCTGGAGTACCCATAGGAACATGACCGATGTTCTCAGGGGTGTGACAGGTCAGGCACGGACCTCTTGCTAAACCAAAGTATTTGCTTGCCACCCAGGCTGGTGCTCACCACCCCTAGTCAGAGGTTGTGGATTTAGTGCAGGGCTAGTCACCATACAGCAGAACCTCGAATCAGGAAATTTAGTTCCACCAGATTATGCAGTGACAACAAAAAAGCAGGCTACTTTGAAAACCAAAAATTCAGTTTTAGTGAATTTGAAGTATGAAAATTGATTGAAGATTTATCATTTAGACCTTCGAGGGCAGAAAAGAGAGTTCCACTTATGAACATTCAATATATTTTTTAAAAATGCATATATTTTTCATGTTACTGTCACTTCATAGTGGTAATAATCATACATTTTTGAAAACAGAAGAATTTAAAAGCTCTTTACAAATTGCCAGAAACACCAGTGTAACACCTTTCCTGACAAATAGACACCCTTTTTACAGCAAGAGAAGACTGAGAGAATATGTATAACACACATCCAGCAGTTTAAATCATGCTCAGTGTGGATGGATGTTAATTTCAACATGAAAGTGAAGTCACAGAACAGATATGAATGTTCAGAATGGCATAAGCTTTGTGTTGAAACCTGTTCTAAATGAATCATTTCCAGAAAAGAGTAAATAGTTCCTTCGTGCTCATTTAGTACTTGTCTTTCATCAGCAGGTACAGTTAGTCTTGTTAAACAGTCACATTCGTTTCACAGTGTTAAGCAAGCCAGACTCGTACTGTAAATGGCCAGGAAGGCAAACCCACAGAATCACAGAACCCAGACAACAATGGCCTTCAGATTGTTTTGGAATCAAGAGCTAAAGACTTTGATCTTAGCATTCACAGTATTTATAGCTGAAAATCTTACCTAAGTTTTGTGACTCAAGTTTCTTCACTCTTACATCTGTCTACTGGAAATTTTGTGCGACACTTACATAAACTGGGAGCACCACCAGCTGGAAATGATTCTTATGCAGAGCTTTTCAGATGCCTTCTGGCACAGAGAAGTGTTATTTCTTTTTTTCTACCAGCTCTCAACCTGTTGAACAACCTACACAGTGATTCAAAGATTTAATTGTAACTATATACACAGCAGACTAAGTCCAAGAAACAGAGGGTAAACATTTTTATTGAATTGTTTATATCACTTATCCAAATTAGCATTGTTTTTATCTTTGTAGTTACCTGAAATCAGATTTTAGTTATTTTTCCTTTCAAAGTTTGCTCTAGCTGCAGAAATCATTCACTAAGAAACCCATGAAGACACCACCAGTATTATAAAACAAAACACACATATGAGTACCCAAGCACCAGTTTACATTTCTATATTGTAAAGAATAGCTTTTTTTGAACACTTAAGAGAATTTGAAAATGTTTGCTATCAGAGAAGAAAAACATGTACATCAATACTCCAAAATTTATATATCTGACATGGCTAAAGATCTCTGTATTAAGAAAGTTGTAATTTTCTGTTCTTCTTTATGAGATTCAACTGTTTTATACTCAATCATTTCCTGCTTCGTTGCTAACACAGCTGGCTATACAGCCTCTAACCACTTGTATATTGTAATAATTTATTTATTTGTTCTTATAATAATTCCATAGACCATGTCAGCAGCACATGGACTTTATGATTATCACCAACCTCCCAAGGAAAATACCAAGCAGCTCCCACAGCCAGGCAGTTTAAAACTCTGCTAACAACCCTCCTGAATTATCTGAACAGTTAAATAACTTGTTAGTACAAAACCTAAGACATCTCCAAAACATTGTCAAATTTAAGAAATATTTAGTCATTTATCACCCAAGAAGTACTTCTACCGCTATCCTCAGGGTGAGGAGCAGCTGATGGTCTGCAAAAGGCCCTAATGTTTTGGTCAGCAATCAGGTGCACTGACTTGTAACATTTTTTAGCAAAAAACTTGTGCTTTCAGCAGGTGTTCCATTAAACTTTGCTGGAAAATTGCACAGCAGACTCAGCAGAGCTCTGAAGCATGTTCCTGATGACTATGTCAGCAGAACACAGAAATGTGCTTACATATTTTGTTGAATCAAAATCTAAATCCTCTGTTTTCTGCCCAGAGCTGATTTGCTGTAGCTAGCTGAGGAGCCACTTCACCTGTATTGCTCTGCTGGTTTCTCTCAACCCAACCTGCACTTCAAGAAATCACTTCTGAAGGAAAGGGAATTTATTTTTTGGTGCTCCTCCTTTTTATTTTGTTAAAACATCTGAGAATACAGAGACAACATTGTTACAGATTGGTTGGAGGAATGACAGCTCCACCAGAAACTTTCAAATAACTCTTTCAACGTAATCCACCAAGCAGATAAACAGTTGTAGATTTCGGTACACTCTGTCTTGACATGTTTGTTTTATTAAGCTAATAAAGACAGTCTTATATGTTGAGCTATCCATGGCCCTAAAATTGCAGCTCAAAGTTGCTGGTATCAGAGGGATTAGGTCTGTTTTAGGTCTGTTTGGAATTTCTAAGAATTACCAGGAGAGTTTTCATAAAATATTTATGCCACTTTAATGAAACCAAAAGATTCCAGGACCACGCTTGAAATGTTATCACATTTAAAATGTTCAACTAGTTTTTCGGGGGGATATTTTCTCATTAATCCAGTTCACATAGTTTGTCACTCGTGTATACACTCCAGGTTTGTTGACTCTGCCACAGCCATCTCCCCAGCTGATAACTCCATAAAGGTAAGAGATTTCATTTTTCTCGCAGGCCAAAGGTCCACCAGAATCTCCCTGTGTTAAAAGTAAGGAAAGATGAAATAATTTGACAGAAAAGGGTTGGGAAAAAAAAGATTATTTGGGGAAAGTTCCAAACCGAAAATGTTTGCACATGAGATTTTGTTTTAAAAAATTAATATGGAAGCATTTGTCTGCTTAAATTTTATTGTAGAAAACTTTTTTTTTAATCATACCTCTAATAAAATGGCTTTTTTTAATATCACATTAAAAAGAAATATGAAAATATCAGATTTTGTTTGAAAGATTTTCTGAAATTCTTCTGGATTCAGACATCTACCGAAGAGCAGGAATAATTGGGGTCCCCTTCAGTAGGAGTAAGCAAGTCTTTAAGCTTTACACTACATTGCACTATAGGCTCTGCACAGATTACATAGGCCATAGAAGGTCTGGAGAGTTTCTTAAGACAGTTTATTACAGCCATCAGAGATCGTTGCACGCATACACATAATTTTCCATATGACTGCACAATGCTCTAATTTTGTGGTGTACACCCAGTTTTGTATCTATTGAATTTAATGCTACTGAGCATTACCTTGTCATTAAAGCCATAAACTGAAAATAAGGCCAAACTAATGTCTGATGACACACTACAGCAAAGATGAATTGGGAACACTTCTACTTATTTAAAACCTTGCAAATATTCAGGGAAGGGGGTGCTTTTATTATTATTGTTACTCTGAGAGTGACTTCCTACAGAAATGGAAACCTTTGAAATGAAACAAAAATGCATGACTGGTGAAAGGAGCCACATCTCAGATATCTGGGGCAAAGGATAAATCATTTTTTCCTTTTTAAAAAGAAAATCCTTGAGATTTGCTTTCTAAACAGGAATGCTTTTGAGACCAAAGTAAGTAGGAAAATTGTATTGCCTTCCTATTAGGATATTTCTTTGATAAATCAGGGACATCTACCTGAGATTAATTTACTTCTCAGAAACTTGCATGTGTCTCCACAACTTATCTCATTAATTGCAATTTTAGTACCCGTGCACTGATTAAAAAAAATATAAAGTTTCCAAGAAAATAGCAGAACACACTGTCTACTTGACATTTCTTGGTCTTTAAATATTTTTATACATTACAGATGGTTTATAGATAATTTCATAAGAATATGTTAAGAAAACTCAGAGGTCAGCTACATTTGTTGTGACATTAAAAAGTCTACACTGTTTTTCCTTAGACCACACTACAAGTTGGCCAACAGGGAAAAAATGAATTGTTGATTCACTAATAATGATGTCATGATTAAAAAAACTCTCATCTCTCACCACAACAACTCTGAAACATTATTCAGAGCCAAACTGTGTCATAATTCAAAAAGAGACACAAAGTAATACAGATTTGAGGTCCTTCCATGAAGGATGGAAGTCATGAAACAGCTTCCAATGGATAGACATCCTACACCATTAAAGTCCTTCCACTATAATAACCTCAGGGCATACCTCCTCCAAACTCCACCACTGCTCCCACCTCTTACCCAAGTATCCTTGTTTCATTCAAGCAAGAGGGTTGGGGATTTGGCTTGCCAGTGCATACCTGCCAGCATAGCTGCCAACACAGTGCCATCCCTCAGCCAAGAGCTGAAGCACCTCCTCTCCAGTGTATAACCTCTAGCTTTTATGAAGGTAGGAGGAATATAGAACTTGACATTGAACAGGTTAAAAAATGTGGGAGCAAACAGTGCAGTCACATAAATATCTTTTCTTTAGGAACTTTTCTTTTCTTTTTTTTTTTTTTAGGAACCTTTCTTTTCTTTAGGAACACTGTAATGTCAAAAGCAAGCACTGTAACACTGCAATATTTCTTCCAATAATATACATTTATATTCTTCGCTTGGAGATGACTCACAACATTACCTGACAAGCATCAGATTTGCTGTCAAAGTAGCCAGCACAGAACATATTTTCACTTATTTCTGTTCCATAAATTTCAGGGCTTCTGCACTTCTCCTCAGAAATAATTGGAATCAGTGTTTCTTGCAGGACATCCGAGTAACCAGAAATATCTTTTAAAAAATCCCAAACACGGAAAAAAAAAAAAAAAAAAGTGTTTTTTATAAAATGTGAAGAGCATAACATGGAATCACAATGCAAGATACAATGTATAAACACATTTAACACATCTCAGTTGTGAACCTCTTTAAAAGATAATAATTATTCTAGTGATCAGATTACTTTCTGCTTCTACAGTCAGGTTCCCTGCCCTTTAAAACAGCAGTATTTCAAGTCCAGACATTGACCCACTTTGAGTTCTCTCATTTCTTAGAGACATGGGAACATTTCCCCAGTGCTCCTCTTTCCAGGTATAATATTAAATCATAAATTATCCAAGGATCCATTACCTCTTTTTGCCTTTAAATCGCACAGTTAGATCAGGATGACATTTGCTCATTCTGTCTTTTACCAAAATGAGGCAGCCAGCTCCCTCATCCTTCTCATCTATCTGCATAGGTCTCTGCTATCTCCACATCAAGGCAACATGGCCAAGATTTATGATCCTGAAATTCCTTATCTCAAAGGATGGGAGAGAAGCAGTATTTCCTTCTGCTCACTTTCTTAAATTATATGTAAGCATTTCTTAGCCTAAAGTCCCTCAGGCCCTCTCTAGTAGATGTTTCCTAAGTTTTCTGCCTGGTGAAGATAAAGACCAGTAAGTTGGCTGTGTTTGCTTTGCAGTCTTTGATATCTACCTTGAGAAACCAGGAGTCGGATTCACTTGACAGTTGCTGGCCCCTACAGCTAAACTGCTTGCTCCAAGCTCCCCTCGTTGTCCATGGAGGTCTAGCTAGAGAACAACTTATCCTAAATAGATACAAATATTTGGTCATGGGAATCATGTTCCAAATTCCAGGAATCTGGAATTCCTACAAATTCCTACAAAGTTCAGGATGACTATTTCAGATGTAAATGCTGTAAATATCCAAAGGCCGGTAAAATTAATCCCAAAATAAGTCCCTTGGAAAATATTGTACAAAACCGTCAGCTGTGTAGCATATCCTTGAGCATTATATTTAGTTATCACGAGGGTTTTCCACAGGTACCAACTTTGTCATTTCACTCACTCTCGTGCCTGTGTCCCCATCCAGAAATCTGACATTTGAACTGTTCGGGGAAAACGGTGTCACTGTCCGGCAGGCAGATGGGCTGAACAAACTGAGACTTGACGGCACAACGCTGGCCATTCTTCTTCAGCTTAATCAAAGCTGCAGAACAGAAAATACACCAGGAATAAAGTGACTGTTCCCTTTCTTTAATGGGATTGGCAGCAATGGGTCTCAGATACAACTTTAATTATCCCCTAAGCCTCTCTTAATTAAGATATTTCAATCAAAGACAGACAGACTCATCTCAACAACACCTGATTTCACACTAAATTGAAGGCTGAAATATTCAGCTACTCCCCTTGTGGGAATATTTATTTTATGCTGCACTCACTGAGCAGATTTTGCTTCACTGCCTTTGTAGAGAAGAGGGAAGATAGAAAATACATATGCTCCTCCCACCCCAAAGTTAAATAACAGTGACATATCCACAACTTTCAGCTGAAATAAGTGGGATGTGCAAGTGCTCGCTGCTTCTGCAAGTCTGGCCACCTGCCTCATTCCAATTTGATTTAAAAAAAAATAATTACTGCGAGAGCCAGTGTATTTCATGTTCCTTGTTATCACTGAGTTCAGCAAAATTCAAGTTCTCAAAAATCAAGGAAAAGAAAATCAAGCTATTTCAAAACCAAGCTTCTGAAAGCTATCAAGAGTTACACAGCCTACACAACCTTTACTCTCCCCCCATGAGGCTGAAAACAGTGTAAATATGGAGCTGTGCAGCATCATGAACTCAGTAGTGAACAGGGATGTCAAAAGTAGCAGAAACTTCACTTCCCCTGTAGCAAACCTCCTGTGTTTAGCAGTAGGGCAAGCGAGGGGATGTTGTGTTTGGTGTAACATGGGCAGTGTGCTGGGTTTGGGCACACCACTCAAAGAGGACAGAGCTGAGGTCCTGTGGTTACACCTATTTAAACTTCCTATCATGGCTTTCAGAACCTGCAGGTTTTCTGAGCACGGCTGTGTGGAAAGCAAGAGATCCCGCTGAATAATCTTATTTCTATTCTGACTACATCTCTGGCTTTGGTGGAATGTGTAAGCAGTATCTCATGGGTCGAGGAACCCACACAAACCACTCCAACACTCAGCAGCTTGCTCTTCCTCACCTACCTCCTCTCCCCCTCCAACTCTGCCTGTTTCTGAATCCCCCATACTTCCCAATACTTCCCAACAAACACTTATGCTTGCTTCCTTCTGAAATGCAGTTTCAGCACCAAACAAATCTTCTGCTGCATCAGGAAAAAAAAAAAAAAAATCACTGACAGGGCAGAATGTGCTCACACATCTTTGCCCCCAGTTTCTGCCTGCTTGTTTGTTTGCTTGCAGTGGGGCATGTCTTAGGAACTCCATCTTCAGCCAACCCTAAATTTGGACACCATGCATGTGAGTCATGCCAAATTTCAGAGCAATCTAAAAAGTCAGGAGATCCCAAAGTACAAACTGTGATTTATACCAGGATATTTCAGAGTAGAACAATACCCCAAATGAAGTTAATTTCTTGGTATGCTCTGACAGAGTTCCCACCAACGTAGGACCTGAATGGTTTTTGCTACATAGTGAAAAATGTTCATCATCTGGGAGCAAAAAAGCCAGTACATTCCCAATCTAAGATATCCCTAGTGCCAGACTATTAAACAGTTTCATAGACAAAGTGCTCATACAGCTTGATACCACAGGGAGACATGCCAGCTTCCATAACAGCAGATCAGAAAATAAGAAGCAAGTTTCTCTTCTATTGTCATTCTGGCTAATACTATAAGGTCAGTCAGAAGGGCATTTAACTTTTGACTGATAAGACAGATGATTTTTAAATCCATCTCCTTATTGTAAAAAATGATTCTTAGTAACAGATTTTTCAGAGCAGATGGGGCTATTATATTCATCTAGTCAGATGCTCTATACAATACAGACAATAAAATTTTACCAAGCAATTCCTGCTTCAAGCCCACAGTTTTGGGTTTGGTTGAAAAAAATGCCTAATCGCATCAAGACTTGAAGCGATGATGAATCTGCCATACCTCTAGGTAAATTGCTCCAAAGGGTAATTATCATAATTATTTAAAATTTGCAATTTATTTCTCATCTGAATTTGTCTAGCTTTCAGTTGCTGTTATAACTCTGGTAGAACTAAGAACCCTCTGTTCTCAGAAGCCTCTCCTAACGTCTGTGATCCTTCCACTATGAAGGCAGCTTTCAACAGATCAGCTAAGGCTGAAACTAAGTCAGCTAAACAGGAAATAAAACTGTAAGAACAAAAATACTCACCAATATCGTGTTCAGTAGGGCTGAACACAGAATACTGAGGATGCAAGACGTATTTCTCTATTTCAAATGTTTGTGTTACGTCAGTTGTTCTATTAAATATATGCTGACCCAGAACTACTGTAATAGTGGATTTTAGAGGACTGTAGTACAAAAGAGAGAACAAGCAATTCTGTGATTAGAAGGACAAATAAAAACGTATTTCCAATGGCTGTGTGCACCATGAACTGTTAATACATGTAAACTGAGGTCCCCACTACACCCATTATTTACCTTCTCATTATGCCTTGATCTGTCACCCAGGCTTCTTACCTACAGTGGGCCAGGAAAAAGATGACTAATGTTATAGGGAGTCCTGTGCTCTGTGGGTCCTGATTAACTTCATTAAAGGCTGTTGCTCTTTGACAGAAGGAAAAGACAAGTCACATGCACTGCTGCCCAGCTGTTGTCTGGCTACAAGCATCTTCAGAGGCTGTAAGCACTTCTTGTTATATGAACTTAACTGGGTCAACCTTGACCAGACTCTGCCAATGAGTAACAAAATAATTGAGGAAGAAATGAGACACCAGAGGACAAGTCAGTGGTGGATATCTCATTTCTCTGGGTAACTAAACTCTTAAAAATATTATAGGTATAGATCAAGATTTTAGAGATGCCTGACAACTCAGGACATCTGACATCTGACAAACTGACAACTCAGTAGCATCTGGGCAGCTTCCACCTAATAACTATCACCACTTCTGTTCTGAGATTAGACTAATCCATGTTTAATCTGTTGTCTAGAATCAAAAGCGTTCTTCTGGTGGAGGAAGGTTTAAAAGCAGACTGATCTAATAGGAAAAAACACACTCAGAATATAGGTTTTGTAATTCACACCATCTTACTGATTGTTTACCACAGTCCTCTCATATCCAGTGTCCTGTGTCAGAGAACCAATAAGAACCAGTACAAAAGTTGTGAAGAATGGGAGAACTGTGAAAAATCAGCAAGAGTTTGGAAAGACAGTAAATTCTCTAGCTTTGAAAGCGATTGAACTCAAATTACTCTCTTGCTTTAAAAGCAGTTTAATTTGCACATTCATAAATCTACAATGAATTTAGCTAGTGTCTTCAACATGGGGAACTCAGATATTTTGTTATCCAGTGCAGAAGTGGAAAATATCTATCATGCATCATACACAGATCCAGAGTGGTCAACATCATTCCAAAGTTTCCCTAGTTATAATTCTGTGCATCACCAGCAACTGTCAGATATAAAAGCACTGCAGATTCTCCTCCAGTACTGAACACAAAGCAGCCATCAACAACTAGAGGAGAGAGATTCTGACTAACTGCAGTGCAGAGAGCAGGCAGCTACCCTGCAATAATTACTATGAGTATGGTTAATGAAGCTCAAAATTTGGGGTTTGTTTTGTTGTGTGTTTTTTCTTGTTTTTTTTGTTTGTTTGTTTGTTTGTTTGTTTTGTTTGTTGTTGTTTGTTTTGTTTTCACCTAGAAAAAATAAAATGATGAAAAATGCTTCAATCAATATGTAAGGCCAGGATTTTCTCAGTGTTCTTGCAGTAGTGTACCGATACCTTTGAAAATCAGATTTGGGGCACATAAAACAAAGTGGAAGTTTGCTTCCCAGGACAGTATTTAGAAAAGATTTTAAAAGCACTAAATGGTTCCACTGTGATTTACAGGTGATTCATTCAGGAAAAGAAATAAAAAGTGAGAGGCCACAGAAAAGGGAAAAAAAAAAAAAAAATCTAGCTAGCTGCATAAGTATCTATTGTCGCCTAGTGGAAAACAGTTGAAATTGTGGCTAACTTAGAGGTACTAAACATACGGAAGAGTGCAAATTACAATGCAGCAATTATGGAAAATCTGTATGTACCAAACCACCAGCTGGAAGTGGGTGGAAATGTCCTGAATAGCTGCCAAAGTTAGTAGCTATTTCACAACATTTGAAAAACAAATGCGTTGTGGATCGAGCTCCAAATGCTTCAGTACAGCACTCACAATGGTATTATTAGCTCTACAAGCTATCAGTGTATGTATTCTGGCACGAGGTTTTCTGTTTCTCTTGGCTTCTTTACTATGCAAAGGAACAATGGGTATGAAATGATGTAATATTTTTACCATCAATGTGATCAAACCAAAATCAGGAAAATCAGCATTTGCGGAAAATTAAATATTTAGAATAAAGTAAGACCATCCTATAGTCAATATTTTCCCCGGTGCTCTGCAGCTGGAGGGGGAAAAAAAAAAAAAAAAGGAAAGAAAAAAGGAAAAAAAAAAAAAAACGCAACCAATTCACCCTTCAAAGAAATATGCTTCAAAAATTTAACAGCAGTTCAGTTCTTCCCTTTGGATTTTTGTAAAGCTCAGCCTACTCTATTTGTGTCAAACAACAGTAATTTATTGCCTCTAATAAATCATTACTTGGCTGTTTCAGCCTTTTTGAACAAAACACAATAATGAGCATAGTCATCTCTGTTACACCTCAAAGCAGGCATAAACTTGCAAAAAGGTAACTGAGAAGAGAAACACTCCTATCCCCCTGCAGATGCCTGCATGTGCAAGCTCTATTCCATGTCCTCCTGTCCTTACACTCAGCACTACCTTGTTACTTAAGTCAGGTCATTTAGCATTTTTGAGACTCTATAACGAACCAGATATGGGCCTGTAGGACAACAGGACTCCACGCTATTTGTTAGCTTAACTGCACTCAAATTGCCAGCAACTCCCTGTGAAATATTTGCCTTCTGTAATCTCATTTTCTTTCTCACTTGTTTCAGTGCAAGCTTGTCATGATTCACAAGCACACAGTAACAATGAGGAGGAGAAGACCTACTGTCACACTAATGGCACGTGAGTTTACCTGTTAGCAAAGCAGTGTGCTGCTGACACAACCCAGCATGTCTGAATAAGGGTTCCACCACAGAAGCTCTCTCCAATATATATAGCTGCTGTCCAGGGATGAGATCCAGGCAAAGATGAAGAACCCCCAATAATCCTAGGTCTCACAAAACTTCTTTTTTTGTGTCTTCTTCCACATGGTCTTCTGGCAACTGCAAACGTATCAGTCTGGTCTGGAACTGGTGGCTTCCTTTCCCTGCTTTCTAAGATATAAAGGGAAATGGCATCAGACTACAAATCTTGTGATTTCTAAGGACTAGAACTTTTACAGGAGTTTAATTATCATTAAACGTTCACATGCAAATAAAGCTCATTCAGTTCCTCAGGAGAGCTGCAAGACTGAATGCTATGCCTATTCCCAACAGTCCGGCTACACACATACTAGTGTAAATTAACTGTGCCTTAAAAAATTCCTGGACGCTGTTTCATTTACCAGTACAGATATAACCTTTAGTGATGGAGGAGGCCCAACACAATGCATAACACATCGCATCATCATGTTCACATTCTGGAGCTTTGCCATTACCATTCCAACAGCAAGGACTAGTATGCTTGTATTAATGTCATCAATCAAATGTATTGGAACCATAAATGGAGAATAAAAGAACCACTTTATAAATTGACTTCAGATTAAATTACTGTTCTAAAGGTCAGCTTGAACATTAGCAAGAATTTGATATAGCTTTAATATTAACAACTGTTTAATTTAGAGGAGAAAAAGAATTTTTAGTTTTCAGAATTAAATACTGTGTCATATGTCTTCTATTTGCTCAAAGAGGCTCATTCACCTCTCTGAGCCTGCTTCACATTTGTAACAAAGCACCATTTATTTCTGATGTCTTGCATGTTCTAGCAGAAATTCTGATCATATCAGGATGATTGCAGTGGAAAGCAGTAGTGTGACACTGCTTATATACACTATTGTAGGACAAAAATCACAGATTATATCACAACTCCAAAAAAATGCAAAATAAACTTGTTTTCATTGGTTTTACTGCAAACAGTAAAATATTCTACACTCCTTGGAACAGTAGGACATTCAAAATTATATAATGAAAGCTTGTTCTAGTATCAATAACTCTTTCTTCATTAATTCATGACATGGATTTTAAGAGAACTTCTACATACCACAAGATGGAATTTTACAATAATCCCAAGACAAACTGTTGTCCTTCATGATGTAACACCATGGCTTCTCATCTTCATCTGGATTTCTAATTAATTATGGGGAGAAAAAAATTGCAAGAATTAACCACAGTGTTGTTCCAAGCTGCCTGGACATTTTCTGCATTTTTCTCTTGTACCATGCAGAGGACAGGACTCTTGGGTTTGAGCCATCTAATGAAGTGCTGAAACACCTGTTAACTCTTAAGTGGGTTAGTAGCCTTTCAGTAGGGTTCTTTATGCTTAAAGCTAGTCAAAAATAAAGTTCTTTAGGAACTAAAATACAGCCACATGACTAAACATCTGTAGAATTTGCCTACAAGTATTCGGATGCATGAGCATATTCACTTGGTTTAAATACAGCCCACACTGAAGTGCTTCAACAGATATCAGCGCAGCTATTTTCAGGACTAAGTCCCATGGGAGAGATTCCTTTTTTTTAGATGAATTTTAAAGCAAGGAAATTCCACCACAGGTAGATTCATAGAAAATCCATAACAAGAATAGCTAGCAAAAACGAATTTGAGATGCTCAAGTTCACATTCCCTGGAGAGAGTCTGAGGAAATGAAAGACTACCTCGAGAAAATACTATGCTTCTCAAAAAGAAAGGGGGGGAGAGAGAGATATCACAGTCAATTTAGTCCTTTTTTACTCTGATGTTAAACAGATTTGGGGTAGATTCCACTAGGATTTCTCCATTGTGCCACATAATTGTCTTTATCAATGATCAATGTTGCAAAAGTAACCAGAAAGTTGTCCAATTTACTCCTCCAAGAATGTAGTGAAACTTTGAAGACCCAGAAAGATCTTTAGTAGGCCAAGAAAAATAGACAAGATAATTCAGGGCTCTGGATAAATCATAATTCTAATTTCAGTTGGATTTATCAAAAGCATTATCTATTATTTTAAGGTTCTTCAATATTTTTTTCTTTTTAACCTGACTGCTATTCAAAAAAAGATTAAAGCACTTTCAAATTTTCAGAACTGAAGAAGCAACACAGGTTGAGTCATCTTCCGCCAACAATGTTTCTAAATTAGACTATTTGAAGAAGAAGATATCTGCAGGATTATATAGTGCAGCAGAGATATCCCAAGAAATTATAACAAGCTGACAAAAAAAGTGAAAAGCTTTTTTCTCAGCTCTACAGAACATGAACACATCAGCTCCTACACCATTTTATTCTTTGCATTTCAAATCTGCAAGTGAATATTGTGCTTAAATGATGCAAATTGAAGGGATCAGGATTTATCAAAGCACAAAATAAATGCTGAATAAATTGCCATGATGTGCTAGGACACCATAAATCTCATACTTAAGTATTTGAATAAGGACCAAGCCTTGGAAAGCAAGCCAATTTGGATTAAGGGAGGGTTTAGGAACTGGTTATTAATTTTTTTTAGATAGAGAAGAGATACTTTGAGCATGCATACATGCTTTTTATCACCAAACAGATCAGGAAGTGCAGTGCATTCCAATCTTCCTGAAATACTTGTCTAACTTCCATTCAAAAAATTAATTAAAAAAAAAAAAAAAATCCTAGAAATCAACCAGCAATTTACGGCTATGCATCTAAAGTTTGGTGTTTCTTCCTTTTGCTCAGCTCCAGAATTCTATCTAAATTGAAACATTTATTTTACTTATGGATAGCCATTGGTCTCATGAAGAAATCAGACAGGGGAACATAACATGACTGAGTAGAAAGTCTATATACCACAAATATTTTCATTATAGATGAACAGAAAACCTGAGCAGAAATTTAGTTTATTATATATATGGTTCAATCAAAATTGAAATGCCAAAATTTTACTTTGCAGTAATTTCTCTTTGGAAGAAATATAAGAATTTTGACATCTCATTTCAGCATTATTGAAGTACAGCAACTTTGATTTTTTTTCATTTTCAAATAACTTTTCACTCTTAAAAATATTTTCCTTTATGTTAAATATTTCACAATTTAAACATTGAAATAAAGGTTAACCATTTCAGTTTGAATAGTGCATTTTTATCTCCTTTTGGATAATTATGAACAATCTCAAAATTTTTGCACTATCATTTGAATGATAGTCTCATTTGAAGAAAAAAAAAATTGCAGGAGAAAAAGAACCAGGATTTTCCAACGTGAGGTTGTGTCTAAGCTTCTCTTGGCAGACCCAAGTTTTGATCTAGCCTATCTACCAGATCTTGTCTTCTGCAGACTTACACCTCTTGTTTCAGCCTGCTAAGTCAGTCCAAGACAAGGTGCCATCTGCTTTGATACTCCCGTCCTTTCTCCCTTCCAAATGTGCTCCCACAATACATCCACCTTGCGGTTTAGAAATACAGGGCAAACGAGAACCTTCCTTACCTGCAGTAAGAGAAGGGCCCCAAGCCTAGCTGTACTGCTTCCTCAACACCGCTGATATGAAGCTCTTGGTAGAGTAAGTCTGAGTTCCAGGGCAAGCAGCTGTGTCCAGAAACAGTCATGTTGTTGGTGCCTCTGTACCCTGTGCCATTGCCACGATAGCACATTTGGAAAGGAGCTGGCAAAGCATAGGAGACTGGTCAGGATTCAGTGCTAATTACCTGTTAAACACTTATTTCACATCTGAAATCCTAAAGGAGAACAAATGGTCCCAACTCTGCAGTGTCCTTCATCTTTCCCAGGAATTTATTACATCAAATGAGGATTTTTACTCTTATTTTTAAAAAGCATTTAAAACTTCCATGTAAGGAGAGTTGTGAGTTAGCCTCATTTTAAATGCGCACAACAACTATTAAACAGTCAGAAAATTAGACCTAAGATTTTTGCTGTGTACGGAGGATTTTAGTCAGCAATCTGCAGTGAAGTCAGCAATATGGCTGGGATTCATCCTGTCTAATTTTAGACACAGCTGAGATCATCACTGGAGACTCCCATTTCAGTCAATTAAGAGAAACAGGCACTTCTAGCACCAAACTTATCTAGCTTGTTTGAGGTGACTTTTCTGAGATGTGATGAGGCTTGATGTATGCTCTTGGCTATGTTGACTGAATCTCCATTGAAAATAAAGGGAGCTTAAGTCAACCAGTTCAGATAGAGACATCTGTGTTGTAAATTAGTGAAAACAATCCTGCTCTGCCAGAAAGTGCTTAAAAGTCTTGATTTGGTAAAATATTTCTTTTTTGGCCTTGTACATGCCCGTACATATATGTACCAAACCCATACATATTATATATATATATATGTAGACACATATTGGAAAAATATCAATTTTACAAAAATGAAAACAGCAGGTTGAATTTTCATATTCTAACTCCATTTCTTTGTCACCTGAACATGAGTTATTTCTTCAGATAGGTCTGACACGTACTTATTCTATGACCTGTGTACTGCCAAGGTCTATGAACAGCACGTACCAGCACTATGGCTGAAAAGCATATGGGGATGCATTTGTATACAAATAGCTACACTGAGCAGAAAGTCTACACTTCAAAACGTGGCTCAGAGTATCCCAAAGGAAACACAAAACCATTCAATGTACAAAGAGTATTAATTGTGATCAAGCCTCAGAGGGTTTCTTAGCCCGGCCATGCTAGACTTATCCCTGACATCTGCAAGGCTAGTGGAATCTTCTTGTAAACATGCTGAAATATATAGCACCACGATACTGCCTGAGTGTTGAAAAACACATTATGAGGATGATCAATCACACTGCACAGCGTGAACAACTATTGCCAAAGATCTGTTTATTTTGACCGAATAAGGTGACACGTGAACTGGGGCATGCAACCAGCACCAAAACAGTGAATTGCCACAGTGAACTGCTGATATCAATTATCCTTACAAGTCTTCAGTGTAGCAACAGACCTCAAAACCACAAGCAAGCATATGGCATAAATATGGGAGCTGGAGGTCAAAAAGTTTGGTGGAAGAATGTAACGTGAGTCAGCACAGAAATAGTTGGCAAAATTGTCTTTCCAGCTTGGCCTAACAAAAGCACCTGAGATGGCGAGCCTACGTTTCCTCCTCCCACCCACCCCTTAAATCAAGCTCCCTTTATTTCAATAACAGGGGAATATAACATTCAATCAAACAAATCTTTTAACAGCCGTAATCTCAGAGCTCACGGGAAAGATTTTTGTCTTCCATTTGCATTGTTAGCAATAGTACCCATTTCTTGGCAACCTGCCGTTTATTTTCCAGGCAAGTTGCAAGTTAAGCTGCTTTGTTTGCCTGAAACAGTGTCATGAAAATACTACCATCATGCTGCATGCAAAATTCTTCCATTTATCCAAGGAAATGCCAGGTGCTGTTTTTATTTGTGGTGTATTTATTACATTCAGAAATGATTTAGAGTTGCCTGCTTTTATGAGGATGAAACAAGATTCTGTTTCAGTGCAGAACTGGGGCCATATTCTCCAACACCAATGGTTTGGACAGCTTGCAGATGGTGTTTACAAGTTGCGCTCAACCTTGTCAGGTTTAAAATCCAATGCATCTATGTATCTGCATGTCTGCCAGTCATTGCTAAAGCTGCCAGAAAATTATAACTAGAAGAATTTGGCCCCTTTCTAAATCATCCCTCATGTTTCCTCCTCTAAGAAGTTTGGATTACATATTGCACTTGTTGAGAGGAACAGTAATATCTCTCAGACACTTTTTCTTTGGTTTTGGTTTTCTAAGGGGTATTTTTGGCACAGAAGTAATTTAATCTCACATCTTGTGGAGAAGCATCTAAGTTAACAGAGTTGCTGTTTCCTTGCATTACTGGCTTACATTACCACCATGGCACCCCCATCACAGTTCATTATGTATCTAAAGACACTAAGAAGTATACGCAAAGTCTAATACATTTTATACCTATAATTCAGGAAAAAAAGTTCTCAGAAATGTGTTCTGGAATGAATGTAGTCTTATAGATCTTTGGTTTCTAATAGCCTTTTTTGAACTAGAACTGAAAAATCTCCTTTTGCCTCTGTCAGAAGCTGTGTGTAGGTGGTCTGCTTTCAGCAGTTCTTAATGGATTTCTCTGACTGGGAGTTATTCCTTCTGAATGCTCTATAGCTTCTACAGCTTCCCATAACTCTGAAATGTATTTATTTTCCCATGTGGAAGAAAGTAATGGAGGGCATAATATACGTATTTTTCTTGTTCATTCACTTTCCTGCAGTACTGCCAATCAGCCTTGGAGTAGAAGTGGCCTGAAACTTCAGATGAAGTTTCGGATGAAACTTCAGTTTGATGAAAATGTAGATCCAATTTATTCCGCGGACCCATACCACTATCATCACCATTCATTTTCAGGAAAAAAAAATCATTAAAATTCTAAAATAATTTCTTGTTATATTTTGAAAATCCAAGAGGTTTAAATAACTCACACAAAACAATCTTATTGTGTTATTGTGGCATGTTTTATCAGCATGTCACACCAATTCATTGATTTTTTAGTTTTCCAGTAAAAAGCAGTTTCAGGTCTTAAAATTAAAAGCAACCAAAAATAGCAGTTATCCAACCAGTTCTAATTGATGACTTCCTGAAAACATTTAACAAGACCTTTTTGTCACCAGACCTTGTATCAGGTTCTGTAGTTACATACCTGAATATTTTATGAGTTTCTTTTGGAAGTCTTTCTGTTGAAAACAACATAACTTTCATATTTCTTCCCAAATACCTCATCACGATTTTCCTAACGTTTTTGAGCTTTGACTTTATTTTTCTTTCAGATATGCATATCTTGTTTCATTCTGCCAATATTTTTTTTTTTCCTCTGATGGTCCTAATCCTGGGGCAGGATAGCTTTAAGTAACCATTTCATTCAGTAATGCTTTGTTTTATCCATGAGCAACCTATAATGCTTTTATCAAATACAATGTGAGATGAGTTTCTTTTTTTCGTATTGTTCTATGTGAGCGCATGGCAGGAAGGGAGAGAGGTAAGAGGACAAGGCCGAAGTCCCCCCTCTGCTTAAACTTGCCCTTACCAGATGTCTTTTCTTGTGTCTTAAATATCAATTATCCAGATAGAAGAGATCTTTAGGAAATCATAGAAAAGCAAAACCTTGGTAGAATTAGGAGAACATCCTCAGAGGTTTCCAGGAGCAAATGCCCACTACTGTGTAAGTGTCTCAGGAAGCCCCAGAGCCAAAATCATGCCCTACTATCCCTGTGCTGGGCATAGCGAGCACTTTGGCACTCACTAGACAGTAAATTGTTTGGAAGACAGGGCATTCATACCTGTCTGAAAACTTTCTAGTGCATCTATCAATTTATATTTACATGTCATGTGTCATCTATTAACAATGAAGATGAATAGCAATGAACGATGAAATTTTATGCCTCAGTATAAATTTATTGCTTATACTGCCTCAGCGTTGTTGCTTCCCAAGGAGTCCTTTACAGTCAAGTTTCATTTCAATATGAGCTCAGATTCATTGGAAGGGCTTGTCTTTTCTTGATCCACCTAGAGGTTCCTCAGTCTCCTTTTCTGGGTAGCTGTGAGTTCCCAGGATAAATGAATGTGTAACATAAAGGAGTTTCCAGCATTTGTACAGATTGCTCCTATATGCATTTCACTTCATTGTATAAAAATCTGAAGAATTCTCAGGTGTTTTGAGAGCAACAAAGCAGACTTGGCTGGATAAAGTGTAGCAAACACCATGCTGAGAGCTATGAAGGACTTTTGTATTAACCTGGCATTGCTCTTCATCACCCTCCCAAAAGAAAATCTGCTTCTTCTTCAGAACAAACTCTCCCTCCCCGTTCCATTGAAAATCTCCGTAAATAACTAAGAAGGTGCCAGGTGGGCACAGAAAGCAGTTGCCATCTTTTTCACACTATCACAAAGAGAATATGAAGTCTAAAGCACAGAGGCAGCAGCCCCAGGACTAGGCTGTCCCTGGCTTCAAGCAGTCTGCTTCATATTGCCATGCACTAATCCCTGTCTCCGAAAGTAAGAATAATAACAACTACTGTCATTTTCAGAGTTTGCAAATTAATGAATATAAACCACAACAGAAATATAAGGAAATGTATATTTCTGTGTAATTCTATCACATATTTATAATATTTACCTAGATCTCAATATTTCTATTTGGGCTTATGATTTAATACAACAGAAAATAACACGTAAGAAATTTATAACAAATAATTGGTTCATATTATGAACCAGCTTTCCAGTTTGTTGAATAGCAATAAAACCTCCAGTCTGACAGCACCTAACACTGAAATAAATCCCCACTGAAACCACAGCCTTATTATGAAACACAAAAACAATCTCTCTAAGCCAAAAATGATGCAGCAATGTAGGAAAATTGGCATCCCTTTGTAATGAATTAAATTTAATAGAAACTTACCATGTGAAACAAGAATGAATTTAGGACTGGAAAAGCAGTGATTTATATAGCACAAAAGATCTTTTTAAGTTGCATCCTAACTTAAGGATTGCACACACTATTCACTGCAGCTGGACTTATTGTTTAACATATTTGTCTTTCAACTTATCTTTGTAATCTTGCACTTGCAAATACTTAAATCAGCTTAAATAAAACTGAAGGCTTTTTATTTTATTTTAATAAAAACTAATGTATAAATCTACCTTCTGAGTAAGTTGAGTCTTTCTATATAAAGGTTTAAATTACTCTATACACTCTGGACAGAAAAAGACTTTCTGCCACTTAATGATGGCTAGTAGACGAGCACTTGCTCATTAAAGAGCAAGCAATAAGAGGGGATTCTCTGAAGCACGCAGAGTGGCCTGGTGGGAGAAAGCAAACAATAGGAGAGGCAAACACTGTAGTGGATATTCTAAGTGGAACTTCTGAGTTCTACCACAAAGTCTGCATCTTCCTGCATCTCACTACATCCCCCTTAACCACCTATCATAAGAGTAAGGACTAAGCAGCTGCTTCATATTATCAGCTGCTGATATTAATGATATTATTTTATACTAGGATTATGACAAAGACTAATCAATTAAAAAGGCACCAATGCAGGCACACAGAAGGTACCATAGAAATTTCAGTCCCCACCAACATCTGAAAAATACATTCATTTGTAAAAAATAAAGTTTTCTTTTGATCTCCAATCTACTCCTGTCTCCTCAGAAGTTTTTGTCTAGTCCTAGGCCTTATCATTTGATCTTCATAAAGTTAATCTTTGCAATACACTATACCACGGATAGCATAGCTCATTAGCTTTCTCCTCTGTAGCCCAGATTTGTTATGCCCATTGTAAATGACTGACCCACAGCCTGTATGCAAATGGTGCTCCCTTCTTTGCTTGCATTTTCCTCTACAAAAGCCAAAATCTTTATTATAATTCCTAACTCTGTAAAGAAACCAGAGATATCAGAGTAGCCTCTCTATTTCCACTCACATTCAACATCTCCATAAACAGTGCCTAATGAACATTGTTTTGTGAAGCCACAGTTGTCACTAGTCTTCTGTCCACCATCTGTTATATATCCTAGTGCAGTGAATCAGAGCTGCATTCTCAGTTGATGACATGTTCATGTACTTCATCTTCTAGTTCCTCCTACCATTTACCGTTTCAGATCTTAGCCTACCAGACCTAGTTTTTCTCCATGAAACTAGCTCCAGCAGCCTTTTTGGAAATAATTCAAAATCTGGTAAAAATCCAAGCCACCTTTACTGCACCAGTACCTTCTGCAACAGTACCCTAGGCTTCCTCTTCATTATCCTTGCCTTTATAAACCTTACTCTAACCTTGCACAACCTCCTAGGGAACCCATAAACTTTATGCTTGCAAACCATCTAGTCACTTCTCCAAACCATATCAAACCATAATGATGCTATAGAATGCCATTGGTAAACATAAAAAGTTTTCATTATCTTCTCGCTATCTTCTTCAGAAGGAAAGATTTAAAACTTTCCCTCCAGCCTCCAGAGCTAGATTTCCTTTACGAAAGTACCTTTTTTAGCAGAAAACTGCAAACACACTATGTCAGTAAAACAGCCACTAAGAGGGTGGGTTTGCTGTCTTTTTCTTTTTTTTTTTCCAACTTCTTTTATTAACTCAAACACCCCCAGTTACTCAAAGATGTGGCCAAGAGTTTTTCTTGTATATAATTATATATTCATCTATTCTGTCATTTTACTTTTCTAAAATTCTTCAACCTACTTCTGACATAAACCAACACATCTCCTTATATAACCATAAACCTTCCACAATTAGCATTCCAACTCATACTTGCTTTAAAGCTATGTTGTCCCTCTAATTCCATTACCAATAGCCTACAGGGAAAAAAAATAAAAAGGAAATGAAAAAAAAATTAAAATAAAAACCATCACCACTGGAAAACATAAGGGGTTTTCAGAAATACCCTCAACAACCCCACAATTTACCATGACCGAACTATTAGCAAACACTATTTCTGATTTTTTAATACACAGCTACCTAAATTTTGTAAATAGTTCCACATGAACAGACCCTGAATTATTGCTAAATCCTAATACCACAACAACAGAAACAGAAATAAACCCCAGCTAGCCATCAAAACCATTGTACCACCTAATGAATAAATTATGCACCCCAAAAATCTAGTTAAAAGTTAACAAACCATTGGCATATGTGATACGAAACCCACCTCAGTTATCCACGTATGACTGCAAGCTATTTCTCTGCTCAGTGTCAGCAAAACAAAGTCATCTGCAGATGACATTTTGTGGAAGTGTTTCGGGAAAAGGCTTGGCAAATAGTTAGAGGATAAAGATACACCACTAACATTCACCAATAAATTGGGAATACATTTAAAAATTCCATTGAGACCACGAAACTAACTAGCAACCCAAACCCCAAAACAATACTAAAGCAAGCACTCCACAGTCAGAAGGAACTGTAGGAACTGTTTTTATTGCAGAAAGGAAGCCAAATGTACACCAGTTCCTACTTGCACTTCAACTAAGGCCTGCAGTACGAATACAATGGTGCTTTTTCGACCCCAAAAGCCTAAAGGCACCAATTTCTTATAAATAAATAAATAAATAAATCTATGTCTCTTTCCTTCACCTTCCAAGTCCCTTTAATATCTGCATAAATGCCGAGTATAAATGATCAATCTGTCCTCTGTTCAAGTTGTTCCTCATTCTTTAGCTGTGTGTCCCTCTGTATTCAGGGAACATTTCTACCATGGCTTTTCTTGATTCAAAGAAACTTGAAATATCAAAGTAATTTTACAATTACATCTTCATTACTGTTTGTCACAAGTTATTGCCTCCAATGAAGTTAAACATTTCTCAAGTTAAACATCTCCCTCAGCATCTTCACAATTCCCTCCCTTCTCCCCTACTCTCTGTGCCAGATTGGGCCACAGATAAAATATCACCCTTACATGCCTCTTAGTTTTCATTCCTTTCTCACCTTTATTACTGCCGAAGTACTGACTCTGAACCCTTTTTGTGCCTGTACAGTAAGATGACCATTGCTACTCTTGGTTGGATAATTAATTCTGAATTTTCACTTAAAGCTGGGATTCAGAGCTCCCTCATCAAGAGCTCTGTCTCCAAAGTGAACACAGTTACTCTTTATACAAAATCTTTTTTTTTTAATTTACAAGTACATATGTAAGTGCAATTATTATGAATTAAGCTTAATTAAAAGTGTATACCTGCATAATTTTAAACAGCATCTGTTTGGGGAGGGACTTTTTGGTGATGTAATCTATTTTCCTTTCCAAAAATCTTATGCAGAAACTGTGTTAGAACATTTTTTAAATGTCAGGTCTTTCTTTAATAATGATGGATTCTTCTTTAGGGGTTAGAAAATAAATTATTATTACAAAAAAAAAAAATAGAAATCTATATTAGAAACTGTCTTTTGTATATAGATCCCCTTTGTTATAGACATGTCCTATGTTACATTTGTCACCACCCATACTTTTTTTTAATCCATCTCACAATTTGCCAAGAACTGCATGGCCATTATGAGAATAGCTTGGCAATATCTGTAATGATTGTTTGCAAGAAAATGATAAAAATTGTCAAAAATGATTTTAAGCTGTGATCAAGACCCCATAGTCTGAAAAAGAGACCATCAACGGACAGATAAATAGGTATCTGCAAAGTTACAATTATTCTGTTACTCACAGTACAAAGTGGGGGGAAATGAAATTATCAGGGAGTAGGTTTTAAGCTAACAATAGAAAATACTGTTTCTCTTCACATCTATTTAAATTCTGGAACTTCTTGTCATGGCATGCTCTGAAAGGTGAAAGCATAAAGTTCTATAAAGTTCAGACAAATTCAGTGGAAAACAAGTAAAGGTCTATTAAATATGAACGTCCAGTGGTCTGCTGAGAAATTCCTCAGACCAGAAGTATTTCTCTGTAATTTCCTGCTACTAACGTTACTCCTCAATTATCCTCTACTTTACCAGTGCTCAAGGCACAACAGTACTCAGATTTGTGATCTCACACAGGATAGCACTGCATTTATTTATATTTGTGAGTATGATATTAAGACAAATTAGCTGATTTTCTATTAGAAATACATGAAGACTGGTTATTTTTGTAGAAGTCAAGGGCAGATCACAGAGATCTCAATCACATCACAGCTTAATAACATTTGGGAGTACTTATCATCCATTAAATAATTTTGTTTTTGTTTTCCTTCCTTCTTTTCTTCCTTCCTTTTTTTTTAAGGCATCTTTGCATCACAACTTGGGTTTAAAGTTGCGTCTACAAATGAACAATTTAGAATAAAGTAAATTTTAGAGACACTGGGATGGGGACACTGCAGCTTTCTCTGAATCAAGCATTATAACCAGAGGCTACTGAGATTAAAGTGTAACCTCCCAACTCAGTCCTGTGAGACAAAGGAAACTACAAGACTGTAAAAAAGGAGAAAAAAAAAAAAAAAAGCCAGCTGTGCTCACAGCAACAAATTGAAGGGTTGAAGAATAAATTAATCCAACACATATTTAGAAATCTGTTCCATGTGCTATGAGATCACAAACTCTCGGTGCTTTCACCAAAATACCATTGCACTTGAGTGGTGGCACTATCAGGTCAGTAGACTCCAGAACTAATTTATTTGCATTAATTTAGAATGACTAAATCCTGGCAAAGAGGCTTCTTTTTTTTTTTTTTTCATTTTTATACTTCTTTGTAAGCCCTTGACACATAAACACAATCCTTCAGTACCCGTTTTGTGTGGGGGTGTTAGGCAGCTGAATGCAGATGGATTGTAAGCATCTAAAGCCATTTGTTTAGCAAACCAAATGTTTGCTTTTATTATTTTCAAGTAATCAAGAGCACCTGCTTATTTCTTGTTCTGAGCTAGTCTAACAGAAAACCAGTATTACAGCTATAACACTGCCATCCTGACATTCCCAATCCCAGCCATGCTTGGTGGATGTTTACATACAGCATTGCAGCTCTGGGCATGGGAAGTTGATAACCAAATAGGTATTTGGAAAGTGTTTTCACGTGAAGCAGTGTGCAGTCCTCCCCAGGATATTAGGTTGCAAATGCACTGTATACATGCAGTGCTGCCACCCAAATCCATGGAGCAGCAAAGCCCAGGAAAAATCTCACTGAGGTAACAGAAGGACAAAAACAGAGCTACAGTGAGTTACTTCCAAGAGTCGCAAACTTGTTTCACATGATTAATCAGGTATCTGGTAAATGAAGGTTCAGGACCAGTTTGTAAACCATTCAATTTGCCAATTCTTTCCTGATATTTGTACTGCCGGTCTCCCAAGTGGATTTTTTCCAGTTTGAATAGATGGCTGCACAATTTGTTAACCACCAGAATAACAGAGAAGATTACCAGATACCAACTTATATATTAGTGCTCTCATTTTTTGTTTATTTTTTAACTCAAGCACTCAATCAGACAACTAGGTGCCCACCGTATCTTCCACAAGCCTTATGTTTGATTTTGATGAAATCTAGATCAAAGTCTTGGGGTTTATGTACTGAAAGCCACAGCCAATGAGTCAGTTGGAATCACAGGCTGGTATGAGTGCAGGTCTACTATAAATTATGCCTAATATCTTTGGTATTCAAAAAGCAGCCACTAATACAACTTAAGATTTAGTGTTCAGGTGAGCTTTACAAACAGATGTAACCCTTGCAGTGAGAAATGTTAAATCTTCTGCCTTGAAGTTATACCAAAAACAATGCAGCAACAAATAAGAAGCAGCAGAGAGCTAGCACACAGACACCAAAGGGCAGATTTCTCTTCCCTGACCCACCAGTACAAGTAAGAATTTTTTAGGTAAGCTGTACAGAGCTAAATGTGATATTAATTTGAAGTACAAAATAATCCAAACAAAGGGTGTACATTTATCTCTGTCTACATCTCACAACAGCCTCGTGCTACCAAATATAGCCAGCTGCTAGCTTTTGTTAGAGCACAACTCCTTATTTCATGAGGGGACAGCACAAGATGCTTGAATCCACAGGGAAGCATTTGTATTGGGTAACAGCTCTGTGACTCTGACCCTACAAAATGGGCACATGCGCTTAGTTTTATGGACATGAGTAATTAGATTAAAACTTCTGTGTTTAATTTTCCATAAAGTTAAGGACATGAACAAATATTTTTAGAAGCAGTGTTTCAGTGAAGAAGAGTGTGTCACGTTCTACACTGGAGGAATACATTAAAAATTGTTTGTGACCTTCTACATTACTGTTCTGTTATTACAAGAAATGTCTGCAAAGGTAAAATACAACAAAGAGGTAAAAAATCCCTAGGCTTACACGTACATGAAAATTCCAACTTCCCTGCCCGCCAGAACATTGTTATACTTACCAATATTGCAATACTTTCCTACAAAATTTCTTTTGCAATCACATACGATTTCCCTATTGGAGGTAATCATTTTACATTCTCCACCATTCATGCAAGGATCACGAACACAACCTACAAGCAGAAGACAAAGATTAAATCAAAGATACAAGCAATTCAAGAGAATCCGTCCATTTTACCTTAATTTAGTACATCTTCTTCCTGCATATATATTTTGAGGAAGGTTTTCCTTTTTACTCATCTCAGACCTACACCTGATATGAATTGAAGAAAAGGAAACTACGCTGATTTCTGCCCACTGAGGTCTGTCTCATTGCTTTCACTTGTATTGGATAATGTCAGCATAGCTATTGAAAAATATTATTAATGAACAATAGATAAAAGGGGGTGATGATTGTTATTACCAGTGGTGATGATGTTGGCATTAGCATTTTGTTCTGTACAGAGGGTTCTGCCAATTCCAAGTTTGTCACAGAGCTGTATTGAAATTTGTAATGAGGTATCTAGCAGGAAGCTCAGCCAAATATTTAGGGTGTCTAACGAGGAAATATGAAGTCCTATTAAATTTATGAGCTCTCCCAAGGACTCCCATTGTCCTAGAAAGCCACCAACTCTCTCCATACATCAATTTCCACTTCTGTAAGGTGGAAATAAAAGCACCTAGTTACTTCAAAGGGCTTCTGTGAAGCTTACTTGGTACTCTAAGTTATTTGGGAGTCTAGGGGGGTTGATCCAGTCAGCCAGACTGAATAACACAATAGCCATACTGGAGCATACACAGAGAGGTAAGGCATACTTTTGCTTCCCACCAACTATCCTTTCAAAAGGGAGGTGCCATGATGGCTTCATCAGATAGGTGACAACCTGGAGCACATGCCCTGCAGCTAGTTGGATAACTCTGTCTGGCACCTGGGAGCCCAAAACAAGGTGGAGGCTTCACAACTTAAGCATCACCCTGGTTGGGAATGAGTATGTTGAGCCTAAAGTCATGGGGACTCTGGGCTCGATGCAGGGCAATGAGATCCTGGAGGCAAGTAGTTAACACACTGGGATAGGCTTGGGAAGAAATCTCAGAGGAAACAGTAACTTCAAGTAATTGTAGGTGTGCAGGGAAAGAGGAGGGTGTGTATCTCAGGCACGTTACAGCTTTGGAAGAGAGAAAAGTCAGAAATTTCAGCACTTCTACTGTATCATCTGCTGCATGTTCCTATGCACTGCAGTTCAGGATTGAATCTCCGTCAAGGACAACACTAAGGCTTGTCACTAAAATTCAGCTTAATTCATTTAATAAAGATGGACACACTAAAGTGATTCCCTGGGTCAGCATTACTGTTCACACATGGGAGGATATGGCCCTCTTGGGGAGGGCACGTGAGCTGCAATAGCAGCCTGGCTCTGGTACCACCACTCAGACCCTGATACCCTTACTATCATTTATCCCCCAAGCAGGTCAAGAGCTGCAATACAAAATAGTGTGCTTACGTTCATGTTCGATACTCTGACACTCAATCTCGCCGTCCACACATGTGCACTGCTCCACAGCTCCTTGTTGGACTCTTGACCAGGTCATGCCCACATCAAAGTACTCATAGAGACTGTTGTCAAAACATTTCCCTAAAACACAGTTTAAAAAACATCACAGGCTTTCTGAGGTTATTTCTTGCAGGAGGCGGCACCACATACCCTTTCTCCCTTTTTTCCTGTTGAATTGATGTATGTTTGTTGACAGCTGGTGCTTCTCAAAGAAGCCAGCCTCCAAGGTGTGGCTGCACTAAGCCACAGCTCTAAGGACCTCAAGGCAGAGGTGGCTTTCTCCTAAAGCTCTGTGAACATGGCAGCATCACTTCAGCCCTCCCAAAAGTTCAGTCAACAAATACAAAAAATAAAATCAGTGATGTATCACTGTGTCTGTCACACTTTATGGTGTCAGTCACAGGTGATGGGCTGTGCTGGAGACAGTGGAGCATCAACACTGAAAAGGGCATCCTTGCTTATGGTGGGAGACACTCTAGATCTTCAGGAAAAAGCCTTTATTAAACAACAGCAAGTGTACCTGAAAGCCCTTGTAAAGGCCGAATTCCTCCCTTGACATGCAGTAAATTGGGAGTGACACCACCACAAAACTGGAGAAATGACCCAAGAAATGACCCGGCTTGAATCTCCTCCACCTTTGGAAATGACTCCCCTGAAGGTGGAGAAGCTGTACAGGTGGAAGGCTGACATCATAGGAGAAGCTGAAATGGCCCCATGTCTGCATATGCACAAGCAGTAAGGCGTCACCTGAAATGCTGTTGCTTTTTCATGTCTCCCTGCCCTACCTACTGTATGGTATTATTAGTCTTCTCCAAACATGTAAGTGATATTTAAATCTTAAAAACAGCAAAGGGAGGGGAAGAGGCTCTTTGTGTTTCCTATAACTTAACATCTCACTGGCTCAGAGCATGCTTGGATTTATAACTGTATAATCAAGCTATTTTCAGCTGTCCTGTCACTAATGGATTGTCTGTCATAACCATTTGGAAATCCGCCTACACAAACATCCATGCTGCAGTGGTCTCTCCCATCACAACAGCACTACCTTTTCATTAAGCAAACTTTAATGAGCTCTACTTACTGCTTGTATTTCATGTTGTAACACTCGTGTAAGAAGATACTTACTCATCTGGCAATCCCTTCCCGTGAATTCCTCGGAACAGGCACAGTGGTACATCCTATGGCCGTGAGCGAGAAAACAGGTCCCTCCATTTTGGCAAGGGCTGTTTGCGCAGTAATCTAGGCAGGCCACATAAGAAGCTGCTGTTAATGACTGCCAGATAAGCCGTGCTTTGTTGTGTTAGGCGTCGGCTCGGTTACCTTAACCATTCTGGTTCGATGCACAGTGGTTTTAATACCACCTATGAATCTAAAACGGTGTTTATCCGAACAATTCACGTTGTTCTTGTTTTAAGCTCCAGAGCAGCTATACTTACCCAGCTTTTTTAAAAAGGAGAGCAAACCACTGTGCTGAACCTTCTCCACCAGAGTAACTTGTCCCATGGTGGTGGGTTCAGGCACGCGTGAAGCTGTATGGTGAGGAAGAAGATGGGCTGAATGCCCACAAGATGGAGCTGTGCCTTTGCACTGGGGAGGGAAGGCTGCAGCTCTGCCTCTGCCCGGATTACCGCCCTGCATGCTTCGCATTTCAACAGAAATAACCGGGATTATGCATCTTCTCTTTCAAATGACACGAAGGACGATCCTCGATGGAGGAATTTGCTACGGATTTTTGTATTATGTCTAAAATGAAAGGACAGCCGGAACAAAGGAAAAAACTTTTGAAGCAAAACAAGGGCACGTCCAAATAAATCAGGCCAAATGAAATTGAGCTGGACCAGAGTAGTGTATCTGTTTGTATGGGAATTTTCTAAATCGCGGGAAAATAGGTTGGAAGAGAAGAGGGTGCACCAGGACGACTCTCTCAGCCCTGTGATGGAAGCTCTACTTCCATCAAAACAAAAATTGTGAGTCTAGCTGGCCACCCAGAGCTCCTGATTCCAGATAGTATCCAGGACTGTATCTCCCCTGAAGTCAACCAACATCATATTTTACACCTGTGGAAGAGTTAGCCTAACATCTTGTCTGCATTTCAATCCTTTTTGTTAAAGCTAGTCCAACTCTACAAGAGCAGCTGTAGAGTTATTCAACCCAAGTGCTCCTTTGGTTAAAGTGTGGTCCTAAACATGGGAGGTAACGTATGAAGACACAGGCACACACATACAGAGCTGAGGTGAAGCATGAAAGAGCAGATCCTGAACTTGGCTATGGCAGTGTAAATGGGAAGGTTACCCTGCACTTCTCAAAATATTTACTTCAGGACAGAGTGGTGTAATTGGTGTAAATACCAGCCTTGGGTGTATTCACTGGTAGTTTCACTCCAGGATAACATCAAGGGAAAGCAAGTAAAGGCAGTGATGATTCCCCTGTTCGTGCTGCTTGATAGTTATGAAATTTGTAGTGACGTAATGTTTCTTCAAAGGTAAATTCTGTATTTCCTATACCTATCAAGTCCAAACCATGAGTTGGTCTCCAGGCCATCTTCTGGTGCAGCAGTGCTCAGTACCCTCATTAAACTTGCAAAGAGCATTAACATCCCTTCCTTTCCTTCCTAGTCCAAGTCCCTCACTATATCACACCTATGCACTGCCAGACTTCCCCAGGGTATTCTGCATCCCTCCCCTCTTGTCCTGGAGCCCAGGACCAACTTCTACCTCTGAGAGATGCTCCTAAGCACATGGACAATTCACACCTCTCTGTAAGGAATCCTGCCCACTATTAACCAGGGAGTACCAAGTCCCTGCTTGTTCAGCCAATGTCTAAACCCACCCAGCCTTACCTCCCCACTCTCATGGGAAAAACACTGTTTGCTAGCAGTCACTTTGACTTCAGCTTCACCTCTCTGAGACTCTTCTGAATGAACAGCAGCCTTGTCTTGCCTTTCTAACCGTATCTGCCCACAAAAACTTTCTGTTTCTGCCACCCACCTTTCCCAGGGGCTGCTCTTCCTCACAGCCCCCCCTGCAGTGGTGCCTCTTCCTCCTGCCTGCGCAGCCCACACAGCACTAGTTCTCTAGTTCTTCTTTCCATATCAGTCCAAACATCTCTTAAAAAAAGAACTTGGTGTCTGGCGGTCTGACATTTTTTTCCAAATCAGGGTTTTGGCCACTCGTCCAAGATTTGCAGACGTTCAGCAGCCTGAGCAGTAATATTAACAGGCTGCCCAAGATCTGGAGGTCCCATACATAAGGCCATTGTGCATGTATGCCTATACAATTGTATAAATCTGAGCCATGCATGCACAGCCTGGCCCATGTCCATGAAGGTGCTCACCTCGGGCGGATACTACACATGCTCTCCAAAGGATTTCCGGGGCAGGAAAGGCAGATCCTCTAGAAACCTGAACAAATATCTCCCAAAGGCAGCGATAAAGCTCCTGCTAATTTCAGGGGGTTTTGAACAAGCGCTCCAGGTGTTGTTTCTGTGAGCTCTGGCTCTGTACTGCACGGTGCTAACATCTCCCTCCAGCAGAGCCTTTATACCCAAGCTTAACTTCACCCTGCAGCTAAAGGCTTGTTGGTAAAACTTTCTCTGGAAGCTGGCAGAAGTATTTTTCTGGATCTATGCCTCAAATGCTTGCTTAACACTAACTTGCAAGCAGCTTCAATGGGTTCGAGCAGACTCCCCACATACACAGGGCATTCTGGGCCTGGAGAGAGTCCATGCTTCAGTCTTTGATCTTTCCCATCCCAGTTTGCACACTTCTCACTAGTCAGTCAAGGATGTTTTCTCCCCCCAGAATTTCACTTTTAACTGCTTTTCAGGTGCCTATAAAGCAGCTGAGACTCCCCCAGAAGTGCGATTAGGTTAGATTAATGGGATTCTTTTCACAATAAAATGGTATACTTTCCATGTTTAGAAGATCAGCATTATTCAGTTTGACTCCTGCCCTCTTCCCAGTTATTTTCCCCAGCAAGTGAACTCCCCTCCCTTTGCTTGAAATACCCTTCAGCCATTTTGCCACTCCTCCCTTTAGAACTCAACATAAACTTCTACTCTTTAACCTATGGCTGATGATCTGTTAAACCTTTTCCAAGTCCAAATACAGTGCCTGCTGCTTTAAAAAAAATGTATTAAATAAATACATATATACATAAATAAATAAAATAGAACTATGCTTATAAATAAACATCTCAATACCTTTATATTTAATTTTACAAAATCCTTAACACTTCTAGGAATAAAGCATTTTCTTTGTAACAGCCAGCAGTGATCCCATCCCTCTTTTTCTTTTCATTTTCTCTCTCACACACATAACTCTTGTTTTCTGGAGAAGAACCAGTAATCAGGGCAAGCCCTTACTGGGGTTGTAGTATGCTGACAGCCCTCATCAAGAGGCAGGTTGGTGAGGTGCCTTTCTTTTTGCAAACCACCCTATAGAGAGTAACAGCTGAAAATTAGCTGGAGAGTCCCAAAAGGCTTGCTCACTTTGGAGAGAGCTGCTCATGGGGCTGCCAGGACCACAGTGATGGGCAGGGAGCAGGACAGAGGTGGCATGAGGAACCCCTGGAGGAGCAGTGGGGAGAGGGGAAAGATGGAGGGCTCCCCAGCAAATCCATCCTCCACTGGGGAATTCCCTTCTCTGGCCAAATGGACTATCTTGGGTCCCAAAAGGATGCAGGCCCTATAAACCCTGTGTTTTTTTCTGCATAGGAGGAGCAGCAAGTGATGCTAGGGTGGTCTGGGACCCATTCACAGCAGTGAAGAAAGAACACAACAGAAACTCTACCCCCAAGACTTCAAAGAGAAATGGAAAAGGGCTGAAAGATCTGTCCTGAGAAGAAATGGAGTGGGGAAATAAAAGCAGTAAGGATGGGGAAAGACAAGAGAGAGGCAGGAACCCTCCTTTTAAATTCACTTTAGGGCAGAGCCAAGGGGCATTTCTCAGGTGCCAGAGAACCACTGGTGGGGCTGGACCTGAGTTGTGCCTGCCAGGATGCTCACTAACATGGAAATGTAAAACATGGGGCTTGGCGAGCTGCTTCCTCAGTCACTGAAACAGCCTCCTGCCATCAGCCAGACACCACTGTGACACGGTTTCACTGGAGGATTAAAATAGCCATGAGTTACTGCTTCCAACACTTCACACTCTGGGAGGACACCCATGAATAAGGAAGTGGAGCCTTCATGACCTGACTCTTGCAAGCACAAACTGTCTATAAAGTCTGTGTTCATGTCTGGCACACTTGCATTACAAAGGCATATGTACTGCTGCTTGTTTTGGGTTAGGCCATTTGTCTCTGATCTACTGTTGATCCATTTTAAAGCCAGGCTGGAAAATAATTTAAAGTTGTTAAGTTTAAAATGATGATGTTGCACACTGCTTAATTTGAGACTCTCAGGATGATTCAGCCAGCATTGGCTTCTCAAGTGCTCTGGTAGATTGTAATATGTTTGACAATGAGTCTCCTGACAGGATGGAGAAATCCCTGCAAGGGGATGGCAGAAAATGTCCTTTGTTTGAAAGTGAGAAGGGAACATATAAGGTTGTCCAGCCAGATTCCACAGACTAAACAAGACACGTCACATCTGAAAGCGGTATCAAGGAGAACAGAGGAACATGATCAACATTTAGACACAGATCCAAAAATAGACACAGGGGCATCAAGTCTAATCAGTGCTACATGTGATTTTTCAACGCCGCCCTGTCATTGTATAAATTGAGGACTAGATGTGTATATTCCTTGCAAAATGAATGAGTTAGATGCCTCAAAACAAATGTCATATGCTGCCAAATGAGATCCCCAAGTAGCCAGCCCATGAAGCTGTGGAGACAGCCATGCTAGAGCCAGCCATCAAGGTAACGTTGAGGACAGGGATGCATGCTCCCCACAGGAATGCTTGGGACATGGTGCTTTCACCCACTATGTCACTTAGGAGTGACTTATATAGAAAGGAGAGTTTGCCACAGATCTTGGCTTCTCGTTTTAGACAGACTTTCACAATGAGGTAATCATAGCACTTGAGTGGGGTGATCCACATGAAGCTGTAGCACTGCTTGGCTAAATAACCCTTTCATTCTCCCTCGGTTCTCCTGCAATGAAATATCTGTCCTCTTGTATTTTCTGAAGCAGCCCATAGCCCAAGAAAGACTGGTTTTGAAGGCATACCCCTTACTCTGAGATCTTGAGGCAGGACAGCTGTAAAGCGATGGCTGTATGTTGTACACAGTGTGAAATGTTTCTGTACCTTCTAAAAAAATAATAATCAAAGAGACAGAAAATGTAGCTGATTAGATGAGGGAAAAACTAAAAGGCACCTCCAAAGCATGAGGGAGGAGAAGATGATTGCCTCTGTGCTCAGCAGGAGCTCAGATTTCCATATTGGCTCTGCCATAATTTCTCTCCATGGCTTCGGGTTAGTCAACAGTGAATTAAAGACTCTGTGATATTCACAGCCTCGTGGTTATGAATATTCAATGGCTATGAATTTACAGCTATGGTTATGCAGTCACAGAGAGACCCCAGAAATGGTTAGTGTGAAGGCTTGTTCTGTGTATACCAAATAAAAGCTGCACAGAAGGCACTTTCCCTTCCTGCTGTAGATGGCAAAGTAGGAAGCAGGTAAATGGTGTGACCAGGCAATGGTTTGCCTTACCTGTCTGCTCTTTGGAGAACAACTTGCAGTACCCCCATTTCCTGTCGCGGTCGTAGTTATGTGTTGTTGAACACCTGGAAGGAATTAGAGATGCAGCTTAGAGCAGCTTCAAACAGCATGGATGTTGCACCAGGTGAAGCAAGAGGACCCCTCACAATCACAGCGAATGAAGGGCAAGCATGGGAAGCTGTTTCACCCCAGCTGTTGTTGGAGCAATCTGTGCACAGAATATTGGGAATTTTGGCTTTAAATAAAGATCTTACAGAGAAGAAGATACTTATGAGGGTTCACAGGCTTACGGCTACTACAGATCACTGTGCCTCTCAAAACATTGCTTCATTATAGCCAGGCACCTTCTTTTTGCTCTCAGTCCAGAAAGGCCAAGAATACATTCTTACATTGAAACTTCATGGCCTTTGCTCTTTGGCAATATGTAAATTCATACTTTTTTTCCTAGTCAGCATCTGTTTCATTCAAACTCTCTGAACACCAGAGGAAAATATATGCCTTTTTGTTGTTGTTGTTAAAGATGCTCTGCCCCATCTGTTTCAAATTAAATACAGACTAAGAATGAGATGTGGAAGCAGAACCTAAGATCCCCAATGAATCCTCCAGAAAAAGGAAAATAAAAAAAATCTGCTTTCTATTTCTAAGATTAGAAAACAAAAGACAGAAATAAAAACCAAAACCAAAGCCAATAAATTATGTCTCCTTTATTCATTACAGAACAAGCCAAACGGGACCCAACCCATTTCTGATGGCTGCCAGTTACCTTTAATAATCTGCAGAGGCAGAAGACTGTCCACATAGGGACTTTCTCATGGCTTGCAGCAGCAAACATATTTTACGCTCAGTTCCTTTAAAGTATTTCTAATTTTTAGTTTGCCTGACAAAATGAGGAAATAACTGACGTATGGGTGGTTTCCAAAGGCACGGATAAACCCTCTCCTTTCTGCAGAGCAGCACGTTGAATCCTGCACCCCACACTGCCTATGAGAACCCTACCAAGGCACCATCCGGGCAGACTTTGACGGTCATTTAGTCTGTGCACTTTTGCCCTTATCTGTCTGTTGCCTCCAAGACTCATAGCACTCTCATGAGCACTAAGTTAATATTCCCCTCTTGAAGAGGTAGACTTACTTATAGGTTTCCCCGAGGTTATGCAGGGAGTGTATGACTGAACCGAGCCTGAACCCCAGAGGTCCACGTCCTGTCCCAATATTCCATCTACCGAAACATCCTCCCTAACTGGACATGGCCCTAAGGGACACAGTTTAGGGACATGGTTTAGTGATAGGGCTCAGTAGGTCAGGTTAATGGTTGAACTTAATGAACTTGAAAGTCTTTTCCAACCTAAACCATCAAATGGTTCTATGGTTCTGTAATAAATATTAGCTGTACCATCTGTCACCACATAGGGAAATGTGTGGCTACAGGGCATTGGAAGAAATAGAGGTTTTCTTTATTTAACATGTCAGATAATCTGTTTTTATTTTTTGCATTTTCACTGTACTTTGAACACTCATGTTATCAAATTATCTTTCCACTCCAGGACCCTAGAAGCTAGGTCAAAATTTTATTGTAGAGCACATCTGTGTTTTTTAACTGCCCTACCTTTCTTCTTAACTAGATGCTATGTGGTATTTAAAATGCTTTGGTTCCTATGGAGATTCTGAATAGGCCACGCATGTTAAGTTAGTTGACCTCAATCATATAAGGTGCATAAAAAGAAAGATGCTTAGTATTCTAATGCAAAGTAACTCAGCACGTTCTTAAAGATGCTGCTTTCTCACAGGCATTAAGGTCCCTGCAATTCTGCTGGGAGCTGATGAAAATTTCCCTGTGCTCTTTTGGTGGCAAGTGGATCATCATGCTCTCTTAAAGGATGGTCGACAGCACATGAAGATTGCAGTGAGTTAAGTGCTTCTCAGCAGCGTGTTACTGTTGGCAAAATGGCCTCAGACTTCACATTTCATTTGTGCCAGTAATGATGGGGAAGGAGAGTTTTCTGACTGACATAATTATTGATTTAGCAGAGTGGTGTTACACTGAGCAGCATGGGGGAGGCAAATGGAAAAGGTTCCGCATACATCTAAAAGTAGAATTAACTGAGTATTTGTCATAAAGAATTGGAGCAAATTCCTGTCATTAGGGGAAAAAATTATACAAAAAGTAATACACTCTGGACTCTGTCCAGCAGGTGTCATTTTAGAAGCAAATAGAGAGCTCAGTTTTTTTCTTCATAAAGGTTTGTTGTGTGTTTTGTTTGTTTTGTTGGTTTTTTTTGTCGTAAGAGGTCCTGCCTTTGCTTCTTCCAGTGGCTTCCTGCAACCCACTGGTTCTCTCACCTAATGCTCTTCACAACCTGTCCCCTCATTCCTTATCATCCCACAATGACTACGAAGGTGTTGATCCTGCCCTGGGCTGCCAGGCTGCCTCCTCAGTGCCAGGCTTCCTACACATTCATATAAGCTTTTTATATTCTGCCATGTTTCTCTTACTGTTTGGGACAAGCTCTGCACATCCTCAAAGCTACCTCACTATTCTCCCTCCTTTCCTTTTTTCATATCTGTTATTCACTGGGAGGCTTTCCAAAAATGTGGTAACATTTTGGTCTTTCACAGGATGTTGCCTCCAGTTGTCAGACCAACAAATATCAGCTTATTTTTTCTTTGTGCTGGTTTTACTTATGCCCGCTCTCAAAATTTATGGGATAACAAGTGTCTTTACATCAGCCTGTCACATAAAATTGTTAATAAAAAAGTGAAAACCTAAATACACAGATATTGAATTACACCAGAATCAGTAGTACACTATTACTAGGGGTTGATTAAACCAACACTTTAACCTATGTGTGATAAACATGGAATGGAACTAGGAATGGACAGACAAAATGGTGGACCACAGAAGTGGCCTAACTGGTAGGTAGAACAAATGGAAGAAGGGCTATTTTATCCATTGGGAGCATTTTGGGAGCCTTAATAAAACCTTTTGGAGACCACACAAAGCACCGAGCTGGAGCCAGATAGGTGGAAGGAAACTGCTTCGTAGTCATGTCTGGTGCTATCACTGTGTTCAAGGCCTGGAGGTTCCCTCTGGCCTCCTTAGGCATTGTCCCAGCCATGAGAGATGGCCTGACTTTGCCAAACACCACCAAAGCAACCACCGCCAGCACCAGCAAAAACCAAAGCCTGATGATTGGTGTCTCCTGGCTCACCCTGCATATCCTTCTTCTTTTGTTGACTACCATAAACTCTCCAGCTTGAAATTCATTACCTTTTGTCTTCTGCCAGCTGGACAAAAAGCCCTCTTTTGAGGGTTTGAGCCCTGAGATCTCAGGGGAGCTCATCCCACCACTGGCAAAAGGGACAGGGTTCAGCAGCAGCCCTGCAGCCACAGGGTCTAATCAGTTCAGACGAGCCACATTTGCTCTCACAGGTGTCCCTGGCACTTGCACCCCCATTTTGTCCATCCCTACATTGTTTTGTGTTTCTGGAGGTGGGAATGAGCTTCATCTCCAGTTCCAGCTTTTTTTTTTTTTCCTCTAACACAAAAGGCGAATTTACATGACATCTTTAGTACCTGGTAAGAGAATGCTAAATAGGAATTTATCTGTGAAAACAGATTATAATTAAAGGGGAATGCAATACAGGATGCTGTTAAAGGAAGTTTGTTATTTGAATACTGCAATTATTTTGTCTTCTTTCCTGTGTTTTCGATAAATATTTATAAAGATACGATGTTGTTTGTTGCACTCAAAATTAAGCAGGGAGAGGTTACTGCAGTCAGAACTCTGACTTATGTTGAAATGTTTAATGCTAGAAATCATCAAGGTCATGTCTGATCTTCTTAACACTTTTAGCCCTTTTAATCAACATCTCAGCTTTCATAAGTGAGATATTCTGCATTGTATTAAGATAGACACTGCTCTTAAATGCTTTCTGAAGCAGGACTGTCTTTTTATTAAACCTAACATGACAGGTTAGCACATTATACCTGCTTCATAGGAAGTATAAGAATGCACGTAACAAAACTAAAGCCAGTGGAAGCAGGCTTTGGCTCACAGTCTAGCCTTGAGCCAAGCCTTAAGGTTTGACCTGAAGAGTAAAAACATGTACTCATTAAGTGCATACTCCAGAACTCTCTTAGTCTTGATCAAGCACAGAAAGCCAATTATTACAGAGAACCCTTGCAGACTAAGCAAAATATCTAAAAAGGAGCAATTTCTCTTGGTCTGGTCTCATTCCCAAAAGGCAGGTGGCTCCCAGCCTCCCACCATCTCCATCCTTGCTTGCAGCTCATGGACAGGCAGCAGCAGGAAGGAGCTAAGCCTTGTCCTCACCTGTCTGTCCCCTGGGACCAGTCCTTCACCATCAGCCCATGCGGGGCTGATGCCAGCACACACAAACATGCACAGAGCACATTTCCCAACAGTTCCTCAGGGCTCTGTTCCTGGCATCTGCGTGCCCAAAGTCACATGCTGCGTTGCTTTTATCTTATGAAAGAAGAGTAAACACTGGCCAGAAGGTCAACCATGGGGTTAAATGGCCTGTCAAAACCAAACAGCTCCAGCTGCCCTCCTCATCTACCCGCTTGTAAATGGCTTTTAAAAAAATAGGAAGCACAACTGCAAAGTGTCCAAGGTCAGCTCTAAAGTATGCTTTAACCTTGGATCCCATACATTCACAGGTTTTCCATTTCTGTAGCCTAACTGGCTAAAAACAAATACACAGAGTGTCACGTATTAACAAGACTCATCTTAAACATTGCGTGAGATTAAGTGGGTCCAAAGGTCAAGCTCATTGTGGCTGCAGTCCATCAAGGACAGGTTTCACACTAGAAAATTATTCCAGTTCCCTTCCTTTATTTCTTGAATCCTTGAGGTGTTTCTTGTCTGGATTGTATCTTTGGATGCTGAGGACAATCAGATGTGCTCTCCTAACCTGAAGCTCTGTGTCCATTTGCAACACATTGTGTTGTTTGTATTATACCAGCCCTTGCACTTGAAACAGATGTGCCATCAGAAAGACAATAAAGATCCTAAAAAATAGTGCAGCATAAAACCTGCAAGTTCTGTCCTGCATGGGCCAGCAATACACACTCCACAAAACATCTTCATCCTGAAAATGTGTATGTATGTGCCTTTCACATAGGTCATCTGTGCATATATTCTCACGTTACTGGAGCCCATATACTCCCTGCTTTGTTGCCTTTGGTTTCTGTTAATACACTCATTAGACAGGTTTGTCTGCAAGTTAGTCTTGTTTATTCAGTGCTTGCTGCAGTAGGGTTCTCACCTGACTGCCCTTAACCTTAAATGAATAATGAATACTAACAACTTCCACGTATGAAAGAACAACCTTTGCTCAAAACTAGGAGACCTGGTCTTAAACATACTAGTAGAATAAATCTCTACTCAGGAGTAATGCACCATGCAAGAAGAGTCTGGTGCCAATCGGAATAGAAATTAGAGATACAGGGGAAAAAGCCAACTTCCCGCAAAAATCAGCTTGTCCCTGCTGCACTACAAATACAGCCCACACAAATCAACCAATTTCTTAACAAAGTGTCACTTCTTACAGGTGGTCATATCTCTCCTTTGGCCTTCAGCAGAGGGTTGCTATCTGGTAGTGGCTCATTCTGTACCTGCTCTCCCCACTGATAGAATTGCAATTCCAATCTGAAGGCCAAGGAAAAAAAAAAAAACATTTCTACAGTTGTTGAGATTTATGTGGCTTTGAGGACCCCACAACTGGGTTCGTCCCCCTTTGTGCATGACTATTGGTCCAAGGACCATGAGTATCAGCAGTGGAACAGCATTGCCCTCAGTGGGCACAAGAATGAGCCCATGTTAGTTACTACAAAAATAAGATTAAAATACCAAAAGCATGACACTTTCATTTGAACATTGTCTTCATTTGTGAACAACGTTAACTTACCATTTCTTTCGGGAAAATATATTTGATAAACAAGAGTGGTAAAGCCTTCCGCCATACCGGAAAGGAAATTTGCATAAATTTCCATCCTCTGTAAGCACTGCAATACAAGAATAAAAACCTCATCATGCACTTGAACACCAGCCCACAGGTATATATACATATTGTATGTTATTATGTGAAATTGTAAAGATAGATAACTTCAAGTTTTTCAGCTGTGCTTTGGATTCTCTGTCTTTGCAACTTCTAGTGCATAAGAACAGGCCAAAAATCCTACATAATGACTAAGTCAACAGAGAGTAATGGGCTACGTGGTAAAGATCACAGATCATTTCAAGCTCAAAATACATTACAATTTCTGGTACAGCAAATGCCAATTATATTCATTAATCACAATTATCATTTCTAATTATGGAGTATTGTAATAGCATATTAAATTGATTTCTGAAGTAGCATCCTTTCGGGCTACCTTTCACTTTGTAACATCTGTTTAAAACAATTGAGGCACCAGGCAGTACAAACTGAAATAGAAACAGCCAGGGGAAAGAAGGTTTTAAAGGTTGTGGGGAAAGGTTAGAGGGTGACGGATAATTCTGTATCCCTTTGGGATAAATGGAGATAAATCAATGGGACTGGTGTCTGAAAAGGGCAAGTTTTACATTTGCCAAGTCAGCGATAGTTTTGTAAGGATGGGTGGTGGGAGTCTAACAGAAAAAAAATCCTTCAAGATGAGTGTTGAGAATGAAAGAGACTGAAGATAAAAAAAGACAATGGAAAACTGTCAGAGCTTATTTAACCATTAAACTAAAAGCAATCCATTCTGAGAACCAGGAGCATGAATGGGAAGCCAACAGCTGTTGTAGGTGAGAAATGGGGCGTACAACCAAGCCTGCAGCACAGCGTGTTTCCATTTCTTGGTGACGACGTGCAATCACTCCACGTCCTGAGCTTACCCTGCAGTTATGGCTGGGGTTCCTGCACACACTCTTGCAATATCTGTTAACCATTTCAAGCCCTGACATACCATCTCAAAGAGCTGCTGAGGCCAGTTGTTAGCACTATGGAAAAAAATAACCCGGCCTGGTGGTCCTAGCCCTTTTTGGCCAATTGGAATTACAGTCACCCCATCACTTCTGCATCGCCACTGCAAAATAGCTTCCACAAGACCCTTTGCTATCACTTTTTGAAATGTGGCTTTCAAATTTATTTGAAAATTATCTGAACGAATTGAGCAAATGTTCAGATATTTACCTTAGCTGTCTGATAGTTCCTGTTATATGTAGCAAGGACAGTTGTGAAAACACATCCATCCAGAAGACATATTTCATCCTGTAGGTAGTTAAAGACTGTTCTAAGCTATAAAGGCACCACTAATGGTCCAATTCATGTAATCCATAATGGCAAAAACACAGGGCAATAAAAGCTTTAAAACTGGAAGTCTGCAATGCCTGCACACAGCCAGGACATCTGATTTTTAAGGTGCCATCTAAATAAAGGCAGTGCAGCAAATCGCATGGTACTCAAACCCTCGTCTCACACAGAGATCAAGGGCTGTGGCAGAAATTGAACCCATACATACAAAGAGTTCATGTACTTCAAAATGCAGGGCAGACACAGCTCTGATTAAAATAAAGGGAGTTGCACATCTACAGCCTGACCGTGTTGTGAGAAAACATAAGTCACACCAGCTCAAAAAAATGAAAATCCCATCAGCACCTTTGCATTAATCCCCACCTGAAGGGAAATTATCTTAGATGCCTGAGCTAATCCCAAATTCACCTCTACGCAGACATTAATATTGTCATAACCATTCCATAATCCTTATTCATGTTGAAACAAAGACAGGCTTACTACCGGCTTGCACAGCATGGATGCAGACAGGCAGATCGTTCTTACTGTCATGAAACCTATTGGATTTGACTTAGTACCTTGTGGGTGAGTGAACTCATGTTTTGAGCCTCTTCCTGCCCCAGATTTGTAGTGCTACAAAGAGAAAAAGAGAACGTGGATTGGAGAGAGAAATTCACTCTGGGAACCATCCTGTAGAGACAAACATGCTTTCCAAGGTGCCCTCAAACTGTGTTTCTCTCAGTTCTTCTGCAGGGATCTCATTATTTGCACCTGATTTTAGCTGGGGGCACAACCTGATGAACCAGGGTAAGTAAACACTGGCTAGTGAAAGGTCTCTGTTAAACCAGAACCCAGCACAGTACAAAGAAGTCTGAAGCCCTGCTCCATTATATCTTTCTACTGCCAAGAGACACATGCCCTGTTTCTCTGCAGAACACGTACATTTTGGGGCCAACTGACAGTTATAAATAATATCTTTTAAAAAAAAAAAAAAAAGGAAAGAAAAGTCAAAATTTTGATTTTTTCTTCCATTTAGCTGTATCCCCCGGGACATTAGCTAAAAAAACAACCTCTGCTTTATCTGGGTTCACCAATCAGCAAGCAAAGATCACTAGGCTGAGCTGATTTGAAGCCACAGGAAATAATAAAAAAGGTAATAGACCTAAAATGCTGCTGCTACCAAAGCTGCTGACAGCTGAACCATAGAAAGATAAAAATATAATGAAAGCAGTCAAGGAAGCAGCACATCATGAACATAGAGCTGTGCAGAAAATGTAGTAAGCAAGCAGTAAAGCCAAGCTGTTGCTAAGATATATAGGTAGGCTTGAACAGTTCTGGGGAAGAAACAATTTTAGAACTCACCCTCTGTGCTAATTCTGTCTGCACTGGGAAGTCCCTGGTGGCTTCAGCCAAGGCTGATCTTTGTCCCTGGCACTGTGAATGTCCCTCTCTGCTCCAACCTACAACATCTACAGAAATACTTCCGCACTTCACTTGGACAGTCAGGATTATAGCATCAGTTAAGAACACCTGAGCTAGTTTTAATCTAGCTGGTGATAAAAGACTAACCATGACACACACAAGTGTGGGTGAGAGCTATCAGCTAGGCCATGGTGGATGCCAGGCCACAGCAGGGCTCGAGCAAACTGGCAAAGTCAAGCTGGCATGGCCATGCAGTGCCACAGCTGCCTTGCAGATATTCCCCAAAAAGGACACAAAATGTATTTAAAACACTGACAGGCATGGCATGAAAACAGTAATAGGAGGAGATAGTTGCCATCAGGTTGTTACCAGCTAGCAGCAAAGCCTGGTGGGGTAGCACTCTCTTTCCATGCTATTGCAGGTACCTGCTTGCACCAACACACTTCTGAGATGCATTTTCAAAGTATTACAACTTTGGCAGTCCCTACTCCCCCTCACTCTTGCCCCTAGCAAGCACGCGTGTGAGCAATTGCTTTAAATGTATAGGGACGAGCCATCCTACAGGCCCCTGGTTAGTCAGCATTGCTGCGAGCCCTGATCTAACAAACCCCTTTCGTGTTTCACTCGAAGCACTCTTCCCTTCCGTCTGGCCAGCGGCATCACTCATTCAGCCCCTGGGCAACATCGTCCTGCCAGGCAGCATGTAGGAGATCAGCCACTCCAAAGCAGAGGAATCACACTTACCATCCTCAAACAGTCACCACTCAGAGCCAGAGCCAAGACAAGAGTGAAAGCAGCACAGGCTTTCATCTTCACTCTCCTCTCACAAAGGTTTTTCCTGGCAGAAGGAAGCTTCCAGGGCTGGGCTGAAGCAGGAGAGTGAATCAGCAAGGAACTTTCACAAGGCACTGTAATTTACTTGACTTTAGGGTATTTTAGTCTTCCAAGTAAGCAGAGCTCTTATCGTTAATCATTAATGTCTTTGTGGGTAGATGGGAATGCCATGGAGTGAGATACTCTGCCTAAACCACAAGGAGCAAAGAGGTTACAAAGTGCCTGTCCCTGATAAACAGCAGTATCCTCCCTTCCCTCCCCTGGGCTCATAAAGTAGCTAAGGACACCTGGAGAACAGCTGATCCAATGTTGCCTGTAACAGAAATCATTTAGCACCCAGACACTTCCCATCTTCCCTTCACGAGCTAATTAAAAGCACGGTATAGCAATAACAGGGAGCTCCCAACAAGCCCACTCAGGAAACGACATTGCATTGCAAAATATGGAACAGATCAATGCCAGTATCAGACAGAGGAATTACTCATTAACAGATGGTTACCTGCCCAGCTGTGACTTACAACAGCTCTGCAGAGCAACAAACTGAGAAAAGTAAAAGGAGAGAGAACACACAGCACTGACAAAACAGTCGGTGTACCAAAAATCTCCCTTCTGCAGCCACCTGAGCAAAACCATCCGTCTGGCAAGTGCTTGCCCACGATAGCTGCACAGAAGCTCTTCTAATGGGGATGCAGAGTATTGCTAAAACTGAGATTTCACCAGTAGAGGCTGTTCCAGCCCCACCTTGCCCCACAACCAAAATCCACAGGTTTGGCTGGTATAACTGTGCCTGTGCTGGAGGCTCTTGCCAGCCATCTGCTGTCAATCAGGGACCACACCTCTTCACACCCTACATCCACAGAGCCACAGCAGCAGAAGGAATAACATGGCCCTTGCTTAAGTTTTGCTCTACCCTTTGAAGTTTCACCAGCATAGCTATGGAAGTGGCATGACTTTTTGTTTTACCCCAACACGACAATGGCATTAAGGCCCTGGGACTGAGAGGCACAATTTTTCTATGATGGTTTATCATGTTGGAGGGAATTTCCACTGGATGTGCTATCACACTGCTGTGTCTGTCATCACAGTAATAGCTCCTGTTAGTACAATTATGCAGATACAGAATTATAGACAAAACTTTCCTACTGACAGTAAGGCTTCAAACAGCAGGAACCACATAAATTTTAAACTGCCTCCTTCAAAATTTAGCAAAGAGCAAACAAGCAGAAAAAGATTATGCCATTATGCATTGTTTGTTGCCTGAAGATTTGAAATTAAAAAAAAAAAAAAAGCTTTAGAGTGGACTCACAGAAGAGGTCTGTCTAATTTTTCTTCTTTTTACAAATAGGAAATGAGAGGGCAGAGACAGTCTGGTCTGTCTGGAGATATCTAGCAAAGCTGGCACACCGGTTTCCACTTCCTACCCTCATTCTTGACTTAGGTCATTACACTTCAATCTAGTAATTCCTATCCAATGACCTGTAGACATCTCTTAGCATCTATGCTCCTAAAATTGTGGAGGGGCAGAGGGGGGACAGGGGAGCCATTGGTTGGTATTCCATCCAAAGTCCCCAAAAGCTCTGCAGAAAGAGAGAAGAGGGAGGACTGGACAGCAAGAGAAGGAGGAAGATGCTTCTTTAACACTCAAAATCTCCTTCCATCCTTTTCCAGAATAAAAACCATCCACTTCTGGGACCAAAAGCATTTCAGTGGTGACCAAGACAGGTTGTAGGAAAGCTTTTTCATACATCTAAAAGGAAGAAAGTAGAAAAAGAAATTATTTGTCCCCCTTCAGTGTGTCTGCTCCTGGTTGCTGTTTGGTGGCACTGAACTACAAGCAAGAATTGCAGAACATCTTTCTGGGGAGTCACAACTCTTAGCTTTTGGCTGAAACTGGTTCCTTAATAAAAGGAAAAGGAAGAATCAACACCAGGGATGTTGCAGGCAGAAAGCAAAAGAAGACATCAAAGCAAGCAGTTGCCATGGCTGCTTCCAGGAGCCGCCCAAGGAGCATCACCATGTAATGGGAATCACCTCTGAGCTCTGAATCACCCAACAGTGATTTCAGGGTTCAGACAGATATGAACCACCAAAAAACCCCAACTACTATAGGAACACTGCCTGCATTGATTCGGCAGAGAGGTGTCTGAGCAGATCTTACTGCCAGAGAGAAAAAAAATTTTAAATTACATTAAGTGATTAGTGACCCTACAGGTTATTTATAGCCATGAGAAAGTCTGCCTGCCTTTTTCAGGCTTTTTCTAGAATCTGTAAAAAAAAAAAAAAACTTTTTTTTTTTTTAAAGGAAGAAATACTTAATTGGCAAGAAACTACTCAGAAAACTGGAGAAACTGGAGATTTAATTTTGGTATTCAGTTCTTAGAAACCTCACAGGGTACTGGGAACTTGGGACTTCATGAGAATGAAGAACATGGGAAGCTGCAGATATTTGTGTCTTCCCATCTGAAGCTTTTGTCATGAGCAGCACAAGTTTGCATACAGGGGCAGTTTGGGAACAGATTGGGTAAAGAGAGCTGAGACACAAGAACACTCATAGACCTTTACACAGTGCTGGGTGAGCTGGGAAAGACCCCGAAGGCACCAAGGAGAGAAGACAACCCTTCCTAGCACATGTTCGTGCCTAACTCTAACTCTCTCCTTTAGAGAATCCAGCTGCACAGAGCTTCCAGCATGAAAATAAAAGAAATGGGTACAAAATCAGCAGCACGGGGCTTAGGACTCTCCAGCAAGTGCAGCCTTTTTTATTTACTCATGTACATTGGTGCCGCAACCCCGGGTGCTCAGGCAGTTTACGGGAATTGCAGCGTGACCTCAGGACTCGACTAAGCAGAGATGGAGGCAGAGCACCACACGATGACCCACGGGTCAGGCAGATCAGCCCACTGACCTGCTCTCCTCTGCCTTCTCGAACCGCTTTGCCTGTGACTCATCATTTCCAGCATACTGCAAGAAACTTTCCCTAATGGGAGAAAACCGTTGTGTATGGACAGAGAAGATATCATAACATCAACAAGAGAAGCAGTGATATGGAAACAGTCCCTGTCACACTCAGGATAGTCCTTAATGTTAAATTTCAGAATTCTTTCAGTGCCTGTTTCAGTTGAGGCTCCATAAAAGACTGAGAATATATATATATATATATATATATATATATATATATCTTCAGTGTTTATGTTATAAATAGAGGAATAAATTATGTTATAAATAGAGGAAATCTGAAAATAGGAAATAGAGGCAAGACCTGGTGTTGGAGCAATGTTATTTGGCAGCTTCAAAGCATGGGGCCTGTATTGCAGCTCATTCCACCAGTGAAACTGCAGCTAGAGTCTGGTTCTTGTTTTCTAAGAAAATTCCATTTTCCTTTTAAAGAAAGGCATGTCCTGATTCTTAAATTCACTGCACATAATATTGAACATTTCCTGTGGAGCACACATAATCCAAATGCATTTAGAGCCAGCTTCAGCTACTGCTGAAGTCAATGAAAGGTTTCAAAGTAAGACTGGGAAGTCTTTATCACGTTTGCAAGCTGTAATTCTTCTGTATCAAAGGCTAAAATCCCTCAGTTTCAGCAGTCATATTCCCTTTATATTAACATCATCATGGGAAAATGAAAAGGCAAATAAACACACAATAAATGAGCAGAAAGAGACAGAAATGCTTGCTGCAGGGGGTATATCACATACTGATTATGCTGCCTCATACATTTGTCTTTTCCTCACTTCCCACATTGCAATGGCTTTTATTTCTTCACATTTAGCAATAATTAGTAAAAGCCCAGACGGAGCCCAGACTCTGAACTACTTAGTAATAATGAAGCAATGTTAACAACCATCCTTAATCACTCAATACTAACAAAAAGTAAATTGAGTCAGCCACCAGCATTCAATAATAAAATTGCATTTTTTTCATCAAGGAGTTCACTAGACGTAAATGGAGAAGACAGGTTCAAACATATTTGCATCCATTTACTTTTACACCTGTGTATCGGGTACTGAGCAGACTGAGGGAGGAATGTCCCATGGCTGAAGGTTCAACAGTGTGCAACGGTGTGCTGTTTTTACAACCTTGCTGTCACTCACTGCTGGACAGGATTACCTTTATCTCTGTGGCTTGAGATCATTCCCATCACCTGCTTTTGGGAGTATTTACCAAAATATGGCTGTCCTTTTTACTGACTATCCTAATCACCAAAACAGAGGTTAATGCTCCTGGGTTCCAGCACTAGTGATTTTCTAAAGATTTTAAAATAAGACAAGATGGGAACCCTGGTGCCAGGAGCACAGGTCAAAGCTGTCTCAAGAAACAGAGTAACTTCAACCTGATTGCTGACATCCAAAACCAGGGTCTTCACTGCTGGGCAAGAAGTGAACCTCCATCCACCTCCTCTTCCCTGTTCTGTAGTGGAGCCCAGAGAAAAGCCATTGCCCTCCTTCACTGAGGCCACGTGCAATGGAAGAAAGCTGAAATCATTTTGTTTGTTTGCTTACTTCAGCAAGAAAAAAGAAAAGCTTTGGCTCAAACTGAGCTGGAAAGTGCCCCAGACTGATGAGTTATTCGTACGAACCTTAAACAGCGTAGCACCTGAAAGGCACCGCTTTCCACATGGGCACACTGCAACCGCGAACACCCTTAGGTGTCACATCTCCTTCCCTCTCCCTGGGAGCTTCAGAAATCTGTGGGAGGGGAAGAGAGGGGGGATGTTGAATCTACATGGTTGTAGCTTTTCTTGTTTCATCCTCTCCTGCACTAGGCTTTGCTGGTAATATTTTCAGCCATTCATAACCTCAGCCACACTGTGAGAGAGCAAACCAATCCCTTCTCAAACTTTCCCTCCCCCCCCCCCCCCATGCTGCTAGCAGCAGCAAGGCTGGTAAAAGTGAAGCTGCAAAAGTCTGGTTTCTGGGCAGCTGGGATCCAGCAAACACGGATTTGGAGCTGCTGCGCTGTAGCAGATCCTGCTGGGATTGAAAGATACGCCTTCACCCGAATGTTTACTCCTCCTCAGCCCTCTCACCTCCCACGCTCCTCCAGCGCCTCTCCTGGCTTCCCTCACCCGTGAGCTCACAGCTCTGGGGTTCTCTGCACCGTTTTCCCATTTCTCTCCAGGGACTGAATCTGTTCTTAGATCTATCGTGTTTATTTTTCATGTCAGTTCCTCACCACCCTCATCCCTCACCCCAACACACTAGCTGTGTGTGTCCCATCCCAGACTGTGACCTCCCCAGCAGCCTCCACTACCTCCCCAGCACCCTGCAGGTAGAGCAAACATCTTCTGTACACGTGTTAGCTGATCTTCCTCTCACCATTGCCTTCTGCAGGGCTTGGGTCTTTCCCTTGGAGGCTCTGCAGACTTTTGTGCTGCTGTCGTGAGTCCCCATGAAAACACATCTGTACCTGGACTCTGGGATTTTCTCCCTAGGGTCCTCTGCCCTGCATCTCACCATCTTCAGTGTGTTTTCATTAGATGTCACTCTTCACCATGCCCCACATCCTGCTGCTTACCTACACCTTCCAGCCCTTTATGTCACTGCAGTCCCTCAGAGATTACCCCTTTGGCCTTGCTTTCCACCAGCAGTGCAGTCCCTCCCCAGACACAGGGTTTCTGTGTTGGTCTCCCTTCCCCAGCTCAACTTGGACAGTTCATTGCCTGCTCATATCAGGAGCAGACATACAACTCTCACATAGCACCCAGCAGCCACAGCCTTCCCAGCAGCAGCAAGCACCCCTGGGTGCTACTAAGCAGCATGTAAATGCAATCCTGTGAGCACCACCTTCTGTTTCACTTTTTTTTCCCATTGGCACACCTGGCTTTGCATTGGCAGGTGTCGTATCAGACAATATACTGCTTGTGATTTTTCTCTTTTCAACTGGCCGCCTTTCTGTTTACTGATTTTGTAATGGCCTCAAGCTTTCTACTCCGTAAAACCACATTTCAGCCACTGCAATTGCAGCTATGTATTACGAGAGCCCTGCCTTTACTTGCAGCTGTACCTACGAATGTTTCTTTCATGCATCCAAAAAACATTAGTTCTGATCTGAAAAATCAAGTCATATAAAAGTAGCTGAGCTTGAGCTTCAAAAAGGAAACCAGGCTGGGATTTTATACCCTTAATCACACAAATCTGTGAACGATTTAAGGCTTTACTACAAGCCACAATATGCAGAACCTTCATTGACACAACCCAGACGTGAATCCAGTTGCAAAAATTAACCAATATTTTAGAAGTCCATTTCAAGATGATACTTAGATCTGTTAATGCACCCAGATGCCACAGCATATCTGAAATACTATGCCTGCAACCAGTCTGGGATGTCTTTGCATGAAGACACTGTTCCTCCTACTGTTTGAGTAAGAGTGGAAAGTAGGGACTTTTTGATATAAACCTTTACTGATAACCCTGGCTGAAACAGCAGGTCCATATAGAGAGGCGTATGATTTTTTTTTAGCCGTGTACTCACAGCAAACTGACAAGAAGAGGTGTAGAGGCACCCACCTTCCACTGATGCCAACCCATTTAGGTAACTTCAGCACAGGCTGATTTGCAATTGTTAGGCATGTACATTTTTAGCTGTGCTCAAATTCCTGCTCTTCCACCCACTTTCTTCATTAGCATATTAGACGCCCCCATGGCGTACTTTAAAATGGTCTATAAGTCAGGCATGTGTGAGGGAAGGTGGCTCCACTTCTGCAGCTGAAGGCAGCTGAAATCTTCCCTCTCGAGGTTGGAGAGAGCACTCAGGGGTAAGGGTCAGCCCCACGGGAAGGAGGCAAGCTCTGCAGCTTGCCTCAGCATCAGGGTTATTGCCTATGTCAGGACAGGGAGCAGAGGTCAACAACATCACTTTATTTATTCTGATTGCAGCTCAAATAATAGCCTATATGGAAACCTACACATACACAACCATATATATTTTTCCATATTTTTTTTTCCATATATATATATATGTATGGAAACCAGATGCCTTATTTAGCATTCACTTTGTGCTTTGTAGGTAGCTCACGCGCCGAGGGTTGGAGTGCCAGGCAACACCCTTCGGAGAGCCTCTGACTGTGCCTTTTAAGTACAGCGACCAGGCAAGGCCACACGACGAGGTGTCCTCTGCTAAAGCCACGAACAGGGAGCACACTCATCACTCGGTGTCACTGCGGCAGCTGCCTAGGGCCAGCAGGGCTGCTTGGATGCTGCAGTGTCACCATAAGGATGCTTGCTTTGGATTTATTAATCTGTATTTTCCGCCTGCTAATTTAGTATAGTGTTTGCCCAGGCTTTCCCTGGGGTTTTTACATTACAAATCTTGTGGCAAACCTCTAAGGGGATGTCCTCAGAAGGTATTTCTAATTATTATTTCAGTGACAAATTGCCATCTCTTTCCCCATCTGTCACGAATGTCCCTTTTCTTCTTTTCTCTTCCTGCCTCCTCCTCATGCTGCCTTTCTCCCCACCTGAGCTCTTGTACCTACATGGAAACACAACCCTTGGTTCTCAGTGCCACAGATCCCAGTGCATTTGGGAAAGCTGGTAACATAATGGAAAGGTGGGGAGGGACATGGTTGTCCCTCAGCCAGGGCTCCCCTCTTGCTGCCTACAAAAAGCCCCCTTACTCATGGCCTCCCCTTCTGCTGTATGACCTCCTTCTGCCATCATCTGTCCACAGCCTCCTCCTTTCAGAGACTGCAGCATAGTTATTCATTGCCAGAGGGAGTGGCTGAGGCCAAAAGCCTGTGGGTTCAAACCCAACTATGCTCATGGTAGAAAATCCTCTTGAGGTCCACCAGCCCTCAAGAGGTCAGCAGAGGCAGAAGGTGCCCCAGGCCTTCATGTTGCACAAAGCCCAGAGGGTACATTAACTTTCTCTGTTTCCATGTTTCCCCCTCATCATCTCCTACTGGTCACTCTGTCTGTTAGTTTTGTCACCAAAGCAATAGGGATGCTGTCCCTGACAGAGCCTAAAGGACCCTTTTTCTGCACTCCCCCCAAAAAGGCAGAGAAAATCATAAAAGGAGGAGATTGGGGTTCCTACCAGTGAGCAGCTCTCTCTCTGATGCACAACTCCTGAATTCAGAAGTGATTTGTGTACCACTCACTGCCTCACTGCTTGCCACAAGAATAGGTCTAGGCTACAGATTGCACAATGTGGCCAATACTCCTGCTGTGTTTCCTTCTCTCTCTTTTTTTCCCCTCATTTCCCTGTAACTCCAGTGCCACTCCTTGTAATTGCTGCAGAAATGTAATTGCTGCTCTGTGTAATTGCTGCAGAAACAATCTGAGCTGTCATTGACTTACATTGTTCACACATCAGGAGAAACTGGCAGATCAGATTCACCCCACCTAACTTCAAGGGACCTGCTGCATATGTATCTACATCTGAGGCAGGGACTGAGGCTCCAATGGAGACCTAGAAAATAGAGAAGAATGAAATTTAAGGTACAGATCACACATCCAAATGTATGTTTCAACTCATTTGTTATTCCACATTTATTCCACAGACAAGATGAACTATATCTCTATCAACTACATAAAGTAACACCTGTGTTCAGGGCACAAAGGCAGCTTTAGAGTAGACACCTAAAGTTAGGCAAAAAGATCCCAGACAGTGTCTCCTAGGAGGGAAATCATGACTTTCAGATCAGCTTTGTTAAGCCTATTTTGAATTTAAGTGGACTTTGCTGTCACAAGGCCCAGTGCTGTTAGTTACGGAGTTGCACAGCAAGGAATATTATGTCTTATGCCAAGTCCTTTCACCCTCTGCACTGGTGCAGCCTCACCCCAAGTACCGTGTGCAGCTGTGGGTGCCACAGTGTAAGAAGGATATAAAACCACTAGAGAGTGTCCAAAGGAGGGCTACAAAGATAGTGAGGGGTCTAGAGGGCAAGACATATGAGAAGCAGCTGAGGCCCCTTGGTTTGTTCAACCCCAAGCAGAGCAGGCCAAAGGGAGGCTTCATGGCGGCCTGCAGCTCCCTCACGAGGGGAGCGGAAGGGCAGGTGCTTAGCTCTGCTCTCTGGGGATAGTGACAGGACCCGAGGGACCGGCATGGAGCTGGGACAGGGGAGGGTCAGGCTGGGGGTTAGGGAAAGGTTCTTCATCAAACAGACAAAATGCAATGGCAGAATCATCATTCTGCAGGAAACTGGCATGACATCAGTCTTGTGATGGCTGGTTTGGCCATCAGGCACCTTCCAACATGAAGATTGGCACCAGTGTGCTTCTGCCTTCACCCCCTTGCCAGGGAGTGCAGTTGTGGCATGCATTGTGCTGGATTTTCTAACACACACATGCACACATTTTACTCAATGCTCCAATTAGCAAGGAAAAGATCAAAGATATGTGCCCACCACCACCAATTATCTCCTGGTTGCAAATAAGTTTCAGCTAACTGCTTTACATACAGAGGACTGATCTCAGCCAGGCATTGCTTCATCCTAGTTGTAGGACTGGCTCTGGAAACTTTAAAATTGTGGAAGAGGTGGAAGGTATGTGAATATCATTGGTATGTGACTTTATGTCATTCATAAAGTAGCAAATATAGTTACTGAAAGGGATTCTTGTGCAAGTCTCTAAATGAGGGAGAATAGTAATTAAAGGGTAGTTTTCCCTTAACATGGGTTCATCTTTTCAGGAAAGACTCAAATCATTAAGACCCCAGTTCTCTCTCACAGGATAGGAGACAGACATTAGTTTCATTTTTGAGCTGTGATTTAAGTTTTCTCCACTCCAAGGGGATTAACTTAAATTAGATGTACTTCTAGCTGGCCTTTCATTTCTTTGCCAGCCTGCTCCAAAACTGAGGCTTGAGCTAAGTTATACACTGTTTTGAGACCATGAGCAGAGAGGTGAGCGGAGAAATACAGGTCAGTGTGTCCTAGCAAAGCAGTCACGAAGTATTTAAGAATATTTAAGAATACCTGGTGCAGGCTATAGGTGCTTGCAGTTGCTCTTGTGCCTTTACAGCTCTGCGTAGATGCATGGGAGGGATTCAGCATCATTACTGAAAACTGGTACCAGATTGTCATGCAGATAATACAGTGTTGGCATGGAATTTGAAGAATTACTTTTCATCCCATCCCCATCAGTCATTATTTTCTGCTGTTAGTACCCAAATTGCTGCACAGACCCTTGCTCTGGGAGGGTGTTCATTGGCAGAGTGTTCAAAGCACGAATTACAAGGGTGGTGAACGAGATGGGAACCATTTAAGGACTATCACATCACTGATTAACATCAATGTACACAAACACTGACCCTCTGAGCCCTAGGCTGTTCCACTCTTGATCGCCAGTAGTGCATTCATATATTGCAGCTAGGCAGAGCAGTTTTAGTGCATATATCCGTGCAGAAATTGCACAGCTGGACAACCCCAGGTCTATGCAACAGGACAGCCAAAGAGGGATTAGTCTGTATACCTGGAAAACATGCAGCCACAGCCATACCTTAGGATTGCAATTCTTTTGTCTTGCTAGAATAGAGCAAAAGGAATTAATTAAAGGCTAAAAATCTAACCCACTATTATTAAATTCCTGAAGATGAGTTATTTTTAAGGTATATAAATATTTGGCAGGAATTCTTAAAAACTCTCTTTTAAAGGAATTTTTTATGTAAGCCAGGTTTAAGGAGCTCCTCTATAGAGCTTTTGCAAGCTCTAATAAAGTGCAGTCTGCTTCCAAGTTGTCTCATACTGTCATTAAAGCTGTGATGTACATAAGTGCTAGATCCAGATGGCAGGAGGTCCCATCAGCTGGGCTATGGGGACAAGAGCTCACTGCGTGGCTGCCAGTGCCTGGCTCAGTCACACTCCAGAACCAGTGTTGAGGACAAAATGCAAGTTTTCTAAAATGCATCGACTTAAGTTCATGTACAGTAGTCATTATAATGTAGTTTCTTTTCCTTGTGAATAACTGAAAAAAAAAAAAAAATCACTTTTTTTTTCCCCTGCATTGAAATTAGATGTCAACAAACCACTATCAGTTTCAGTGGTATAAATTATTTATTTAGTAATACACAATTAACATTTTAGATATTTGACACACTGAAGATCCTATAAACACATCATTGTGCAGTACAGATCTCTCAATACTTTGGAAAGACAAGGCATGAGAAATTAATTCAATATGCATTTTCATATTAGAAATCCATTATAGAGAAGTTTAAAGTCACAACCACAAATAAAACAAGAATACAAATCAAACTGTACAACACAATATTTAGACTATTCAACAGAATGATCACTTAGGATGAAAAAACATAAACAATTTTCTTTCCTTATCTTCCACACAAGCAATTCGGAAAACATGTTCATTCATGTGTAACGCATTGGATTTGCTAACATTTTGAGTAATGCAGGCAAGGTTTGCAGGCACCTGATCATCCAGCACTTCCCAGCAGATAATGGTCTTCTGAAAAAAATCAAGAGGGACCTGGTGAAAAATAACGGTGGGTCTACAGCAGGGAAATATTTTAGTAAGATCAATGAACGTTTTTTTCCTGTGTTTTAATTGGCATTGGGTTATGATTCACAAATCCACCAGTTGTTCAGTACCCTGCTGCCACAATGCTGACCTTGGGATACTCCAAGAGCACAGGCAGAGAAGTGTTTGGATGTGCCACTTGTTTTTGCTGCAGGGCAAACACCCACATCATCCACAGAGCAGCCCTGTTGTCACACTGGCTTGTTACATTCTCACAGAGCTTGGAAATCTGCCTGGTGATGCAGAAAATACAGCCGTTTCTAAACCCAGCACAATGAGCTGCGGTGGGGAATGAGGAGTGGCTTGGACTTGCAACAGTTTTGGCTTCTCACACTTATTGAAAAGGTCCTGCCGTTGGGCTGGGGCCTTTCTCTAGCAGAGCCTTTGGAAGCTTTTCAAAATCTTTGAGAACTGGAGAAAAGATGCCTTAGGCTGTTTCATTGCAGATGCTGCAGCATGCTACCACACACCAGTCTGGTCTGCCAGCCACAGATGACGTTAAGAGAGACAATTTTTAATGACAATATTCACTAGCAATACTGTGTCAGAGGTGGTATGGGCAGAAACACCCCTGCAGAGAAACAACTACAGTCAATGATTTCAGTTTTGTGGTGAAAATCAGCTACTTCCAAAAAAGCAAAATGGGCTCATGATTATCTCTGTGCCAAAGAGACAAGGAGGCTGCTGGCTGAACCACTGCCTTTTGGCAGTTTTCTGTCAAGAAAGTAAATTCCAACACAAGATGAGGAAAAATCAAACAATGCACGTGACAGCAAAGGCAAGAAAAAGAGTCCAAAACTTTCAGGAGGAGAAGTAGTGCTAGAAGGACCCAGCATCCTTGAAAGATACTAAATAGCCCGCAGAAGGGCATGAGAAAGTGCATGGTGCAGTCAGGTATTGGCTCCTTCCCACGGAGCAGTAAATCTCTTGCAAAGTCCCTTTGCAAAGCCTGTTTATGTGCCTTCATAAAACAGCGGTTATTTGTCATGCAGGCCCCAAAAGCTAAATTGCACAGCAGTTTATTTTGCATGTCTGTTATATCACAAATCTGTTGACAAGGCGCACTGCTAGAGTAATCCTGAGGGGAAAGTCCCTTTTCAAGTTTGCCTATATGTGTATTTTCTATTCTTCACAGAGCTTTTAAAACAATAAACAAGAAGACTGTCACTGTTGTGGAGCCTGTGAGGCTGCAACCACTACAATTTGAAGCTCAGATGCCATGACAACGAGTAAAATATGAGAGAACTGGTTTACTAAATAAAATTTAGAAAGCTACAGGATTTTCTAAGTGTTTTGTTTTGCTTTGTTTTGTTTTTATCTCTGGCATTACTATGTTTTACAGTTCGAGGCTGTAGGTCAGTGGATCTCCCTCATCCACATAAAAGGATGGGAACATCAAATTCCTGTTTTATGTGTCATTGTGGCCTTAAGAGGAACTGACTGTAAGTGGAGCTTCAACACGGGAAAACTGGGAAAAGTAAAAGAGAAATAAAGCCACATAAAGCCTGATTATCTTTAAGAACTAACTGGCAAAATAAAGGATTACACTGCCAAGGAGTGCTTCAAACGGGCTGCTTTTTTACTTGCAAGTAGATTTCATTAGTAGTGGAAACCACAGGATAATAAGGTAACTTAAAGCCATATTATAATGCTGAAGTCACAGGGTAATTAAAACTGGACAATAACCTTAGCAAAACTGGGGAAAACATCAGCCAGAGATAGGCTCTCCACATTTGTTTTTGTTAACTCCATGATCTGTGGCAACTTATTCCAGCAGGTTTAATTTTTCTTTTCTGCCAGATATTGAAATGGAGAACTAATATTATTATTTCTAAGTCCAAGTAATGAATTTTCACAAGTCCTAGCTAAGAAGTCATTGTTTTAAACAATATGTCAATAGCTGGCATAACAGTGCAGAGCAGAGAGGAATGTTTTTCCCATGTTCCCTTGTTTACAGGATTTCCAGGCATTGTGCCAGGATTTTTCCCTATGTTAAAGAAAATTCCGTTCTTCCACATCCTTCATTTTCCTGCACGCAGCCTGAGTCTCCTTTGAATCCTCAATAGAGTCAGACCCAGTTTGCTGCACTCAGTATTTAAAAAACAGCTTTTTTTGTTGTTGTTGTTTGCCTTCTTTTTCTTCAGCTTACCAGCTTTCAGAAAGAAAACAGACCAAATTTCAGTTATCTTAAATTAACCAACTAGCTCTACCAGCTAAGGATGCACAGAGGCTGGATAACCAGATGCTCTTGAGCTGTGTCCACCCAGCCTCCACATGTGTAACAACCCAGCTCAAGCTGTGGGGTTTCAAGCTCAAGAGGTTTCTTGGATCCCATGAGTTTTGACTGTTTAGCAAACCTCAGTAGGTCTCTTTCAATTACTTGCTAGTGCAGCCCTTGTAAATTTCCCACCTCCCCAGCATCCTTTGGCTAAGGTCTTCACCAGTCTCATATTTTGGGGTGAAGAACCACCTCTTTGAACTGAACCTGACTTCTACCAGCTTCTCCTGGTGGCCCCTAACTCTTGTCTTAGAAGAGAGTGAACAGTCTGTCCCTATCCACCCTTCCCATAGCACTCAAGGTTTTTAGGACATCATTATACCTCCCCTCAGCTGTCTCTTTTTCCAGTTAAAGAACTGTATATTGCTCACCAAACACCACTTAGGCACACTTCCACAATGTAAGATGGTTTCATCTAAAATACTGATCAAGGATTTATAAATACAGTAATTATTGTATTTTAATTTCAAGCTTTAACCTGCTTGAGGTCAGGATTTGATTTTCCAAAACACACAAAAAGTGCAAAATGTGTCACAGGTCACTGAGCCCTCTCTTGAGCTTTACTGGTGTAATGTTGGTCTTGATTAGAACAAAGCTACTAATTTGCTGGAAGGTAGGATAAATATGCCCATTTATCTGTGCAAAGAAATAACTTATCACAAGCAATTCTTAGCAAAATGTTACCAAAACAGTAAGAAACAAACATGGGAAAACCACTTAAAATACAGAGATATTTTAAACATTTTCTCATAATCACTGTGCTATCACTGCTTTGTTGTGTCCCACATAGATGATACACAGTATGATATAAAGCTACCTATGGATCAAAAGGAGCAGACAGTTTTCCCCCTTTATCCCTAGCCCAGGTACAAGCTGAGTGCTTGCAAAGCCAACCCGCACACACTGCACTGTGGCTCTGCTTCAGCAGCTCAGTTCATCACGGTGTGGGATCCAGTTGCATCGCTTTCCAAGCCTGTTCACCCACTCCTACCTCTAATTTCAGTTGCTGCCAGCTGTGTTTCCTTGGCACGGATACCTGGCTGCAGTGGGATCTGAGCTCAGACAACCAGCTCATTTTATTCACTGCCATGAGAATAAAATACTCAGCTACCAACTAGCACTGACAGCCTCAAAAATGCTATTGTGAATTCCCCTAATATCCAACATTGCTCCACCACTGTGATTTTAGCATGGCTCTCAAATGGGTTTTAATCTTGGAAGTTTTTAAAACACCAGTTATTCTTACAGCACATATCCTCATTCAGTCACACACTGTGTTGAGACTAATACTAATGTTTCCCTCAATAATAGGAGCAGAATCACTTAATCATGAAAAAGAATTAAATTTGTAAAGCTAATGGGTGCTATGTCCTTTTATATCACTGGAGTATTTAATGTATAATTCTTAAGCTTTAGGAACCACACTTTATTGTTGTAAAATTCTGTGTAGCTCCTTCTCGTTTTACAAAAAGCTATGAGTTTAAGAAACTGAGTAACACTCTCCAGTATTTTCTGGTATTCTAAAACTTCACAGTTCTTGGTAAGTTTTAGTAAGAAGGAGCAAAGAAAAAGAAGTTGATGAATAATCACAGCTTTAGACTTCCTGTCTGTGTGGCTCTGCCGCCTGGGAGCTATGCAATATGACTTTTTGAGTCCCAAAGCAATTTCAAAGCGGTGAACCACCAAAAGGTCTCAATATATATACTTTATATTGTTTCAAAGAGCTGAACAGAGAGCCAGAACTCTCTGTGTACACTTTTGCTTGTCCAGACTCATCACCTCTTCTGAAGAAATGAAAAATGAGGAAAACGAGAATGTGGCAAAGCAACATGTTCAGTAGTACCTTTTCTTCCTCAAAACTCTGCCCAAGGCTAGAAGATGAACTGAAAGTAGTATCAACGACAAGAAGACTAAGTGGCAATTAACAGCTTACTGAAGGAGCGGTAACAAAAATCCACCTTCCCCCAAAGCCAAGACACCAAGAGCAGTGCTCAGGAGGGACCTAGATGGCTCTCCCACCGCTGTGTAAATAGCACATACATTTCTGCTGAGAAAACAGCACTGGTGTTGGCAACAGGAGCAGCTGTTATTCCCAGGACAGGATTTTTTTTTTTTTCTTCTTACTGCTTGTGTAACAAAGGTTGTATTGCATAAAAGCCAGGTAATCCATTGGACAAAAGCGAATTTCAATTTCACCTGGACCTCTTCCCAAATGTTATGAGAAAGATAGGAAGATATTAATAAAATAATCATAACCTTTTTTCAACAGTAACTGATTTTACTTCTACTTCAGAAGTCAACCAACACACAGGGAATCCTGCAGACCAGGAAAAGCATTAGAAGATTAAAATTAAGTCATCTTAAATAAAAATTTCGATAGGGGAACTTAAAGTGAGTTTGTCTTTATTAAAGACAAGAAGGGTAGGGGTGGAAATCATCATTTTAATTGCACTGTGCAACAGAATCATGACAGGGAAAATGATATATAAACAGTAAGAGAACAAAAGCAAATAGTTCAATACTTTCATTGAAATACTTCTCTTTTCATTCTACAGGTTCTAACTCATATCAGAACAGACTGTCTGGCAGGCTCGTTGAAGGCAACAGGTACTGAAAACAACTTAAAACTCGCAGAAATATGTCCCTAAGGCATATTTCCATTGCTGCCAATGCCAGGCAAAAATACCACAACTCTTAATTAAAAACAGAGATTTAAACAAAAGTAGCTTTATACTGATTCTCAGTGCCCTTATTCTTCTCACTCTTTACAGCAATCAGAGACGGAAGGTCTGATGTCCGATAAACTCCAGTCCTCATCCTCCCTTGGCAAGATCTCAGTTCCGAGACATAACCTTCAAAGCTGAGGTTCCCTTCAGACTCATCGCAGGAACGTGTGCTGGTGTCTTCCAGCTTGACTCCATCCACATCAATTATCCTGTTCACAGGCAGCTCCTTGCCAGGGTTGTCTCTCACACCAGGAGGATTAATGCTTCTGCTGGTCTTCGTTTTGAGAGACGTTTGCTCACAAGGGTTTCCTAAAGTTTCCTGTGAATCGTTTTTCTTTTTGTGGTTTGCACCTGGTAGAAGAATTAGAAACAAACAGACTAACTAAACACAAAGCACAAAACAGAAGAGTTAGCTACCTTCTGGTTTCTAGCATTTTCCGTGCTGCAACCTCTGAGGTGCTAAAGGTAGGCCATCAACTGGGACATTCCTCCACCCCACCAAGGAGACTGTCGGAGGTACCCAGCAGGTAACTTAACCTTATGTTAACTTATGTTAACTTATGTCTCAAAGGTACATATAGTGTCAATAGAGATCTGTCTTACATTAGCATTATTCAGAATTTAAATAAACTTCCATTAAAAATAACTACTTAGCATAAATTTGTACACCTCTAGAATAAAAACTCACACCAGCAAACCCAAACATGAAGCAGAAGGATACAGAACTCCCAGTGGGGCAGAACAGGAGATGTTCTTTGATTTGAATTGGCCTCCAATGCAAGATCCCTGCTGGGATAATGTTTCATTTGGCTAGCGGTTAGTCTTTCTCCAACAGACTTAGGCTGATCTAAAGTTTCAGTTTGCTGTACTGAAATGTAATCTAGCAAGTATGGAGGAGAGTTTACAGGACAGGAAGAAAAGAAACAGCTTAGGTTGCTGAAGAGCTTAAACATTTAAAAAAAAAAAAAAAAAAATCATTACAAGTGATATTTTAACCTAATATTTTAACCTTGAAGTTTCTTTTTGGTAAAGCATTCCTAAAATCACCACTGTTAGGATTTGGGCCTATTGTCTGGAACCAACCATGCCAAGTCATTACCATCCCAAGTCTTCCTCATTGCCAGCACTGGCTGCCTCACAGGCTGTGCAGTGTCAAGTAGAAGCCCCTTGGAATACACACATTGGGCTTGATATTCAAAGACTTGCATCAACTAGAAGATATGTAATTAAAAATTATGTATCTGTCAGTGCGTATTGTCTCACCCAAATATATGACTTTCATTAGCAAAATCAGGAGTAGTTCGTTTCAGAACTGGGATGGGAAGTTGAGGTTAACTAAACCTCAGGTTTAGTTAAACCTCAGGTTGACTAAAACCTTCAGCTCCAAAAAAAATAGTTTTATTTTAGATATGACATTGCAGTCTGTTAGGCCCTTGTTAAAGTAAACACAGATACAACTGTTCTGGCTGTTTCAACAGGCAAGAAGAAGGGAATGACAGAAGAACTGCTTCACGATTCACACTATGACTACAACCATGATTTCTGCATCTGAGGCATCCCCACCATAATGATGGAAAAGGGGCAAAATTGCAGAGAGAAATCATTTTTACTTTTTACCACTTTTAATAGACCAGTTGCTATCCAAGAGAAAAATAGAAAAACTTTGTAGTTAAAGGCAGACATGAGAAAGGGCTTCTGTGTGCAATTTAATTTCTTTTTTTCTATGTGTAGCAGCTGGTCTTTTAAAACATACCATCTTATCCAACATGCCTTACCTAACACATTTTAAAATGTCTGACCAGCACATTCAGCCACACAGCCCCTATGAGAACTGCGTGGTTAAATCACATAGCTGGCTTGGAAATCTTTTGTGTTTGACTCTGGTCTTTGTAAGAAAAATAATTAATTAATAATACAATCATTATAACCAAGATCTCTTCAGTATGGAGAAGGGGAAAAATGCTAATGAAAGGACAAAAAGGCAATTTCATACTGTTTCAATAAAATCACTCTAGGCTAAAGCTTTTATTTAATGAAAATAAGTCAAAATTCTAAGTAGTACAATATTATTTCACTGCTTTTGCTATAGTGCAGCCCCACAAGTAATAATGTGGATATCCCACATCAGAATTACTTGCCTTTTTTTCACAACTAGAGGAATTAGATCAAACTCCAAACAAATCAGCCAAGCAGTAGCAGAGAGAAGGAAAAAAGCTTTCTCAGCCCCGCTAGCCCAGCATGACTACCAAATTACAGCTAACATTTAATGGGCCTATATTACGCCTCATGCTTACATCTTCATACTGCAAACAGAACATCGAGTTAGTTTTAAGTGCTGTTTGCATGGCGGTGGTGTAAAATGGTACTCTTCTATTCTAAAAAGTTTATTTTACATGACTGTATTCAATGGTACTCCTGATCTTTTTAATCTACTATTCTATGCCCTTTGAGGACATCTCCGATTCTCCTTTCATGTTGGTTTAAAAGACGCACTCGTTTCTAAAAAGCTGTACTACTGATGAATCACAACAAATAGTTGGCATTGACAGAGCATGAATCATACGGTAGTCTTATTAAGCGTACGTCCTTCTACTAAATGTAATGCAGAGCAAAAACTTTGATGGTGGCGTCTGGTATCATAGCTCTGTCACTCTGAGCGACGATGAAGTAGTCTCCACAGACACAAGACAGTCCACATTAGCAGGGTTCATTGAATAAATCTCTGGAAACTCCTGCTGAGGAAGTATTACTCTACGGAAGCCGTTAAGTATGACTGTATTTGGTGGCTAGGTCTTTCTACAGCTGCAGATAAGACGTAGCCATTAATGTCTTGAATCATGGTGTCACCAAGTCACCACATGGAGCAACTGGGCTTCCAAGTAGTCTTTTAGGAACGAAGCAAAAATCAGGTCAATGATAGCTCTCAGGCTTCACAGAAGACCATCTCAAGAGGAATAAATCAAATATTGCGGGCAGTTTTTTCTATTAATGGTCTTATCGGGAGTAATCCCTCTAAAGAATCTAACAAATTACTACTAGAGGCAGGACAGGAATGCAGAGGGCCTTATCTGAAACACTGGTTCAAAAGAACAAGGAATTGCTAAGGGATAATGTTGTGAAGGTGATTGCTCTTTTCCTGGCAGGGTGGAAAAGATCTTGGCCCATCTATGCCAAACTGAAAGGTGATTTCAAGAGTAGTGCTACACTGAAAATGGATTTTAATGTGATTTTTTCCACATTGTTTCAAAACAAAAGATTTACAAAGGAAGTAAGGCTATTCAGCACAAATAATAGAGATTCCCCAAAGCAGCATGTTTTAAAATGTATCCCTCAAGTTTTAAAACAGACTCAAGATCTGCATGTATTAAGTGGTGCTTTGTAACAAGGCTTAAACGATGCCTGCAACACTTCTGTGCTGGTATTGTTTTGAGTAACAAATACCCGAGCAAACTCAGCTATACAGGGTAATATCTGTGCAGAGCAGAGAGCTTGCACAGATAAAATTTCCCTTCACTTTTTATTCTTGCACTGAAGTGATGAAAACTTCCATGGCTCTCACTGCAGGTTGCTTTCCCCTGTGCAAAGCACATCAGAAATGCTATTATATTTTCCAGAAATGATATTATATTTTCCTGAATATAATTTTTCAAGCACCCTACCTAACTTCAGAAGGGAAAGGAAGCCAGTCCTTACAGCAATGCTTGCATAGACTGCTCCCCAGAGACTGGAGTAGCACAATCCTGTCTATGGGTAATCTTCAGCTCCCTCACTAAGCACTCCGTGCAGCTGTAAGGGAATTGTCTCATGCATCTGATCCTGTTAATATGTTCCAGCTGGTCTGAAGATTGGAGAATGTGCTTGTCGTCTTCAGTTGGTAAGCTGCAGATCTGCTATTTCACAGATCTGCAGCTAAATGAGTGCTTAGAAGGCTGTATGTATTTTTTTTTTTTTTTTTTTTTTGCAGTTTTGAAGGGTTAATGATCGGGCAGCATTTGGGCTGGTCTCCTGATTTCCTTTACCAATGTTACTCTTTTCCTGACACCTAGATTTTGTGTATTTTCTCAAGCCCTCTGACTTTAACATTGTGATTATGAAAAATCTTCCTCTGTCTCAATAGATGAAGACAAAGGGAATTTACATTATTCTGTATAAAATATTCTTCAAAATCTAGGTAAGATCTAAGCAAGATATTGGAGGATATTGTCTTCCAAGTAGTTTAAGACCTACAGAGAATTTGGTCAAATTCCAGGCAAAGACGAGGTCAGAAGAAGACCAGGAATTACAGGAACAGCATTAACTCTCACATGTAGATAGGATGAAATAGCCATAACTGCAACGGAGATGCTTGGGATTTATAGGTCCACCCACATCTTCCAAGGGATGCAATGGAAATGCTGGTAATATTTCTGTGCAGTAATTATTAGGTCCTTGCATATTCAATGTGCTAAATTTTGTAGGTGTGAGTCATTTCTTAAAGTGTAATTTAGACCAGGTGTAAAATTCAGCACCTTTATTTTTAAATGATCAATATTGAATCAAGTTCCACTCATACCACGTTTATCTTAGGAAAAAAAAAAAAAAAAAAAGAAAGAAAGAAAAAATAAGTATATGTTAAGTTTCATTGTAAGAGGTGAACTCTGTATATTTGAAAATCTATACTTAGTGAATCTCACATAGGATGGAATGTTAAATACTACTCCATAATTATCTCAACACCACTTCCAAATAGACAGCTCTTTCATGTAGACCCATCACTACATTTAGTCTTCTGGCTTTGCTAAAATTTTTTTATCTTATAACTCTGCTGATTTCTATACCATTGATCCCAGGCATTCAGCTTCTTACAGAGAGAGGATCAGATTTTCAGTTAAATACAATGAGCTCCAGTTTGATGATTTCATGATGACTTACAACAGATAAGAATCTGTTTGAAGTCTTTTACCAAATTGTTTCAGGAACAATTATTGGAACCAGTTATTTACCAAATGTAATCAGTCATTTACAAATGACCAGTCCAAATTCATAGACTCAGGTGCGTTCTTTAATGTGGGAGACTGTTGTGAAATGGCACTTCGTTAGGCTTCCTAGACATGCATTTTTTTAAGAGGTTGATCAATGACTTGCACACTTGCTGATGTCCTGTTAGCACTGTAAGCTTTTTTTTTTTTTTAAAAAAAAAAAAAAAAAAAAAAAGTTTCTTAGGTGATTCGTGCTTCAGAAGGGAAAAAAGGATACCTTACATTTAAGAGTTGGAATTCTGCAGGTTAAATACCCTTCAAAACTTTGCCTCCTTTCACATCCTAACTGACATAACCCTGATGAAAAAGATGATTTAATGAAATGTTCCTAACTACAGTTTATGCTTAATCTTTACAAAGGAAATTTGACTTAATATTTCACTTGCATAATAAAACACCAACTGCATCATAAGGCTGGTGCCTTGAAAGGCTCAAACTATGATGGCATCAAGCTAGGAAATGATCAAAATGACTCAAACTATGATGGCATCAAGCTAGGAAATGGATTACACTACAAAGGGGCAATACTCTGCACTACCAGCCTATTTCCTCGTGTCCTGGGAAGTTCTGGAACGCTTCTGCAGCATCAAGTTTAGAAACACGTGGCAGACAGAAATTCTTTGCTTGCTCTCATCTCAAAAGAACTCACAAGGCCGAAGAAGAAGATGTTATTTGGAAAGCCAAAATCTGAGAATGACAAAGAAGAGGGAGCTGGTATGACTGGTGCTGCTCCTGCTCACGTGCAGTAATTATGTGCTCATGAGGGATATGCCTAATTAAGAAAGGACACAAAGCACCCAGTGATGCTGGGGCAGTGGCTATGGCAGCAGTGGCAGGGAACTGCACACAGCATCACTTAAAAGCCAGGTGCAATGCAAAAAGAAATAAAAAGAAAAGCTCGGAATTTCAATCCAGATTGGCCTACATGCCCTCAATAACTGGGCAAAGTGCTTAACTTTGCTGTTCCTCCTCTCTTAAAGCTGACATAATTGTCAGGGAATGCTTTCCAATCGAGACATGACAAAACATCTCTGCACTAGCCTACAGATATTTGTCCCTCAGTTTAATCTTCCAGCGCTTATTGGTAACACTCGCTTTGTTTTTCCATCAGAACTTTTTAACAGGAGGTTTAATTATTGCTGAGGGTAATACAATTCGTAGGAAATAGTGGATTGAACTACTTGAATCAGTTTTAATTTAATCTGCCATTATGTTATTCTTCAATTAAATTCTAAAATGTGGTTTAGCAGGGCTACCAGTTAGATTTAACGAACAATTACCAAATTCATTTCACTCTCCAAATGTAAGTTGTGCTTTTGAATAGTTCTGATTTTAGCCTGCGTGCATTTGTTTCAAAGAGACGTTGCAACTTCTCTAATGCTTTATCCAACCAGTGAAGTAATTTGTTAATTCCCTCTACAGAGTGTGTCTTGCTGTTTGACTGAAATAAGATTGGCTCTCAAATAATTATCCCTCAAGGCCTTCCTTGCTTCCCAGTTGTCTACTCTTAACATAGCTCTCCTTCTCCTTTGTTTATTATTGATCTGTAATGTAGTACATGTAATTCTCCCTTTTAATCATGCTCTGATTAAAAGGGGATTAACAGATTCTGGCCTTAGCATTCCTGGATCCCTGAGTACTTCTTTATATTGTTCCAAAATCCAATTACCTTCTATAAGATTACACATAACCAATAAGGATATAATTAACTGCTGGACAACAGCCTTTGCTAGTAATAATGATCTATACTAATTTTACATCTTTTAACTAGAATCCCTTCCATCTGTTTTATTTATTCATGTTTTTATTTACATGCTTATTTTTATTTACATAGGAAACATCACTGGATTGTCTCTGAAATATGCTACTGTGAATTAAGGGGTTATGCAAAATATAAGTTAAAAAAAGTATTAAAGAATTTATTACAAAAATAAGCTTATTTTGCCTCCTTCTTGAAGATATATGTGTGAGTTTTTAATCTCTTTAACTATCCCAAATTTGACTGCACTTGGAATCCATTACCCTTGAAGCTGAAAAGTTTAGTAGACAAAAAAGTCAAGTCACAGAAATACAGCTGCTATCATCTGATTGCCGTTCCTTGGTTACAATGTCCTGCACCCTTTCTGTGAACAATAAAGAACAGTTGGGATTTTTTTTTTTTTGTCATTGGGAACAATAGCCAGCCCCAGGCTCTGAGAGCCCACACAGCATTTTATTTCTGTGCAAGCATTCAAAGAGAAAAATCCTCACACTGGCACTAACTATCCTGCTTCTCAGCGTTCTTTCCAATATGAAATAAAGCAAGTTTATTTTGAGGATAATGCTGCCCATCTATTTCAGAAACAATCAGCATCTTCAGAACTAATTAAGTAACTGTTTATGTAGTCTACATTCATGCTTTTCTTACATACCCATATTGTTATCTTACATATCCAAGTATTATTCCAAATAGAGTTCACCATGTTTTTATTTTCCCTAGCTGGTTCTCTCTCTTAACCAATGACATTATGTATGTAGAAAAGGAATTTCTGAATAAACTCTATATTCGGTTGAATTTCTCCACCCAGTCTATATATCTACTCAAAAAAAATACTTTCTCATTTGGTAGACAGTAATTCCATTGACTGAAATTTCATCCTAAGTATATATTTCTCACCCTACATTTAAAAAAAAAAAAATGTTTTGTTTTGTTTTTTAATAACAGAGAGAAGAACACCAATGGAATGAAATCTATAATCCATGTGTCTTGATTATTGCAAGCTATCCTATTTAAAGATAAAATGATACTTCCTGAAAAAGCCCAATTGCTGCTGAGAAAAAATGCCCACCTAGGAGCATTCCACAACCAGAGAGTAGGAGAGTCCACAACCAGAGCAAACAAATTGCTGGCCCCATGGAATACCACCGAATATACAACCCAACGCAAGGCTCTGGCCCCGAGGGGACCGAAGGGTTGAAAAACTGCCCCTTCCCATGCCACCTATTTCTCACACAGATAGCGAACATGCCCAGGGAAAAACTTATGGACATGGAGGGCAACAAAGTGTTATCCCATGCAATTTAAAAATTAATAAATCCAACGAGATAAAATCAGTAATTTAGCACTTTCAAAAACGAATGCTCTGCTTCAAGCCAATTACACCACACAAGAATTATTTCTTCCACAGCTGGATACCACCAGCATTATATGTAGAAGCATGAAGTATTTCAGAATTAACTTTCCAATCCAGAAAGCCCCGAATTTTATAGTGGGAAATTTGCCAGAAGTAGTAAGCTTGTTTAAAAGTCAAGAAATTTTCCCTTGCTGAGTAACACAACTAGAATCAGTAACGATTCTTGTGTTGCAAACTGATTTGGTAATATATACCCTGTAGCTAAATATCACTACAGTAATATTTGTTTCACTTAACGTTAAGATGTGTTTGCAAAATTATTCTCTGCATTGCAAACCTCATTTTGCTGGTTTTGATCATTCATTTTGCCTTCCAGATCTTCAAAAATGAAAACACCTCAATAGTCTCCCCTTACAGGGAAATATTTAGAAATTGACTTGGCTTTGCTCCGTCAGCCTGAGGTCAGAAAACTGCCCCACTACAAGATTACACATGAGGGGCTGCTTTGTATGGCCGGTCTTCATCACCCTGACACCCTCCCAGCATATATACACCCAAGAGATAAAAACTCAATGTATAGTGTAAGCATGCACGCCCTTATACCAATTTGAAACCAAGATTGTAGACCAATTCAAATTATGTGGTCATTGTTTTACATTTTTTCCCAAGACTTCAATTTAATAAAGCAATTAAAAATGCACTTTCTACTGATAGGAGATTATGAACGGAGAACCATTAAAGCACTTAAAAAAGCAACCATTATTAATGATTTAGTCCTTTTAAAAATTGATCATTGACTGGAGATAGTTTCCAGCATTCTTTATTGTGATGCTAAATGCCATTTAATAGTCTTTCCATGCAATCTCCATGAAATCATGAAAATAGAAAACTTTCAATAAAGTCGGGGTTGTTTTTTTTGTAGATTACAGTTCCTGTAAAATGGTAGTGTACTGCGAGAACAGTGTAAAATAGAGTTAGTGTATGCATCAAGTTTGTCAGAAGGAAGAAAGGCGTTTTACATAATTTTTTACTTCTAAAAAAAAAAAATTTGTCACAAAGTTAAGAGAAATTAAGATTTTCATTTTGCAAAATTATTTCATTTGACTACTTAAAGCTCTCTCATAGGTGACAGAAAAAATAAACCACAATCACCAGTGAGAGTAGAATAGACCAGTTGGAAAACATAAAAATTCAAATCCATAAATGAAATTCTAAAATAATTCAATATATAGGATATCAGTTTAGTGTGTAAAAGGCTGAATGATTTTAAAAGGGGAACTGCAACAGGACATGAAGTGCTTCATTTTATTTCATGGAGGCCCACGACTATGTGGGAACACAGTGACTTTTGGAAAAAAATGTCATTTTCAGTGCCCAGAACACAAAGGAGGCCTAGGTAACAGCACCGCAAGCTTCTTGCTGGTTTGTTTTGGTTGGTTGGTTGGTTTTCTGTTGTTGTTTTGTTTTGTTGTTGTTGTTTTTTAATTCGGCTTCACAGTGCTGTTATATAGGACCCATTTCTAAGAATGAAAAGAGTAGTTCAGCCTCCAGCACCCATCCAACCCTTCATTTCTTAATCAGAGACTACCAAATCAAGAGGTTGTTATATTGGTTACTCCACATCAAATGAACTGAGATCACCAGCTCATTTATCAAAGACAAGGGATGAATTGCTTGAGTTTAAAATAAGAAGAAAAGTGATGAATATAAAGTTTAGCCCAAGAACCCAAAGACAGAAAAGACTCTCCTTTCAGGAGTTCCTGTGATAGCTCATTTAAAAGAAATCTCCTGTCTCATCTGCCTTCTGGTGCACATGTAAATGCTATGGATTTAACATGTGACCTATTGGCATCTCAAGACAGCATTTACCTTTGATATTTAGATTATTAACAAATATTATGCTTGTCAACTTTGTCTCAAGGTAATTGTCAGTTCATATCAATTAATCTGTTTGTTATTAGAAGACAATTTCAATCATAATTCTTAATCCCAGGACTAAGAGAACTGCTTTTCAATAATGAAGAAAATCAAAGCTTAAAACCAGTTTGCATAACTAGGTCTAGAATTTATTACTCCTGAGAGAACAAAGATACAAAATACATGTGAAAACTACACAAAGATTTCTACAAAGTAAAAAGTAGAAAGTGGGAAAAGGGAAAGCTACAGTTCAGTGGTTACACAGAAATGTATGGCATGCATTAAAATACTGTAAATTCATGAAGTTTTCTTTTTTTTAAGTGCAAATGGTTTTTTTTAACAGTTCTCACTGAAAGCTATGCAAATTGATACCTATGTTGTACACTTGTCACATTACCAGAAAGACACCAACACAAATCTATGCATATACACATCAATACGTCTGAAGTACATTTTGTGGTTTTGTATTTGTAGGCACTGGTTACAAGTCTGTCCAATACTCAGTTTCAGAAATTAAGTAGTAGCGCTTATAGAACATTTCTCAAATACTACTAACAAAGGGATTTGTTTTTCAAATACCAAGAGAATGAAATAATTTGCATTGCCATTTATAAGCATCCAACAATCAAAGAAGTATTTACAAATCAACCATACAGATAAAGAACAGTATCAAATACTCTGTGTAAAAAGATAAATAATTAAAATGTATATTCCCACATCACAAAGAAATGTGATCATACAAATTATGGCACCATATGTTTGTGAAACATCAAAAATAAATGTAGCACATAGATACCTCTTCTTATATTTTACATTAAAATGCACAGTACAATGACTGTAAAATGTCAATGCCACAACACCCACCGTCTTCAAACTCTAGTTTCTGGTAATAGCAATTATTATTAGAGTCCGTGTTTATAGAAGTTTATAAGAAATGTCATACTTTAGCCTTGGGCTAATATTGCTCTGTGATATTGCTAGACCATGAAACTTGCATCCTAAAAAAAGTTACATATTTTCTTTAAAATTATCTCATAGAAAGAGCTAATTCACATGTGGCTATTGTGGGGTCAAGTGTGATAGATGCAGTCTATTTCTCTGGGTAGCAAAGTATGGGTTAAAAAAAACTTTTAATTTTTTACTTTTAGTCACAAATATCTATTAGAGGTGTTTGTTTTTTTTTAATTAAGGTTTATCCGTTTCAAATTTTAATTATAAATAGTCTTGCAATTTTCAATGCATAATTAGGGTTCCTGATAAAGCATTTAAACTTCTTTACCCTAATCATGCATCTCATTATGATAAATGGATCAGAAAATCTGGAATGCAGTGGTGTTATGCAACTCAAAATGCCAATATCCTGTTTTCTACTCCCAGACTAAAGAATGATATAATTAGAGCATATGGATGTATTTTAAAGGTTTGTCTGCACGTGTCCAGTTTTGACCACATGCAAAATCAAAATAAATGCATGTTTTTAAAGGCAACCAGAAATGTTACAGTTAGCACAGACTAAGGCAATGAAAATCTTTGTTTTGTAAAAAAAAAAAAAATAATAATAATAATTTTTTAAAAAAAATTAAGGTGCAGAGAAATTTTTCTTGCTTGCTTTAATGGGTGCCAAATACTGATTAGCAGTGCCAAGGAAAAGTAATTTTACATAAAAGGAAAGACTATTAAAATCTAGAAATACCTGAATTGGATCTTTGATATCCAGATTTTTCCTGATTATCTGCAAAAGGAGTTGGGGGTGGATAGTTGGCTTCTGTGAGTTTACTGATGTCTGACGGTGGTGTTGGTGGTGGCGGTGGTAGCAAAGTGCTGTTAGGGCTACTAATATCTCCTTCAGCCACAAGAGTCAAGTCTGCCACATTCTCATCATCTACCATCTGTATGCCTTCAGCTTGTAACTCTCTTGACTGCCTTTTCCATATTGTTGCATTGTTTTCGTGTGCATGTGGAATTGGAGACAATGTAGTATTAAAAGGAACACTGAAAGTCTTCTGACTGTGGAGTGCTGTCAAAGCAGATTTATGTTTATTTTCTGAGTAACCCATTTTCTTAACTGAATTTTCATTATAGTTTTGTATGGACTCCTGTTTTCCATTTGGCGATGTACATCCATCCTTGCCATCACTTTTTGAAACTCGCTTGTTGAGGCCTTTAGGACCTGCTGGCGTAGATGAAGATGGTTCTGGTCCAGTGGGTGGTAAACGAAGAAAGTCAGGAAGAATAAGGTCTTCTTTCCTTAGCAGTCCACGTTGGTCATCTGCTCTGTTACTTTGAGCTTTGGATATGAGTTCAAAAAATTCTATTGGGGAAAAACCCAAAATTGACAAGTTTTTGTCAGAAAGTGCAATGCCATTAAAACGTAAATTTTCAGCATATTTATTTTCCATGAAGATCTTCAATTCTTTCAATGCTGCCTTGAAATAAGATCCCATGTTAATTAGGAACTTTTTCAATTGCAGCAATGTTCACTAGCATCACTATAATTAAGACCATCAGGATTGCTATTGTAAGAGTTTTGCAGTTTGGAACAGCTGCAATTCACTGAGCCTTGAACACATCTTCTATTTTTATTTCCTATTTTATGCATTTAATAAATCTGTACATATACAAGATTTTTTAATTCTTTATACAAAGCAAGGCTCTGGTCTTACTAACAATGAGTGCACATTTTATATTCTGGATGGTTTTTACCCATCTTAATTCAAAAATAGCCATGCCATTTGAAAATTCATAGATTCAAAATGTTGCAAACTTCCTTGTTAATACTGATTTCTTCCCAGTTTAGTAATATTTTATCACAGTTTAAATTCAATTCATGGTATCTTTTTAATCCAGTATATTATCATCACAGAGCATGATCAGATGATGGTTTAAGTAACCCCATTTTACTCTGAACTGCAATGAATCAGTAGCATATAGATAGTCGATAGCCATCAAAAGAGCCATTAGTAATAACGATGGGGAAGGTTTTTTAATGGAGTTTTTAACACAATTAGAAGTGATTTTCTGATCACATACTCAATGATGTCCAATGGTTTAATATGTTTCTATATATAAATAATACCCAGAGTAAATCACCATTGTTCTAGAAAGCCTCAAAACTTGGCAACAAGAAACTTATCGGTCATAAGCCAAGAATCATATCACTCCTCAAAAAAGAAGCATTGCAACAATAGACAAACTCTTTGGTAGCAATCATATAAATATAAAAATATGTAACTCTTAATATAGGGTCTCTGCATGTCCTAGTTTTACAAGAAAAAAGCACTGAGAC